>NC_140649.1:31539899-32139899 GCF_978046115.1 Saccoglossus kowalevskii | reverse complement strand
GATCTAATATTACAAGCAGTGAGTATCTAGTTATGCTTTAATTAATGAAGGTATACAATTCACTCTCCTGTAAACATACTATGGGATGACTTTTAACTTGTTCCTATAGATTTTGTAGCCTAGGCGCAGTGAATAGTTGTGTGATATATGATTTCTTAAGTAGTGATTGAGATTTAGTTCTGAAATTAAAATAAAATATTAAAATTAATTCATTACATCTGTTCTATTTTTATAGAAGAACCTTCCCAAATAAAAGAAATTCTAAACTTTAAAAATATAAGAGGGAGTCACTAAACCATGTACTTTCACACTCAAGCAAGAGAATAGACATGTTGGTGAACTAGCCTTGCACTGTGAGTGTTTTATTGTTTACACTCTGTAAAATACCAGTTTTTTCACAAATAAAAAAATTAAAAAAAAGAACTGCAGACCACACTTCTTTATATTTTTGAACAAAATATTTAAAAAAAATATTTTAGAAGCATAACAATACAACGACTAGATTTGGTGTCACAGTTTGCTCCCAATTCATACTGGAATATTGGCAGCAATAATTAATAAAGCTTGTTCAGAAAACCATTTATTCCCGACATCATATTCAATGGCTAGTTCTCAGGATCTACAACAGTAAATAAATAAACAGAAATCATTTTGATGCGTGGTTTTTAGACGACACTGCCATATCGCACAGATATTCAACACCGCCATATCGAATTTGGATTTGGACCATACCATTTCAAGCTGCAGGGTGTCTAAACAATGACTCAACAAACAATAAACACATCTTCCACCCACCACACAAATTTTAGCCACAATTGAACAACCAAGAAAGCAACAAATATCAGACTAAATCTTGAAAACAACGAGATACCGCATTACAACCAGTCATTACAAACATGAAAGCCTCCACCCCTTCCAGTACACCCTACAGCATTAATGGATCCTATACTCATTTGCATCTATGTACAACAAGCTTAGCCAATAGATGCACCTGACTCATCAAACTTTTGACCAACCACTCATTCTAAATATTGCTGAGTGAGGGCGTTATTTACTAATGAGAGGAATCTTTTAAACAAATTAAACAGATATAATATTACAAGCAGTGAGTATCTAGTTATGCTTTAATTAATGAAGGTATACAATTCACTCACCTGAAAACATACTATGGGATGACTTTTAACTTGTTCCTATAGATTTTGTAGCCTAGGCGCAGTGAATAGTTGTGCGATATATGATTTCTTAAGTAGTGATTGAGATTTAGTTCTGAAATTACAATAAAATATTAAAATTAATTCATTACAATTCTAATATTACAAGCAGTGAGTATCTAGTTATGCTTTAATTAGAGAAGGTATACAATTCACTCACCTGTAAACATACTATGGCATGACTTATAACTTGTAGCCATAGGGGGGGGGGGTCAGTCTAGCCACAGTTGTAATCTTTTAAAATATGACTTCTCGGTTAGTGAATCAGCTTTAGTTCTGAAATTAAATTAAATTAAATTATAAAAATTAATTCATTAATATTACAAGCAGTGAGTATCTAGTTATGCTATAATTAGAGAAGGTATACAATTCACTCACCTGTAAACATACTATGGGATGACTTTTAACTTGTTCCTATAGATTTTGTAGCCTAGGCGCAGTGAATAGTTGTGCGATATATGATTTCTTAAGTGGTGATTGAGATTTAGTTCTGAAATTAAAATAAAATATTAAAATTAATTCATTACATCTGTTCTATTTTTATAGAAGAACCTTCCCAAATAAAAGAAATTCTAAAATTTAAAAATATAAGAGGTAGTCACTAAACCATGTACTTTCACACTCAAGCAAGAGAATAGACATGTTGGCGAACTAGCCTTACACTGTGAGTGCAGTAAAATACCTTTGATTCACACTATATTGAACATCAAGATGTTAATATTTCAAAATCTCTTTGTCACAATACAAATGCTCCCTATCTTATTTCATTTTTCGCAACAATTTTCCTAATTACGAAAAACGGTGATATGTTGTGAATTGTTCATCCCACTATGAATAGTTAGGTTGAATGGCGATAACACTGCTCTCCGCAGTTAAATAGAAAAAAAAAGTATTTTACTTTTCCAGCAAAATTGTCTGCAATGAACAATTCAATTGGCCTTTTGGTGGAGGCGTTAAAGACACGTGGGATGTGGGACGATACGCTATTTATATTCACATCTGACGTAAGTAATCAATTTCCGTTGTTACATTGAAAAGTGTTTAAAAGTGTGTCTGTTCTGTTCGTTTACTTTTTGTTGACTAGACTTTACAAATGATTTTGTGATTTCATTCGAAATGTTATGAGATATTGTTGACCTCCCATTTGAAACCGGCTCAGATTGATCCTTCGTGGCTCAATGTCGGTTTGTGAATTGTTCATTTAAACATAATGGAGCGGCAGCGTCTACATCCGGGTCCAATTGGCCTTTACGGGGCACTATTGGAACACTTTTTGAAGGTTGTACTCCTATACCAACATTCTTCCATGGGAGTATGTTGAAAAAGACTGGATACGTAAATAACGAGTAAGTTATAGGTATTTATAAAAGTCTTACATTGTTGCTCACGACTAATTTTATGTTCCCTAAATATGCCACTATATGCAACCCGTCAAACTATCGTGTAAACTATATTTACTACTTGTCCGATAGTATAGTGTTGTTTTAGTAGGGTTATTCTGTGTATAGCAAGTTTGATAAAAATAATGTATTAGGTAGTCAGCGCCAATGGCAATATACAGCATAGGCAATGAATCACATAAGATATAAACATTTTTTTTTATTTGCACTTTCATCATATTATTAAATACACAAGTATGAAAACAGACATTGAAATGTTACCAGTTAGTAACACTTTCTAAAATACAAAAAGTGACGTGCATCTGTAGCTTGAATTGTATTTGCACCAAGTTTGAACAAAATTAAATGTATGTTTCAGAATTTGAAACGCACATTCCAATTATAAACTATTTTATTTACTTTTTTATATATTTTTTTGTACTGAGACTTCGTCTTATCAATGAGTAAAAATTTAACACGCTTACCCAAGAACAGAGAAAATACCTGCGTTTTGTCAGCTATTTACAGAAATCATTTACCATTTCGCTATTCTAAGTTTCTATCACAACAATTTGCAAAATGGACGCAATGATGCTGTTCCATAGGCAGACTATGTTTTGGTTTTCATATATTCTGAATTTTTATTTTTATACGTATCTGTAAAATCAAACGACGATTGTTATTTATTTGGCATTAAATGTCATATTAATATTGTAATAATAAGTGTTATTTAGTATTAATGTATAAACCGCTTTAACTAGGAGACATGAAAATTCCCTATGACAGATTTTACAGTGGATATTGAACAACATCCCTCTTCATTCTACATTCCAATTAATTAACATTACTAATAATATCAATGTTTTTGCTTTGTATTGACAAGCGACGATTTTAAACTTGAAAACATCAAAATATTCAGCCTTGCAGGACATATATGACATTTTAAATAGACCAAGCAATGATTCTGATCGTAAAAAAATGCTTGGATGTTTGGTCGCTTAGACTTGTCATCAAACAAATAAACTAAAGGCGTACAGTAATATTTTCCACATTCCAGCTTTTGCAAAATATATACATTGCTATATATACAGATTTAACTTAATTACACAGCTACTGTTAAAAATATTTCTATCTATTTAAACTGTTCGACCCTGCTATTTTAAACAGTTTAAACCATTCAATCTCACAATGTTTGACACTATTATAGTGAACATTGCATCGTAGTAGGGGATAACATTTACACGGAGTTACCAGATTCGCCCCAAAGAAATGCATATTAGTACACAATCTATTTATCAATTCCTGTAATATAAGTTTATAATCTCAACCCTAAACATGCAAGTTGGTGATTATAAACAACATTGTTTGACAACAAGCTGACCATGTTTCACCCTACTTTGCAACTTTATTCAGTTCAAACCATTCAACATGACCATGTTTAACCTACCATGCTACCATTCTACAAGCTATGAACCTGACTATTTTTGACCGTACCTTGCTACATTAACCTGTTCTAGCTATTCTACCAAACCATACTTTAACCTGTTCAAAAAATTCGATCTGACTATGTTTGACCCTACCTTGCAGCTTTAATCTTTTCAAGCTATGCAAACTGCACACACAACATTGAAAGACGGATGGTTATGCATCCTCACAATACATAACACATTATATTATCACTCAAAAATAATGTTGACCCGACAAGTATACATATAGTGGAAACCCATCTCAAATACAGATACATGTCTACGGGAGGTGAATCTCATCTAAAAACATAAAAAAAACAATCGACTAGGAGAACATGAACACACTGCTTTGTTATATTTGATACTTCATTGTGATGTTTGTTAAGCAGTACAACAGTGATTGCAAAATGTTGTTTCTCTCCCCTAATTGCTACGTTGACTATTGTAGCCTTTCACTGATATGCGTACCACAATCAATATCCCCTACCATAAAAACACCATCTCACTCCTTGTGTATTCTGTTTACCCAGTTAACAATAATATGTAAATATCTTCAATAACAAAAACAATGTGATAGGTATATTAAAGGGAAGTGCAGGGAATTTGAGATCAATGAATGAATTATGACGATAAAAACAACTTGTATGTGCTGCGAAATGCGCTATATATTGCATCGCTTCGTTTTGCCTATAATGGGCTTGTCGATGACGTCACCAATGAACACTGATCATTGAACCCATTCCTTCTAGTACGACATTCCCACAGAAGTGCTACTTTGACACGGACAATTTAAAAGTTAAATCATGGTGAGTTGCAGATTCATGTAATACCTCAGTTGATGTTACGTTTCTCGGAATCCTAGATAGACACCTCCGTTATCTCCGCGACAACCACCTCCAAAATAATTATGCGCTACCTGAGGCCTGTCTTCCCGATTGAGAAAAAAAAACCAAGGTCTGAATTTATTTCCTGTAGCTATTGTAGTAGTGATAGTCCTGCATGAATTTTTGACCTTGGATTTTAAACATTCGGTAATAAATTGTGTTCAAATTCAGTGCATAACTAGAAAATGTGCCGAGTTTTTAGTATAATTGTCTTCAAATATTGAACATATATATACTCAAGTATAATGAAAAGTTGTGAAACGACAATTTATTAGTACTTGTATTGTTATGTCATGACTTAATTGATATAGTTCATTTTTTTATTTAAAAATTACTATGTTATGCCATATTTGTATAACCAATAGAAAGAAATCGATTAGACTCTTATTATTAAAGAATACCTAATTCAGAAGGACCACCTTAATTTTGCCAGAGCCCTGCATATTTTAGTCAATCAAGAAAATATTTGTGTACTGCTTAGAAGTATGTTACATCTCTAAAAGAACATGAACATACTTTTATTGCAAGGTATTCCATATTAGACCCTTTCTCAGAGAAAAGTTGTTTTGTATAATCCAAAATATATCAACTAATCTGAGTGTCATGAAAAAGGAATTAATTTTGTGGTTAATCTTAAGGAGATTTGCCCGTTTCCCCTCATCACCAATTATTAAATGAATTTGAGTTTTCTTCGCATTAGCTTTAACTGTAAAATACATTCAGTTAGTTGGTCAGAAGGATAGTTCCCGCTTCAAGTTCTCAAGAAGTCATAACTCTCTCTCTTCGTTCATGGCAATTTGTATTACTATATTGTATAGTTATTACATAATTTAGTCCTATCCTACCCACCCAATGAGTCAGTAAAATCTAAACTTTCTTTTATCCACTTAGGCGGAGTATCTTTGATGAACTCACAATAATCTGCATCTGTTAACAAAACAGTAATATATTTCCAGTAAGAAAGAGGCGTAGGCGAATCCCAAAAACGAAGTTTAAGAGAAATAGCTGAATGATCAGTAAGCAATCATAAGCAATCGTTCATATTTGTTTGGGTTTTTCCCCCAACACAATCGCAGCTATTATTCAAAGTATAATAATAGTCACTGCCCCACACAATAATAATTTCAGGATCTGATGTATTTTCATGCAATAATTCAATAATATGAATTAACCAATATAAATCGCAAATTTTCAATTTTCTGCCAGAGCTTAGGTGAAATTCAATGTAATTAAAACTATTGATACTATTTCTGAAATGGAAACTTTGCATGTGACATCAAAAGGTCAACTAATTTGTTGTTGGAATTTATTGGGAGGCTACATTGTGTCCCAGGATGGCGGACAATGGATAGAAAACTGCGTTAAAAGTTCTTTGAAGGAAATATGGCCTGTAAATGAAAGTTGAATAGTGCAAATTCACTTTTTACTTATTATTAAGAGGCTCGTATGAGTTAGTTGACAAATGATTGCTGTTTTATTGCAGGGGAATGTTTACGTGGCGTTCCTGTTTGTTAACCCCAGGTCACGCAATATGCGCTAACTCACAAACGATGAAAGCGTAAACGTCATGGTTTCTGAAGATTGTAATTGAAAATCAGAATTCATGCTATACACAGAACTAAACCGAGTAACTGTATAAGGCCATTTAATATATCATAATTCGAAACACAAAGTGGATATGTGATTTATCCCCGATATTATTTCTTAATATAGGGAGGATAGGTTACTAGGAATTATACATACATGATACTGAATCTGTTCGAGAAGATGGCCAAGTTATAACTGTGATGGAATTCCTAAATGAAGAATGTTTAAATGTCAGAAATATTCGTCTCTGTCTGAATCATTGACAGAAAATAGCACCATACACCATACAAAGCCGACACCATATTATGCAGTATATTTGGAAACAAGATACATGAAGTGTAGTGTAGATCAAAATAAAATGCTTTGTCTCTGACGGAGTTAAACATATTTTTTTATTGACCGGTATAGCAAAAGATGTTACGACGTATATCAAATATCCAGTCACACTATAGAGTATGTGTCATCAAATATATTGCCAGATCAGACAAACAATGCTGTAACATTTAACTGTTTTGAAGCAACATTAAAATAATGCTAGTCAAGACTAAACAAAAAGAATTGCTACAAAATGTGGGTAGTCATATCCTCCATGCAGTATGTCAGACAGCCGTGTGAAGTTAACAGTAAATTTATTAGTTTCATCTTTGATGTCATATGATGTCATATGATTTGTTTAAAAGTTCTAGAACAATTCATGAAAGCAAAGGCGTATAAAAGTCTTGTGACAATTTATAGAAATAAAATGATTTGAAAGAAGAAAATGAAATATTCAAATGAGGCATTCTGATTGGTGGAGAATCACAAGGTAGGTGTTTATTATCGGATGAAACTAGACTATCAGCCTTTCGCTTTGATATAAATTATTTGTACATAAATAGAACAATATACATTTATATAGTCAGAAGAACAGTATCTACTCAACATCATGGCCCTATACATGTCATTCCAAGAGGAAACAACGCATTGCATTTTTACTTAGATACCTAAATCAAAATGTCGGGCATATTCGTATCTGTCTGAAGCATTGACACGAAATATCACTATACATCAAAAAAAGCCGACACCATATCATGCAATATGTTTGAAAACAAGATGCATGCAGATCAAAATAGAATGCTCTGCCTCTCACGAAGTTACATATATTGTTTTTATTAATAGGTATAGCAAAAGCTGTCATAACGTCTATCAAATATCAAGTCACAATATACAGTATGTATCAACAAATATGGCCAGACCAACCAAACGAGGTGGCAGTGGTCATAATTTATACAAATTTAAAAATGTAATATACTCTCAGACATGATATAGAAATTCATGGGTTTGTATTTATTTGTCTTCATGTGAAACTTGAGGTATATATCGGTACAGTTATTTGTAAGTGATTTAATCTCACCACAATGCTGAAACATATCACTTTTTCGCTAGAAATATTACATTAGTGCTAATCTAGACTAAACAACAACAATTGCTACAGATTGTGAGTAGTCATAGCCTCTATGCAGTTCACAGTAAAATTCATCAGTTTCATCCCTGATGTCATATGATTTGTATAAAGGTCCTAGAACAATTTATGAAAGCAAAGTTGGGAAAATGACATATTCAAATGGAGCATTCTGATTGGTCGAGAATCACAAAGTAGGTTTTAAGTATCGGATGAAGCTAGACTATCAGGATTTCTCTTTGATATAAATTATTTGTAAATAAATAGAACAATATGCATTTATATAGTCAGAAAAACAGTATCTATTCAACCTCATGACCCTATACATGTCATTGCAAGAGGGAACAACGCATTACACTGTTACTGAGGCCAACACGTGTTATCGAGCGTGACTCGAATGTGTTATGTACAGTAATGATTAGTAACATAGTTCGCCAAACACAGCCATGTACCTTCCATATAGTTCACCTCAACCCAACACTAAATACAAATGTCAAATGATACAACCAGTCACATAACACAGCAGGATACAGGTTTTTAGTAACTATCCCCCATCCCAAATATATTTTATACAACCAGGTGTTTTTCGACGAATCAGTGGTCTCCAGATCGTGTGTCGTATGCACCAGTGGTGTTATGTAACATCCAATCAGTGGCTTCCACCCTTTTATATACAGATGTATGTTTATTCGCATGTAGCAATAAGTATGTCGCCCTCTAGTAGTTAATATATCAGTTCTTTTTTATTTAGATAATGGCAATTTTTTGGCCAGAACGTCCTCTAGTATTTGTGGGAATCATGTTTATTTGGAATGCTCTCATTGGATGGAAGTTCGAGCCTAGCGAGGTGTGATAGAATTGGTCTGTTATGTTCAGATTCAAATAAGCATGAACCACTAATTTGACTGGGAAGCGATACGTATAATGCAGCAAGCTGTTTTAATTGCTGTTGTGGTAGAGTTTTTATATTTTCCTTGAGGCATTTTTAAAATCATTCCACTGAAGTTATGACCCGTTGTCCCCTATAAAATAATGGTTGCATCTAATACTAAAATAAAGATGGCGGAGTATAGCGTTGATTCATCTCGTTCTACTCTGGATTACTTGGAGCCAATAAAGATTCTAGAAAGTTAGTATTTATATGCCTGTGTGTTTTTTTGTATTTTTTTTCAATGTCTTTGACTTACCCAATATGTTTGTTGCTATTAACAACAATTCAGTTCTTTGCTAAGCTTCAGTCAATGTTTGTCTTCACTACCTACCCAGCTCCTCGTCGGGCGCTATGTAGCTGGTGTGGTATATTTATCACAGTAGGGCATTTGTCACATTTAGTGCTTCGAGAATATATTCTCTGTCTATGTGTATTTATATAAATAGATGCAGTTTCTTTGGCTTGAATAACGTTCACTGGCTTCGTACATACAGGTATTGTATTATGCTTTCTATGAACTGTAATTGAATACATGTGTTTGTGTAGGTTGTTCTCGGGCTGTTGGTCACGAACATAATATTGATGAAGCCCTCGCATTCGGCTCTGGCATCAATCAATATTATGGTCATTCTTTGGGCAGGCCGAATGACCATGTGTTATTTATTTTATCACATCGAGCAGACATCTTCCATGCACAATCACATCTACCATACACCACTCATACCCGCTCTCCCACAAAATAACAACACTAATATTTGAAGTATGCAATTATATTTTATGTATTGTAACAAGTTTCACATTTTTCATTAGCATAGATACATTGTTTGCTGAAAAAGCTGCGAAATACACACAGTAAATGTTATTTTCAGCCATGGATACTCTTTTTAGTAACTGTGTTTAAGCAGTGTGAATCACTCAATTTATCGAGTATAACATTTTGAAATGAATTGAGAAACTCTTAAACGCTAGTCATTTGACCACTCACCAGATAAATATGTCTGAGCGCCGTTGAAGTGACTGAAATTACCTTCTCATGAACTTACCACACCTTCTATTCTCAAGTCACACAGCTTAGAGCGTTTTCACGTGGCGGCTTTGCCGTACATTTTTGCTTCGTATAAAGAATACCCTAACCAAGAAAGCAAGAGCGGCCGGGACAGCAGCAGTGCAGCGAACGACAATTTTGTATGCGTTGCCCATGTAATATACCCATGTAATATCTACTTGGCGGGCAATATACCATGTAATATCCATTTTTATCCAATGTCATATGACACGATCAATCACAGCATGTGTAACAGCAGTGAGATATGATAAACCAATTTGACATTTATTAGTTATTTTGGGAAAATAACAAGCATGAAACCTCGTATAGCAAATATTAATAGCTTGGACCCTACATTGCTGCTATATATAGTTGCACAATCAATCATTTGCAAAAAACATGGTGAATAAATATAACTACATGTTGCCGTTTGATGTGTCCGATAACAGAAGCATATAAATTCATCTTCAGATGTATTATCAGTTACTATACCAAACCCGGCTGATAGATAACATTTGTACATTGACTGAAGTGAGAGGATACATTTTTTAAAAGATGCGTTTAGCCTGTTCAATACTGGTAGCACTTGTGTGTGTAAGTATGTCATATGTATATAGGCTCGTGTCTTATGTTAGTTGATGTATTCGACATTGTTATTTGAAATTCCCGCAATATGACTTCCATCAACATGAACACCGTAAATAGTGGTGAATACATGGATGAGATCGCTAATGATGCAGAATAATGTCACAAACTATATATTTATTTTTGTATTGCAGGTGAGTGTTGTTAAATCAGGTAAGACGTGTACATAATTTGAATCTATTCTCAAAACGTTTTCCGTTTTTCAAACTACATACATGTGCATAGTACATTCAGAGTTTACATATTCACATGCTCACCTTCTTCCTTCTAATTACTGTTAATTTCAAAACGTAATATCTATGAGGTACAATTAATGAATAATAAGTATTTATTCAGTAAGCGAGTGTGGAATGTGGAATGTGGAAGTGGAATGTCGAATTTGTATACCTTTCGATCTTTATCACTGTTAAAACCATTCCCATACGATGTTTATTTTAAAATTTTCGCCACCAACATCTTCCCTATTTCGATTTATGGAACCGAAATCTGAGACTTCCAAAAATACGACCACTTAGAGCGCGTTCGTCTCTTGGCTTGCAGATCATTTCTTGGTGTTTCTGTGCGTGCACCAAACAACAGCATGCTTGGTGAATATGGACAATTCCCCACATTTCAGCATACTGCAAAGCCTTGGGCGAAATTATAATATGTATGCCCAATACACGTTATTCAAACAAATACTACAATATGCTATACAATATTGAACAGTCAGGTAATATGACGAGACATAAATGTTGTTAAAAATGTACTTTTAACTTGTAATATAACTGAGGTTTGGTTTCCACAGAAAGTTAGCAATGTAAATGAATTTATTAGTACTTTAATGACAAGGCTTAAGGTTCTTTTAACTTATGAGTGGCGGACAGATATCTGTTTGTTAGACAAACTAGAGACAGATTGTCACTTTAAATCTACCCTTGAACCCCATCACATTGCCTAAGAATATAGACCAGCACCTATCCGAATTTTGTGATCTAAATGTAATTGAAAATGATTTCTATTTTTTACTTGTATGTAAGTTTAGAAGGAATGCCACTGAAGTATTATTGTAACTGGGTAAAAAGAATATTCTTGTGATATGTACTAACCTTTTTGGTTCGATGGCCTTTTTTCTGGTAATAAAGATCCGATATAAAAATCGAGATTTACGGCCATTGTCATTGCATATTACAGCATATGACATGATGGCATGTGTACAAATCATCAGTTAGTTGCTGGCTATTTAGATGTTTCATATATCTGGTAGCGTCGCTTATGTATGGGCTTCGAATACAAAGACAACGTTCAGCACACCATGAATGTGGTCAAACCCATTGACGGTGCTGAACATGACATTGCACGTAACGTAAATTTCGATTGACCTCACTGTGATGACGCATGCGTTGTGGAATACGAAAAAAGAGACCGAAGCATGCGCACTGCGTACACAATATGCTAATGACCTTTAACGATAGTATGAAGTAGACATATTTCATGAATATTAATTGAAAATTCGGTCTTGACCCCCACTCTGTCTATTGTGGTTATTTGAAGACTGTAAACGCTTTCTATCATACTAAACTGGTCACCAAATTTAACAACTACATTTTCATTTTCATTTCACATTGAAATCTAAATGAGCTACAGCAAGCAGGCTCCGAGCCTATTGTCAGAAAATCATAGTATCAGTAGGAGATATATACTGGCTAAATAAAAATAGTATTAATTATACCTTAACACCATTTTCGGCTTTGCATGATCTGTAATTTCTATAAATCATTCAATAAAACAAACACAGTGACGTTGGTGTTAAATGTTAAAATCTTAAAGTGTTTACCATCAGAAACTCTGAGGATCGAAGACAGAATTGAAAAAAAAAATGCACAAGAAACGTGAAACCATAACCAAAACAGATGAAACTATTCTTCACGCCTAAATCTTGGGGTGGGAATTATTCCACAAAATATAAAATTATAGCAAATTCAACACAAAAATAAATGGTCAATTGATACTTAATCAGTAAGGAAATAATGAAATTAATTAATTAGTTAGTTAGTTAATTAGTCATGTTCATTAGTATAATCAGACAATATAAACAAATGTTTAATTTGGTGTCGTTAATTAATTTCTTTATCAATTAGAACTCGGGTACCATATTTTTAATAAACAGAATAAATTCATAAGAGCCCCCAGCGTTTCAATGAATAAACGTTATGAGTACGTTTTAACTTATTAAATAACAAATGTTTTACTATTCACATTAACAAAGGTCTATAGAACGATTGATTTTATATCTTGCACTCTTCAGTGAGCAGAACGTAGTTAATCATACATACTAGCTTTGGACAGAGACGACATTAAAATAATGAGGTTGTACACAAGTTTTATTTCGAATTGATGATAATAGATTTACCCGAATCACACATTGTGTTTCAAATTATTTAACATTTACAATAATTCTCGAACATAATTAAGTTAGAAAATGGCTATACATTACATGCACATCGCATTAAAGCGTTTAATATTTCATAGTTCACAGGTTATTCAAGTTGCCATCTGCTGAGAAACTAACATAATGATTATCTTATATATTTGTATTAAATCTAACAACATGATAACGAATGGAAAATATAAATTAATTATCCACCTTACGTTCAGGAACATTTCAGGCAAATTAAATCTGTAACGTTTTATTTCAATAAATAAATTTTCACAATACATCGCTATTATCATGCTCATCAATTGTAATAGTGAGTGGAAGTAGAAAGTTACTATTAAAGTGTGTTTGAAAAAAATTAACACGGTTACCTCTATCGTCCGCTACATTAACTGACACTTAGTAATCCAAAGATCAACTCATACATATTTGCGTATATACGTAATTGTAAACCAGTTTGATCTGCTTGAAGTGATTACAACATTACATATAAACCTCTCAAATGTGACACTGTTTCAAAAAACATTGCGTCACGGAACGTGACTGCCGCCCAGTCATACAAAACTCGTAATTGCATGTGACAACCATTTGAAAGCATGACTTTGTTATCACAAAAGCTTCTATGGTACACTTTTCATGTACTAAAGTACACGTATTATATAAACCATATTCGGTATCACTCAAAATGGTTCAAATATCGATGGGCCTGGCGTTAATCTTAATCTCAGTACACAACAAGGCAAACAACAACTTAGCACGCAGTTTATAGTTGCCTTTCGGCATTATATGACATTGTTTACAAGTTCGGATTTTTGTTTTAGCGATACATCGAGAAAAAAAGTGTGGTCAATTGACACTAACCAGGGCCCTGCAGTCTACAGCTAATCTTACCTCATTTTTTTCTTAGTGTGTAGTGAGATAGTAAATTACTATACAAAATAGTTAAGTTTCATTTGTAAAATATCAGACTGAAACGTCTAAACTGTTTGTATACAAGAAACAGTTACTTGGGTTTTCTGTCAAAAACACGAATCAAATGATTTGCCATTCAGATCAGGATTAAGGGCGTACTTATTTTCCTGGAAGAATTGTTTTGAACCAGGGTCAAACCATTGCTACGTTTACACGACAGCATTTTATTAAAGCCCCACGGCTCGAGCCAGCATAAATGGCCGTGTAGTCGCGTTCGGCTCGAGCAAAGCTCGGTTCGAATCTACCCACCGGGTTGAACTCCAATAGGGTTGGGCCACGACATGCAGGCTCACACTTCATTGAACATCATACGAAGCCAAATTTATTGCTGGATTATATAAATGTCAAACAAAGAGCGTTTTTAAACATATTTATCATGTTATTAATTATATAAATTGAAAGGAGAACTTTTTAAAAAAACTTTAAAAACAGGATGACTTAAAATTAGATTTCAATTAACACTTTTGATGTGCAACTATATTATTTGCTTCATCATTAGATAAACAACCACACATTGTTCTAATACTAGCAGAGGATCTTGGGTGGAATGACGTAGGATGGCACAACCCGGATCTCAAGATGCCCATCCTCAATCAACTCGCCGCTGACGGCGTTATATTCAACCAATCATACGTCCAGCCTGCATGTACACCGTAAGTGACAAGACATGTAATGTTGTCGGTATGTAGTTACAGATTGTACAGTCAACTTCACTATCAACAAATCACCTGTACATCTGTTTAATTATGTTTTGCATGTATGTTTCATTCTTCAGATCAAGATCTGCTCTATTTACCGGTTATTATCCGTTCAAAATTAAAAGACAGGTAATTTGTTTATTGGAACACAATTATCTGTATTTTTGTTGACATATGTTTGTCTGCAATTTAAATCTAAGATGTTCATGTCCAGCGCGCACTATGTACTCCTTTATACACTGTTCATTTTCCTATACGAATATGTTTTAAACAATGTCAAACTATATATTTCAGGAAAGTGATTAATTCACACTAATTGATATTTGGTCTTACGTTGGATGCATCCAGTTGCAATTGTGTTTTAATGTTAAATGGCGGCCTAAAACATGCTTTTTCAATTATATTATAAGTATTATGAGTGATTTCACCATATCTACAACCTCTGAAACAAGTGAGAGAATCTGATGACTGCAACTCATTACAGAGATAATTTTGACCTCAGAACTAGAACTAGGATGTACACTAGTTTGCCCATTGAAAGATGAACAGTGAGGCTATTAATAACTGGTTACTTAAATGGTCAAACCAATTCATGTGACCAATGTGTGACTCCATTTTTTGACTGGTAGGCATCTAAATATGTTCTAAAATTATGTTATACTTAATTGTGTAAAATTTCTTAATGTGATTGTCAATTTTATCACAGTTTTGAGTATGATTAACTTTTTCCTTGGAATAATTATATATAGCTATAGATTATGTATGAAAAACCTTTAAATTTTAGTTTTTTATTATTAATTACAGCATCAAATGCTGCTTAACCTTGAAGCTGACGGGCTTTCATTAGATCTTAAGACATTGCCAGAAATGTTGAAAGATGTCGGGTATCTAACTCATCTTGTTGGAAAGTAAGTAGACTGCAGAACACATCAGATGAGTTTAAAAATGTAGGGTAATTTGCTGCTGTGATTATGGGAATGCGAAATCAAAATACATATCAATTTCTTAGAGACGCGCCTGGTGTTATGTAGTAATGTTGACCAACAAACGAAAGTATGTCCAGCATAACTAAAGTATTTACCAAAAACTATAAAAGAAGAATCTCAATGATATAAATAGGTTTCCAGCACGTTAATTACGATATATATGGCAATTATAATTGCTAATTGTTTTAACAACAATACGAGGTTTTTTAAGAAAAAAACTTATGCTTCACACACGTTACTGTATTAGGTACATATATATATAAAGTACACAATTTCAGATCAATGTGATTAGCAGTTTCTGAAGTTGTTTATTTATGGTAGTTAATATAAGTTAATATATTCATGGTAGTTAATATAAGAATAGTGATTATACAATTATTACAGATTGTCTAGGTCCCTGATGTGTGGCCGCCGGACTATGTCGATGATGCAAATTTTGGAAGTCAAGTACAATAATTCATATTAGCTCCTAGACATTGAACATAGAACCTCACCGCTCAAGGGTTTTTTCAAATAAGATAATAATAGTAATCCCCTCATATAACATCTTAGATCCATAAATATAGTGTGATGTATAGAAGATCTATATGAAACAGATTTGTGGAGTAACGGAAGTGGGTAGATAACGCCTATATAAATACAACCAACAATCTGTCACCTGTTTGTGTCTAAATGTTAAATAATATATAACACAATCAAGTGCGTATGATTTTATTCGTAGATGGCATTTAGGATTTTGTAAGGAGGAGTATCTTCCAAATAAACGTGGCTTTGATTCTTTCTATGGATGGCTGACATTGGGAACCGATCTATATACTAAAGAGAATGTACTTGGTAAGTACAGTAACATATGAGAAAACAGTATTGGACTGCGAACAACAGTATACAACTATTGTAAAGTCCGGTAAATATACATCTACACAAAAACAATGTCTAGTCTTCAAAAACACATTTCTTATTGCGAGCTTGGTCTTCGACTTTTGACTTTTTAAATACAAAGTCCGAAATATTGTTTTCATCACTGTGTTGTTTCGCTTTCCATTTAATATTAGAATGTTTTTAGTTGCCAGTACGGTTTTGTCTTGGTGCATTTTAGCACGAGTTGTGCAATATGACTAGATCAGTGCTTTGGTAAAATTTGAATGTTTTATCACAATATTCGTGTTGATATAAAACAACCATTCTAATAAGACCTTGCCTGTCAGTACACAATTTCTGACCTGTTTCCCACACAGTTACCAAAACTTCACACGTTTTTAATTTCATCTTTTAAAACCAGTTACAAATTTGTGAGTCAATCTCATATGTAAGATGAATTTAAAAATATTTCGTGCATTTAGTTTAAAATCTTACATAAAACATGTCTTATTTTAACATTTTGATTCTCAAAGTTGTAATGGAACATGTATATTTATCTGCAGTGCTGCAGTTCTGCAGTTATGTGCCAGTATATTAAAAGTATCTTATCAATTTATTGCCAACAAGGCCAATGTAGTTTATATATTGTTTTACAACATCTTCAGTTCATGGTTCGTCGATTTGATCTGTATGGGGTTTTTGATTATGGTCTTTTTTTCCCGTTCTAGCTCCGGGGTATGATTTCCGCGACAACACGGGAGTGGTACAAGAAAGTGACACTTATCTCCCAGTGAGTATCAGTGTTTTGTCTCCTTGGTTACAAACTTATGTCAACGCTCCGAATTTATATAACACAATGTTTGCAAATGGACAATTTTATGAAGTCAAAGTTGCTATAACCTCGGTCTTGGTCTCTCTCAATCGGGGTCGATTTTGATGATCCGATAATTTTGCCACAATATTTATCGGTAAAAAAATATAACCATATTTTGGGAATTTTGGGTTGTAATGAACACTTTTACTTTCTTATACTTTGTTTGTCAAGAATAATATCATTATATTGTACTTTGTTTTATTTCTTTGCTTCTTTACAGTTCATGCTTGCTGAAAGAGCAGTAGATATAGTAATGGGACATTACAAGGAATATCCACTATTTCTTGAGTTCAGTATGGCCTTACCTGGAAAATTTCTTGAGGTAACCTACTTATTATTTGGGTATACACTAGACTACCGACAATGGTAAAATAATCTCGAATTAGATATATCAGCATAAATTCAGCAATTTGCGCAACCCAATACAGAAGACAATCAACATTCTCCTACGTGTGTGTGTGGTTATTCCTCCTAGGTACCACAGGACTATGAAGATTTATATTCCGATATCGATGATGATCGAACAAGGAAATTTTATGGTATTTGTAATTTAAACATCGTTGTATCTAAGAACACTAAATTACCGAATCGTAATAAAATAATAACATGTGGTATAAAACGCTGAAGGGGATGATATGTAAAATCTGCCTGGACCATCGAACCAAACTTTCGTCAAGTATTGTTATAATTTTCAGATTTTAATGTCAAAAATCCGTTATATACAAGGTTTTTCAGCAGTGTGAAGTCTTTGGCTATTCTGTTATCAATAGGCATTTTTTCTAATCATCATCAATAAAAAATGGATGCCATGATAATGTAGTATACATGTTATATGCTACAAAGGTTTACCGTGTAACCCGTCAAATATAGGCCACTAAGTCCATACCTAATTTACATATTTAGGTTTTGAAAATAAAGAAAGTTGATACATTATTCAACATTTAGAAAGGAACACCATGTATGTAGCATTCCATTCTGAAATGTCTGCTTACAACTCTTCCGATAGTGATTTGGATTATAGCACGATCTTTAAGCCAAAAAGCTTTCTTTTGTGTTTGTGTTTTGATGACTGTTGCGCAGATCAACGAGTACAAACTAAGACGTTGCCAAGCTTTAATTAGGTATTTTTTAAGTGATTTGAAGCAGTCACGGGCGGTATTTAATGCAAGTCGCGCCCAGGTCAAACCACATACTTGTAATTTATATTAGAAGAGCACATTAGATTATGGGAAAAATCAATAGTTATCAACACAAATGTCGCACTGGGCGCAGCGCGACGTCTACCGCCCTTTAAGAACAGCTAAAGAGGGAACACGTCTTAATGAGCAAAACCCGAAAACCAGATAGATAACGTTTTGCGAATTCAAAAGTACACTAAATAAACCAAATTTTAATTTGATTTACCAGTATTTAATCAATTGTTAACACCTTAGCTATGTATTGGCTGTGTATTTAATTGATTTAGCTTTTGGGCGAACTTTAGCTAACTGATAACAGATGTTAAAAACGTGCGCAGATTTTACTAAAGCCGATATGAGTAATTTATTCATACTATCCTGAGCATCAGTATGTAATATTTCGAAATCTCACTGTTTCTTTTTCAGGAAAGTTGTCTGCGATGGACAATTCAATTGGCCTTTTGGTGGAGGCGTTGAAGACACGTGGGATGTGGGACGATACGCTATTTATATTCACATCTGACGTAAGTAATCAATTCCCGTTGTTGCAAATCTAATGTCTAATAGTCATTGAACAGGTTTTAGTATGTCAGTGATCACTTCGTTTTTGTTTCATTGGCTTGAATATTTTTTTTAAATGTTACGAAATATTTTTAGTTTCTCATTTTAATCAAAGGAAAGATTCAAATTGATCTTTTATGATACAATTTTCGTTTGATAATTTTCATTGATACAGAATGGAGCGTTTGCAACGGAATCCGGGTCAAATTGGCCATTACGGGGTAATATTGCAACATTGTTTGAAGGCGGTACTCGTGTACCAACATTTTTCTATGGGAGTATGTTGAAGAAGGCTGGATACGTAAATAACGAGTAAGTTACTAGTAGTCAATCACAGTCGTACATTATTGTAACGACTGATTTTTCCGTAAATATGCCATTATTTTCAACCCGTAAAACTAAGCTATATTTAATACTCGTCCGATAGTATCGCGTTATTATGTTGTGGGGCTATTTTATATAAAGTAGCTTTGGTCAATTTAATGTATAAGGTAGTCAACATCAGTTGCAATATGAAATAGTTGCTGAGCAATTCAAAGAACTTTTATTAACTTAGATTTTGTTGTATTGTCCATACAGTGTTAATGAAATCATTACATTGCTATTTGAAATACATAATCAAAATACGTTTTGAATTTTTGGAGCCCACCTATTCTGTCGGGTAATATACACTAAATTGTAAATTGGATGTAGCTAATGCCGAGAACTTCAATGGGCTACTCAACTAATATTTAGATCATTTTATTTAAAGCTAATTTATTCTTTGAAAGCCAACTGACAACAATTTCCTAGTGGACTAACGTTGCGAATCCAAGTAGTATTGAAATTAAAAATAGTATTTTCTGCATATATATAATGGTCATGTTATCTAATATTGACACAAGTGGAGTCTGGACATTTTCATTTGTTTCATATTTCAGGTTAATTCACATTGTCGATTTGCATAAAACAATAATTGAATTGGCTGGAGCTACAACTGGTGAGATTTTTAAATTATTTCAAATTACGGTATTCCATTGCAGGTCACTTTAACTATAGCTGCTATAATCTGCATTGTATTGTACTTGACAGAGTCTGATATTGATGGTATGGATATGTGGAAGACAATCTCAAAAGGTGAACCATCGCCAAGAACGGAATTTGTATATAATATCGATGATAACGAGTTGTCCCCTGGTGCTGCCATCAGGTAAGCGTTAATACAATGTGCATATATATGTGTGGGTGTTACTGCAACTATGATTAAATTTGGTTAGTAAACTTCCAACATAGAACAGACCTTCGAAACTATTCAAAATATGTCACGTTGATGACCCAGAGTTACGAAGAAACTGTATGTGCCGTCTGTTTGCCAGGTGTGTACTCGCGTATGTGCAAGTGTCGTACATAGAGGCGTGTTTTAACGCCATCACATTTAACTGTCATTTTGGTTGCAAGATAAATAATAATACTATGTTTCATTCAATGATTGTAGGGTCGGGGATTATAAACTCATTACAGGACATCCGGATTTAATGTATCCATTTCGATTGTTGAACAGATCAGGTAAATATGTTTTATTATAACTCATTGAATCCAATATGCAGAAAGATTGGCTAAGGCTGGTATACTGTGAACCCTGAAGGTCATGAATTTGTAGCTCTGTATTTTAATGGTAATCACATCATCTAATGTATGACAACGTATGGTATTTCAGATGATTGGTACAACTATGGTGACGAACCTATTAGCGGGATTCTCCTTCCTCCAACTGGAAATGAACCACCCCCAGCAAACGTGACATACTTGTTCAATATCATAGGTATGACTGATGTAAGCTGGCCATGTATGGCTTGAGTTCGACGATTATCGCGTTTCATACATAAACTGTGTATCTGTTTTTTTTCTCTTTTAAAAAGCGGAAATAATCTTCGAAGGACAATTCAGAAAATATCATGTGTAGCTCGCAGAAACATTTGGAGAATGATCCATGCTGTATCCAATCGAAATCTTACCAAGGTGACAGGCGTCAAGAGCCTTGTCACATTTACTATCAAAGCGAGGTCAAAGAATTATGCAGCATAAATTTAACAGATGTTCATGTTTGTAACAAGATTGTAGTAAAAGTATACACTTCCAGATGAAAGCGATCACTTACATATAACCTGTTTTTTGGGGATTAATATGACATCTGCTTTGACCTAAGGTTGTACGCACATAATCACTTCCAAAACACATTTCCCATGATATCTGAAAGTTGTATATTGTGCGAATAATGTTATGTACTATATCATAAAATTTACACGTCATTTAATAGCAAAATGCCTTTCTCTCAATGCAGATGATCCTGAAGAAAGAAATAACCTCGCGGACGTTTATCCAAACAAAGTAGAAGAGTTACGCCATCGCTTGGACGAATACCGTGAACATCTAGTCCCACCAGAGAGCCGAATTTTTGACCCATCCGGTGACGCCGTGAATTTTGGTGGCGTTTGGTCGCCTGGCTGGTGTTAGAGATAATGATGCATATATCCCAAGCATGCTACCCAAACCTATTATATTATTATATTACGTGTTATCACTGCCAGTCTCATAAAGCACGCTTAGAGTGTCGTTGTTGTACCTATTAGACTAGTGTGGGATGAAGGGGCTCTCTGTGGAATACAATATTTAAAACAATATACTATGATTATCTATTATATTTACTAACACACACGAATGCAGGCTGAAGTTCACTGAAATCGGGATGCACATTATAGTCATTGTCAAATTGTATTAGTATCGAATATATAGTACATATAGCAACATCACGAATCTGACACATAAATCTTGTGTCACACGCAACGTAACATTACCGTAATTGGTATAGTACAGGTGTGATGGTTCAAATACCAAAATGGCAACAGTAACAGAAAGACTTCCCTGGCGGCGATGATAAAATACGAACACGGAGCCAACAGATGAGGTTTCAACTGGTACTGGTATTATTATACTCTGCAAACATCAAGTACAATAACGCGGTAAAACTCCACTACTCCAATAACTAGATACTTAAACTCCAATACAATTCAACGAGATCTCCGATCTGAACTCAGTACTGAAAAACTCCCCTATATATACCCACACTGTCTATAAATAGACCATTACATCAGCATACATAATGAGTCTGGAATTTGCTATAAATTTCTAGAATGTTCCATTACCTTCCATTGCCTCCTACAGTGTTCTATTACCTATTCAACCAGTTTCTAAAAAAAATCTAAACTATTCCACCCAGACACAGTACGGTTCTAGAACATTCTCAGTGACACGGAAGTGGTAAATAAGTCTTATGCGACATCTTGAAAGTTTTGGCTGAGAATGATTAAACGGTGCACAATGCTATTTGATATAGATCTAATCTTACAAAAACGTTTGCCAATATGTCGGAATTAATATGATAGGATATTGTGTTTAGACCGTACAACATACAACATAACTAAAAACTAAACTAAAAACGAGAAATATTATAAGATATTAAACATTCATTCATTTGCCAAAGGTTTGACGCTTTGAATACAACAAATACTTTTTGTTTTTAACTATATATAATTATTGCACGCAATCTGACCCTTTGAACTAGATTTGACTGGGATGGAATATTTTATTCAATACATACAACATTTTGACGTTACGTACTGCCACAAAAATGTATTTTAACACAAGTACGGTATGATTGTCTGATTTAGATAGCACATTGGTGTAATTTCTGGGCTTCCTTTTCTGATTGTTGACTCTTCACGGTGTGTGTTCATGATTCTCCACCACGAAGTTAAATAAAGAGCTCCATGCATGGACTGTGTGAACGAAAATTTTGCTAAGCCTAAAACATAACATAATGGTGTATTTTTGGTATTACAGTATGTTTGTAAATATCTCGTCTTTCGATAATAATTTCGATTGTTTAAAATACCTATCGACTGTGTACCGTCCAAAATGTGTTTTGAATATCTATCGTCGTTGGTTTCTCCATAATTACGGTCCCGACGTCATTCCACACAATCAGCCGCGAGAGAGACAAACATTGACCGTAATTCATGGGGATCATGTTCAGTAATTTGATGTCTGAAAACCCAAATAATTAAACAAATATTATTTATTGAATATATATTTTTGATTGTTCAAGGCCAAACTATAAAAAACTAGACTTGCCTCAGTGAAACGGTTAATTACTACCATCCATTATTTACCTTTAAATGAAACAATTCGAATAGTATCGGGGAATATATTTATAACCATTTTGACCATTCTCTAGCTTTATGTTATTCAAACCCGTTTTCCGTCATTTTTGGCAACTTCGGGTCGTGCTTTGATCGGGTGACTTTCAGCCAATCAATCTGTGCTGCACACATATTAGTGACACCTCGAACAAAGCTGAACAGACACCGCTAGAAGCGACCAAGTGTAATACGGCAAAACCAGAGTACACTAAACAGTCTTAATAATTATGGAATACCAATAAATATGGCATCTGGAGGGGAGCATATAATATTTATGCTCTGGGAAAGAGCATTTGAATCAGTGTTACAAACAGCATGCATCCCAACTGACAACTGATTTACATTAGAAAAGCACATTGGGTTGTGGGAAAATCAATAGTTATCAATACAAATGTCTTAATGAGGAAAACCAGAAAACATGATGGATTATGTTTTGCAAGCTACTGAGTCCAAGTACACTAAATGAACCAAATTTGAATTTGATTTACCACTACTTAATCGCTGAATTCGCCAAGGGAACGTGAGCTGGATTTAGACCGTCGTGACACAGGTTAGTTTTACCCTACGGATAACCAAAGACATTGGTTGAGAGGTACCGCCTCAGATATATGTAATCAATGTTGAAATTGCATATCAAAATGCTTTGAATTAGTTACAGGAGAGATTTGGCACCTCGGCTGTGATTACAGATGTTAACATCGGAAAACTAAACTTTTCCCCTAAATTAAGAAGAGATGACAATGGTAGCATTGTGGTTGTCGCTTCAGACTCATGACCCAAGTTCAAATCCTACTTTAGGCTGAATATCAAGGGTCGACCCCTACCCTGGGTGAGTGTGCCACAGACTCAATGGGAAGGCAATTCCACTGGCCGAGATTCATTTACTAACAAAATGCGACTTTGGGGGAACCTTGGTTAAGGTCTGCAGGGGCTTGTGTTCAACCGAGCCTGGTTGACGCCAGGATAGCGCATTAAAATTGCTATTTGACAGACTGCCCTGCCCTGTCATGAATATGACTTCCGGGGCAAAAATGCACTATGTGTCAGTACTAGCACTTGTAATTAGCACATACAAAAAAGAAAAAGTTAGAAGAAACAACAGTGACACTCAATGTCCAGAACTGTCGCCTGGCACAACAATTATTTTAAAAAAAGAGGAGATGACAACACACGTCTACTAGAATTTTCAGATCTGTTTATTGATATGGTAGCGCACTCGGGGGAAGTCGCCCACCTCAGTAAACTGAATGCATCACATGGATTGAATCCAATTATAGAGAAACTGCCAGCATTCATACTCAACAAATGGAGTAAAGGGTATCGTCATACAAGCAAAGCCATTGTATATTTCCATCATTCAGCTTGTTTGCAGAGTTCATAAACTTGAAGGTTGTTGCCATAACTCAAAATCATCCAGATGTTCCTAAGTCCTATGTTGCAACTACCTAACCAGAAAGGGTGAGACCCAGTCACCGGTAATGAACTTGAGCATTATCACAACAACTTCTAGTAACACAAATCAATGTGTATATCATGATTTCCCTGGTCACCACATAACAGAATGTAAGGCTACCAATAACAGAGAGAATGGAACTTTGTAGGTTTGTGTTTCAAACGTACACAAAAGAATCTAGCAAGAGACTAAATCATGCCAAAGCACTAAAAACATAATCTGCCCCGTCACACATATGGAGAAACAATGAGAAGCATACTCAATCAGTGCAAAATTTTCAAAAAGCTAAGAACAAAACCGTTAACTCAGATAATGGCTGATCTCTCAGCTGAAAGATGATGGTATTGATGTTTTTGGGCCATGGAATGTAGCAACAAGAAAGACTCAGAACGATACAGCAGCAACCAAGCAAGTTAGGGTCAAACATGGTTTGGTTGAATAGATTGAACGGGTTAATGTAGCAAGTTAGGGTTAATCATGGTTTGGTTGAATAGATTGAACAGGTTAATGTAGCAAGTTAGGGTTAATCATGGTTTGGTTGAATAGATTGAACAGGTTAATGTAGCAAGTTAGGGTAAATCATGGTTTGGTTGAATAGATTGAACAGGTTAATGTAGCAAGTTAGGGTTAATCATGGTTTGGTTGAATAGATTGAACAGGTTAATGTAGCAAGTTAGGGTTAATCATGGTTTGGTTGAATAGATTGAACAGGTTAATGTAGCAAGTTAGGGTTAATCATGGTTTGGTTGAATAGATTGAACAGGTTAATGTAGCAAGTTAGGGTCAATCATGGTTTGGTTGAATAGATTGAACAGGTTAATGTAGCAAGTTAGGGTTAATCATGGTTTGGTTGAATAGATTGAACAGGTTAATGTAGCAAGTTAGGGTCAATCATGGTTTGGTTGAATAGATTGAATAGGTTAGTGTAGCAAGTTAGGGTTAATCATGGTTTGGTTGAATAGATTGAACAGGTTAATGTAGCAAGTTAGGGTTAATCATGGTTTGGTTGAATAGATTGGACAGGTTAATGTAGCAAGTTAGGGTCAATCATGGTTTGGTTGAATAGATTGAACAGGTTAATGTAGCAAGTTAGGGTCAATCCTGGTTTGGTTGAATAGATTGAACAGGTTAATGTAGCAAGTTAGGGTTAATCATGGTTTGGTTGAATAGATTGAACAGGTTAATGTAGCAATTTAGGGTCAAAAATAGTCAGGTTTATGGCTTGTAGCATGGTAGGTTAAACATGGTCATGTTGAATGGTTTGAACTAAATAAAGTTGCAATAAAGTAGGGTGAAACATGGTCAGCTTGTTGGGCTTGAAAAGGATCAAGTAGTAAGGTAGGATTAAACAATGTTGCACTATTGTTTATAATCACCAACTTGCATGTTTAGGGTTGAGATTATATACATATATTACAGGAACTTGATATATAGATTGTGTACTAATTGTATTTAATAGTCGCAACTTTGCCAGGCTTTAACCGTGAAACACATCCCTGGTAATCCCGCATAATCGTTCCAACGACTGCAGCGATTTGCTGGTCGCATGTTTACTCTGCCACGCCATAGATACTTCTAAGATAGATAGTTTTTTTTTTTGTAACATGAGAATGAGGAAACTGGACAGCGAGGGGTTACCTCAGCTGACTGTTTCGATGAATGAAGCTGGACTATCCGTAATGAACTAATATGTATTTCCTTGGGTCGAATCTGGTTACTCCATGTGTAAATGTTATCCCCAAATTCGATGCAATGTTCACTATAATAGTGTCACTATAACATGGTCAGATTGAATGGTTTAAACTGTTTAAAAGCAGGGTCGAAGTTTAAATAGAAAGAAATATATTTAACAATAAGTGTGTAATTACGTTAAATCTGCATCTATAACAATGTATATATTTTGCAAAACCTGGAATGTGGGAAATATGACTGTACGCCCTTAGTTTATTCGTTTGCTGACAAGTCTAAGCTACCAAACAACCAAGCATTTTTGTATGATCAGAATCATTGCTCGGTTCTATGTCCTATATGCTAAAAATGTCATATTTGTTTCACATTTCTTTTACCATTCGCTGATTATTTTGATGTTCTCAAGTTTAAAATCGTCGCTTGTCAATACAAGGCAAAAACATTCATATCATTAGTAATGCTGACTAATTGGAATGTAGAATGGAGAGGAATGTTGTTCAATATCCTCTGTAAAATCTGACATAGGGAATTTTCATGTCTCCCAGTTAACGCGGTTTATACACTAATACTAAATAACACTTTAACAAAATGAGGCCTTAAAGTCATCGATATTAATATGACATTTAATGCCAAATAATTAACAACAATCGTCGTTTGATTTTGCAGACACGTAAATAAATAAAAATCCGGAATATATGAAAACCAACACCAAACATAGTCCGCCTGTGGAATAGCATCATTGCGGCCATTATACAAATTGTTGAGAACAAATCTGAGAATAAGATAAATAGGTTCTGTAAATAGCTGACAAAACACCAACAATGAATTCAACTATATACTACTCTTGTTTTAATATTACCTTGCAGGACTATTTCGTCAAACCTTGTTGGTCAGAGTCGTTTGATGCATTGGTATATAAGTATGTACTATGCAGCAACTGTCAGCAAGTCGTATTTCGCGCAGGTATTTTCACTGTTCTTAGGTAAGCGTGTTAAATTTTTACTCATTGATAAGACGAAGTCGCATTACAAAAAATAAATTAAAAAGTAAACAAAGTGATTTATAATTGGGTTGTGTGTTTCCAATTCTGAAACATACATTTTAATTTCAGTCAACTTAGTGCAAATAAAACTCAAGCTACAGGTGCACGTTTTTGTTTGTATTTTAGCAAGTGTTGCCAACTGGTGCCCATTTGCATGTTTGTTTGCATTCCTTTGTTGCTGATATTATGATGTTTTCATTTGCAAAATATTTTTGTAACTAAGCATGTCTTTATTATGGCACGGGTCTGCTGAAACAGGTCGCTTGTTATTTGTGTTCATGACTGTGCTTTAATGTAATTTGTTGCCATACCATCATATTTGTGAAGCCCGGGAATTGAATCAGCTAATGCGGGACTTGAAGTTTCAACCCAGCATCATGGGAACGGTGTTAGGAATAAGGATTCAAGTATTGTCGCATAAAAAAAGCGGATTGCAACGGGATTACTAGTTATAAGTAGATGTAAATATTCATCTCATCGTTCTACCATAAGTAACTGGTGCACAACACATAGCAAATGCAAGATAATATTTGTTGCAACTATCTAACTTGACACACACGTACAGATGCACATACAGAAAAGCATGTTTTAGTTCAGTTATTTGTTAATATTATATAATAGTTCTATTTTTTGGTTTGTTAAATAATATAGACAAATGTTATATATTGCCTTGATTATTTTATCCCATGCTAGTCTAATAGTTACAAGAACGACACATTTTGTGTAATTATAAGACTGGCAGGAACATACATAATATAATATGCTTGGATATACGCATCAGTATCTCTAACACCAGCCTGGCGACCAAACACCACCAAAATTCACGGGGTTACCGGCTGGGTCAATTATTCGATCGACTGGAGGAACTAGATTTTCACGGTATTCATCCAAGCGATGCCGTAATTCTTCTACTTTGTTTGGATATACTTCGGCGAGATTGTTTCTTTCCTCTGGATCATCTGCATTAAAAGGAATTCATTTCATGAAAGAATACATTACATCATAATTCAAAGCATATTAAACAATCAGCCTATATGTAAGTGGTCACTTTCATCTCTAATTGTATACACGTGGTGTTACTAAAGGATACTTTTACAAGTTTTTTACAACCATGTATGTCTATGTGTTGAATAAAGGATTTCAATTTGAGAACAATAGTGACAAGGTCTCTTGGTGATTGTCACAACTGTCAGATTTCGATTGGATACAGCATGGGCAATTCTCCAACCGTTCCTAATTGATTGCAAGTTTGAGATTACGGTATTTGCTTAATTGTTGCGAGAAGAAAATTTTCGAAGAAAACAAAAACAGAACCAACTTTATGCTATGAGGCGCGATAATCGTTGAACTCAAGCCATACATGCCAATACCTTATATCCAATCTAAGCTACATAAATCATACCTATGATATTGAACAAGTATGTCACGTTTGCTGGAGGTGGAAGAGGAGAATTCGGAATTCGAGTTATTGGATCGTCACCATAGTTCCACCAATCAGCTAAAATACCAATACATTGACATACATTAGATTATACAGAAACTTCAAAATCAGTACCTTCAGTGTTCACACTAATTCGAATCGTACATCCAGCGAGTTATCAATAGAACAATATATGTATTTACCTGAGCTGTTCAACAATCGTAATGGATAAACTAAATTCGGATTTCCTGTAATCAGTTTATAATCCCCGACCCTAGAAACATACAACCAACAAGTCAGGACGAGATTGTATGAAACATGTTAGTATTCATCTGGCCGCCATAAATGAATATAATTCATTAATTCATAAGCTATACAAATGTCAGAGATAAAGTGTATGCATGACAGTTGTGAGCATGCGCATCCACAATGGAACATGTAATGGCTTTCAAAAGCCCCTATAGATAACACAACGCAAGTACACACCTGGCAAATACATGGCACAGTTTCTCACTGTATATGTCATTGTCAGGTGATGAAGCCAATTGGTGGTAAATTCTGATTGACAATGTGACATCTTTCGCATAGTTTTAGAGGAACGTTCATGTATATGTTGAAAATATACAAGGTTTATGAACCACACACCCACACATACACGCACCCCCTCCCTCATACACACAGACGCATGCATTGTATTAACGTTTACCTGATGGCAGCACCAGGGGACAGCTCGTTATCATCGATATTATATACAAATTCCGTTCTCGGCGATGGTTCACCTTTTGAGATTGTCTTCCACATATCCATACCATCAATATCAGACTCTGTCAAGGACAATACAATGCAGATTATAGCAGCTATAGTTAAAGCGCTCTGTGATGAAACATCGTACTTAGGTTATGACCCTATACTAAATGCTTTCATTGGATACATCTTATTAGAATTGGGGCACAGACTCGAATAGTTTTACGCAGACTATATCTGCATTCCACACCAGATAACAAATTGTGAATTATTATTATTATCTTATGTACATATTTTTTGTTTTTTCGCGTGAAAATAAATTTACGCAATTATACTTTCAAATAATTATAAAATCTCACCAGTTTTAGCCCCAGCCAATTCAATTATTGTTTTTTGCAAATCAACAATGTGAATTAACCTGAAATAGAAAACAAATGGAAATTAACATAAGTTACAACAGTGCACGTGATCTGACTCCTTGTTTTCGCGGGACATTCTCTGGCCGATTGACTCATTGCTGGGCATTACCGCCCACCATCGATCTACAAAGGGAACACCTGTGCTAATTTTAGAGAACGTGACTATCCTGTGATCCTCACGTATATGTAGAAAATACAATTACTTGTCGGCAACGTAATTACTTAGATTTGAACTACCAAAACTCAGAGGACAAAATTTTGTCATTTCATGACGATGTCAGTCAGCTTTCGTTCAATTTTAGTTATAAATATTCAATTAGCCGTGTAATGCAATACACTTGCAATAATTTTATCTCGAAATATTATTTTAATTGAAAGAAAGAAAGACGTGTGCACATTTATACCAACATAACCAGTTGAACAAGATTGTCCAGTAAAAAAAGTGATGTACGTGTTGTAAGTAAGCTAATTCACATATTAGATCTCGATTTGCGCTTGCCACCCTCGTGTCAGTCAAATATGTTAACAAATATACTTTACTACATCATTCAATACTTGTGATGTCACAAAATAATGGAACACCCGTATTGTGACCACGAGATTTTAAAATATTATTTCTGAACAGCGTGAATACATTTGTTTTCGAAGAATTCATCAAAAACAAGTACAAATTATATTGTTTTATTATAGGTCGTTGGGTGTAAGCATATCCAAAAAGTAAGACATGGAAACTTTGAGGTAGTTTGAAATCAACTTGGAGCGTGTCCTAGAACTAATCACCCAATCAATTGTAAAGGAGATTTTTTCATTGGTGATACCCGGGACTCGAATAATATTTTATTTAGATCACTAAAGTACTGGGGTTGCCGTTCTATAATGATTGAGGAAGGCAGGTGATGAGGGAGATACGAAGAGTAGCCCACTGTAGGTTTCCTTGAAGTTTCTGGTTTTAGCTTAAGGTATCTATTTCCATTCACCCGGTCATGTATTTTATTTAGGTAATTTAAATAACATATATAGACAACATAAAATCAGTCGTGAGCAACAATGTAATACTGTTATAAATACCTATAACTTACTCGTTATTTACGTATCCAGTCTTTTTCAACATACTCCCATGGAAAAATGTTGGTATACGAGTACAACCTTCAAAGAGTGTTCCAATAGTGCCCCGTAATGGCCAATTGGACCCGGATATAGACGCTGCCGCTCCATTCTGTTTAAATGAACAATGAACAAACCGACATTGTGCCATGAAGGATCAATCTCAGCCGGTTTCAAATGGGAAGTCAAAAATATCTCATAACATTTCGAATGAAATCACAAAATCATTTGTCAAGTAAAGTCTGGTCAACAAAAAGAACACAATCAGAACATACATTAAACACTTTTCAATGGAATTGTAACAAGGGAAATTGATCACTTACGTCAGATGTGAATATAAATAGCGTATCATCCCACATTCCACGTGTCTTCAACGCATCCACCAAACGGCCAATTGAATTATCCATTGCAGAAAATTTTGCTGGAAAAGTAAAATACTATGTTTTTTTCTATTTAACTGCGGAGAATAGTGTTATCGTTTTGACACCTGGTCGTGCCATGCACTACAATACCGATATATATCAATATACAACCAATTATCACCGTTCAACCTAACTATTCCGAATGGGATGACCATTTACAACATTACTGTTTTTTGTAATTAGGAAAATTGTGGCGAAAAGTGAAATAAGGGGATTTGTATTGTGACAAAGACTTTGAAATATTAACATCTTGATGTTCAATTTAGTGTGAATCAATTACTTGTATTACCCTTTCGAGTGATTCACGAAGAAAAAAACAAAATGCTGGAATATAACTATAACCCCTTTTACACCACATGATGTGTATTTCTGCATGTCGGATCGTGTATAAACAACTAACAAAATATTACTGAACATTTTCTGAAACTAAGTATGCAATTTATTCAATGATAACATTATTTTTTGAATTATAAGATTTCATTGGCAAGCTAAAAGTAGCCGAGATATATATAGGTGACGTAGTGCGTGATAAACTTATGCAACATGTGGACTATTTTATCAAAACAGACGAAAGACTTTATGAGATAGAAAAACTTTGTATGTATATAAGGCAATTTCTCACTAAAATCTGAATATTTTTAACAATACTCGACACAATTTTGATTCGATAATCTTTTCAAATGTTACACCATATGTTAGTATTTGATTGTGACTCGGTATTTGTGTTTCTCTTGTGATACTACATGGTACATACCATACAACGTCCTGGTTCGATCATTTTCGATATCGGAATACAAATCTTCATATTCCTGGGGTACCTAGGGTAATCAATAGAATGTAGAATTCTAAACTTCATCTCAATTTTCTTCTGCAGTGGATTGCACAAATTGTTTAATTCATTCTAGTATATCTTAATTGTTGTACCATTGTCGGTACTAGTCTACTGTATATATACATAATAAGTGAGTTACCTCAAGAGCCTTTCCAGGTAAGGCCATACTGAACTCAAGAAATAGTGGATATTCCTTGTAATGTCCCATTACTATATCTACTGCTCTTTCAGCAAGCATGGACTTTAGAGAGGACAAATAAAATATAAGTACAATTTAACGATTTATATATATATATATACATATATTATGCTTACTTAATTTCTTACCAAACATATTTAGAAATAGTGAAAATGTTCATAGATTCTTGTTTAGCCCGAAATTGCCGAAATATGCTTATATTATTTATTAATAAATATTGTGGCAAAATTTCCGGAAGTTTTATGTAACTAAAGTATGATAGTCAAAGCCGAGTCACGCTAATCGTTTTTGAAAATTTACTAGTTGGAGCTAGTTAAAACAGGTTTGGTTGATTTAGGCGGCACTACGAGCTGCGTTATATATAGTTCAATTAGTGCTGACATTGTTATACTTATTCCCGAGAGCTGACAACTTCCAGCTTTAAATTGATATAAAGTGAGAAAAGGCGAGGCCAAGAATAGAGCAAGTTTGAGGTTTTTTTCAATTGTTGTTTGTTACCAAGTAGTGAAGACATCGATTTGAGACAATATACTCACTGGGAGATAAGTGTCACTTTCCTGTACCACTCCGGTGTTGTCGCGAAAATCATACCCTAAACCTAGAAGAGAAATGTAAATCCTCACTAAAAAACACCATTCAAAACTGGTCATCAAAGATTGAAAAAATTGCCCTCCAAAAATACTCTTGTAAAATTTTCCTCACTAGAATATGAATATGTTTTAACAATGAAATGATAAGATAATACAATTTTGTTATCGCGTTGTAAAATATGAGATTTGAAATCGTGTGTAGTGATGGTGAAAGTTTAGGGGAAGAATCTGATCAGAAATGTAGTACTGCCTGGCAAGGTCCCATTTCAATATTTCTGATTTCTTGTCAGCAAGCAAATTGATACAAAACATTCTTCCATTATAATATTTAACGGGAAGTAGAACAAATGAAAAATGACAAAACACACTGCATAGTGACGAATTTTTTTTGATTGTTGACTCAATTCTTTTTAAATACAATTGCCATGGTCGTAAGTGTTCTGTACTTACCCAATTCACTAGTCTGTTTACTATAGAAGCTGGTTCCCGATGTCAGCGAACCATAGAAAGAATCAAAACCACGTTGATTAGGCAGATACTCCTCCTTACAAAATCCTAAATTCCATCTACGAATACAAACCGCAATTAACATTTAGAAAAAAACAGATGATATATTGTTGTATTTGTTTAGAAGCGTTATTCATCTACTCCCCATACGATGGGCTGCAACAGAATGTCGGCGTAGCATACAAACACATAGAATAACATATAAGTTTATTTTTTTATATAGATCCGCTATATATCACATTATATTTTTGGATCCAAGAAGTTATCGTTGGGTTTATTAACAATAAATGTTAATTGTTTACTGGATTTTCATGTGATTTACTATAAAAAGACAATACAAATGTACGCTTTTGTTGCCGCACTGAAGTTGGTATGTAGCATATATGCAGCTAGTGCATTGACGTTCATGGAGCATTTGACGAAACATCTTCATTGCTCACAAACTTGTTTTGCTTTAAAACCTGATTAATTAACATGTATAGCTTGGGGAGAGGGGGGGGGGGCTAACTTGGGTATTAGATAAAAGGATTGGAATCTTAATATTATCTTTGAGATTCTTGTTTTATTGTTTTTGGATACACATATGTTTTACTGTTTTGTGTTTGAAAACATTGACTAGGCAGAAATGTGATTTGTCAATGTATTTTAATAAGCCCCTAGTACAGCAGTCCATAGTTCATTTTTAAATTCAACCCTTGTGTTCTGCAGTCTACTTACTTTCCCACTAATGAGTTAGATACCCAACATCTTTCAACATTTCTGGCAATATCTTAAGATCTAAAGAAAGCCCGTCAGCTTCAAGGTTGAGTAGAAATTGATGCTGTAAATAACAATAGTAACAGAAGGATGCATTAAAAAGTTAATCAAAATACACTTTTTATACTTTAGCTATTTTTATTATTTCTGGGAAAAAAACATATGACAAACCCGCATTGTTTTGACTAAATTTTCAGATGTGGTTAATATGAACAATACATCGTCAGCATTTCTTGTTGAATTCACGCGTTCTACTAATCTGAATGTAAAATCAGACTTTAGAAAAAAAAAATAGACATTTTGCGTCAAACATAAGACCAACTAGTAATTAATGTGAACTTTGACTGAAAATAAATACTGAATGCTACTCCCTGGAAACCTCTTCTACAAAGTCCACATCCACAGCATGATAAGTCAACAGGTGATGTAGCATTGCATTCAGGTTATTTTATGTCAACATTGTAACACCAATCTTCAGACAAGGTAAACTTTTATATCATCAGTTTTAAATCATAGACGAACAGAAAACTTGTCAACAAAAATCTGGGAATACAGATAATTGTGTTCCAATAAACAAATTACCTGTCTTTGAATTTTGAACGGATAATAACCGGTAAATAGAGCAGATCTTGATCTGAAGAATAAAACATACATGAACAAATAATTTAACAGATGTACAGGTGATTTGTTATGATATTGTACAGGCCCACGTTTTATACTTAAAGCATTTCACTGATGTTGACGATATAACATGTTGTATATACACATGTTGAGTAAACAATCTATCACTAAATTCCAGGAACATTAATGGCATTGTGACTTACGGTGTACACGTAGGCTGGACGTATGATTGGTTGAATATGACGCCATCGGCGGCGAGTTGATTGAGAATAGGCATCTTGAGATCTGGATTGTGCCATCCAACAGCATTCCACCCTAAATCCTCTGCTAATATCAACACAATGTGTGGCTGTTTATCTATCGATAAAGCAAATGGTGGTATTTCGAAGTGTAACATTACAATATAACACAAACATTATAACATTTTCTATGACGAGCTGGTTCACAATAGACATCTTAATACCTGCATTGTTTCATATCATTTTACAAAGTATATGGTTATTTTGTCAATGTTTGCATACTGCTAAAACTAATAAATGACAATTAAGGTGAAATACTAAAACATAAACAACTATAATATTGTATGGATATTTTTTTTTATTTTTTGTACGACACCAGTGTAGTTGTATCTAATCTAATCTTATCATATTGGAGAAGAGACAAAGACGTCATGGCCAGAAGTGAGGCACATATAGTTTACTATATATCTAAACACTTTCCAACTGATGTAATACTCATTATGCATTATTTATACCTCCAAGATATTGAGAATTAGTGTTGAAATTTAAAGTAATGAGAAAGAAGAAGGTGAGGGTGAAAATAAATAATCTGTTGATTTATGTAGTTTGAAAAATGGAAAACATTTCGAAAATAAGTAAAACCTGTCAAAATCGACCATGACTGGGACTGGGATCTATGGTCGGTTTTCAGATGGTTTATACAGGGTGGGCGTGACTTCGATTGAAACAACAATGACATGTGCTGTAATCACAGGACAAATGAAAGACATCGGAGTTTTCCTCCGGTGATTATTTTTACATTTATTGTATTGTTGCAATAAAATAATTTACCAAACAAGCCATTAATATTACGGTATGTACATGAAATCAATAATTATTAAAATAACTGTTCGAACAGACAGGGTAAGTATCGATTATCGTATCTGAAGGTGCCCATTTCGAATGACATCACAAGTAAGGTAACATGATGTACTTATCATAATTTATGCAGACAGTCGATTTTGCTGTGAAGTCAATGGATCAAATTACGATGTCAAAACAAAATTGTCAAGTGTTGACTGCTTTAAAGAACATCTTTTTCAACGATTTTGTTTTGTGAAAAACATAATCAGTTGCCATTGTTTTACACAGGGGACGTTACTAGTAGTGTGAGATTTATTATTGTTTCTGTGACGTTCACGGTAAATTGAACACAATGCACACTTTTTAGGTCGGGCAGGCCGGATTACTAGACATAGGATGTGATGCAACTGATCAGATGGTCGATATATTCAGTGTGAATACTGGACTTGGGACCGATCAATGCGGTCGGTGTTCGGAGTAGACATTGGTCGAATTTCACAGGTTGTTTTTCTATGAATAAATTTCGGGGAAACATAAATCGGCCGGTTCTGACAGTAGGTCGGTCGGTTTATCCATGGGTCGATTTTGACAGGTTTTACTGTAGTTATAAATTTTAGTTATAAATTATGTATACGTCTTACCTGATTCGACAACAATCACCTGCAATACAAATAGAAATATAGTGTTTGTGACATTATTGTACATCATTGTGAAAATAATATAACATTGCAATAAGATGCGAGTATGTACACATAGAACATACTTACACACACCAGTGCTACCAATACTAAACAGGTTAAACGCATCTTTATAGAACTGTATCTGCACTTCCGTCAATGTACAATCGTTATCTATCAGCCGGGTCTTGGTATAGTAACTGATAGTACATCTGAAGATGTATTTATGCTTCTGCTATCAGACACATCAAACGTCAGCCAGTAGCTATATTTATTTACCATATTTTTTATCAAATGATTGATTATGCAAATACAGCTGCAATCAGCAGTGTAGGGACTATTTGACCCTTGCTGCACGTGACCTCTTGTTTCCAATAGGCTAATGTCAATTGCAAAATGCTATAGACTAACCATATACCAATATAATCGGATACTTCTACTTGCTAGGATGGCATGCCAACAGGACATATGTCCTACAATATTGTTGCAATATTGGTGGAATACATTTAAATACAATTACGATATTCAATTGCTAATTTTTCAATGGTCACCGGTATACAAGGTCAAGCATCAAGGATGAGAGAAAATAACGCACGAAAAAGTTAATGTTTTATATAGAAATTGGCTACCTACATGACCAGCAAGAATCAAATTGACCAGTATTAAAATAGTAAAAATTGTCATGTCTATCAAAAATCACAATAAATATGTATCTTCAAATATTACCGAAGTTAGACCAGTGAAACAAGGTGACAGGGATCGCGATTTATACAAATTTTAAATTTTCATATGCTGTTGGTTGAAATTGATTTGTGTGAGATTTTTGTTTACACTGTAAGTTTGAGTGAGATCGACATGAGTTATCGAGTGATACTGTATATTGTGTGTTATATCAGTGAGTATAGAAATTAGTGCTTTTGTTGTAAATGTCTTGTTCTTTTCAACTGACTTTTAACAGAAATGCGGAATTGGACTTGGTGTAGACTGTGACCACAATTCAAATAACAGGGTATTTGGTTCGAGGTTTAATACTGTGTATACAACAATCTGATATTTTAGTGTAACTCACATGCAAAGACGTACATTGTGAAGTTAACTGAGTTGAATCGATTATTGTGTATTCTTGCTCCACTCTAACCAATAGATATTGTAGATATTGTGTTTGTCAAAATGTTTCAAAGGATGAGAGAGAAAAGAGAGCTAGGGAAAATAAATATGCTTTGGGAAAACAAAACGCCTTCAGGTGATAATACTGTAAAACATGTCTTTTCGCGAGCATGTCTTTTTTCGCGAATTTAGCGAGAGAATTGATTCGCTAATTCAGGATGACGCCAATGGCTTTATTATCAATTCAAAATGACCGAAAAGAGAGATTCGCTAAATCAACATTTCGCTATTACGTCATTGTACCACAGTTCGCTAAAATTGTATGCCGCTTTTTCAACATGATTTACAGTAGTTAATTTAGTTAAGTGGGTATGTGTAACCTGAGGTTATATGCAGCATGGTAATATAACCTTGTTATTGTACAAACTACCAAAACATTGCTTGGTTCGGCGAGTGATTGTCATTAGTAGACTTGATGGCGGATCCATTATTTACTAGCGGACTAGCAACAATTTGCCATGTTTACGTAATGCATGATCTTTCATGGCATGATCGCATCTGGTTATTTTAGGAATGTTGGCCTTTAGGTGTTATGCAGTGTGAGAATGCACCTGCTTAAAAAAAATGGAGCAATGAAAGGGAATCAAAGTGTGAATAAGCAAAATATTCTCAAGCCATGCCATGTTTACGATATGTGCATTGGAAACGATGTGCAAAATACCCACCACCCGTAAAGTTGCTGCAAGAACAATGTAGTTATAGGTGTGGTCTTTTGTCAATTCAGTTGCTGAAACCCTGTACAGCCATGTCATAGTATTGAAGGTAAATTATTTTACAGTAGAACTGTTTGATATATATATATGGTTCAAAACACAGAGGGTTAAAGTGCGGTGGTTGTCGTGCAGCGTGTGTTCGAATTTCATGTAAATAAACAATGTATTTTACACGCGTTGTACACGTTGCTATGAATCACATATCGAACAGGACGAGGCATGATGACTGCCGCCCTTTAACATGTTGCCTATAAGAACGCCTGCATCTGTTTAACGTAGCTGAGTGGAAATTATCTCATCAACAGTAGAATGGAAGTCGTATAGGGGAAGTTCAAGAACACAAAAGTAATAGATGACAAAAAAAGACATCAATCCATCGGGAATAGAAAGACTTATGAGCAGTGTACCGTCCAACTCGCAGTACAGTGTCCAACTCGCAACATAAAAAATTCCCTCAAATGAAACTGCCACCATCTTTCATCCTGTTATCAGATGGTGACTGGGCGGTGTTTGGGGTCAGATGCATATTCAATGATTCTACATATTTGTTCTGATAGTTTGAACAACATATGCCCCATTCATTGTTTAGGTTAGGAAATGCTTTTATCTCGCAATTGGTCTATGTATGGCTATTTGAACATCATTTGCTTGTGAACCCATAACTGAAACACAAGCATAACTTGCACAACTTGCTTACCAAATATTGAGTAGTCTTTAATACAAAAATAATAACCATTTTTTAACATCGTGTCACTGTGATTGTTCTACAATATTGATGCACCGATTGCTAGGATGAGTGCCAACAGGACATATGTCCTACATATTGATGCAAATAGTATTTTGAGGTCGGCTGTCAATTGGAAGATTGGATGTACGTCATGCTATATTGATGCAAACATTGGTGGAATACATTTCAATACAGTTACGATATTCAATTGCTCATTTTTCAATGGTCACCTGTATACAAGGTCAAGCATCAAGGATGAGAGAAAATAATGCACGAAAAAGTTAATGTTTTATATAGAAATTGGGTACCTGCATAACCAGCAGGCATCCTTAAAAAATGATGCTTATTATAACATTTAAAATCAAACACTACAGATTTTTTTTAGAATTCAAGATGGTTCAAAAATATTAAGCCAATAAAAATAAATGTCCTACAACCATTGGAAATTGTTGTAGATCGAATTAGAATATTTTTCCGCCCGGTATTACCCATTTGGTCCAATTGACAAGTATTAAAATAGTAAAAATTGTCATGATGTCTATAAAAAATCAAAATAAATATGTATCTTCAAATATTACCAAAGTTAGACCAGTGGAACAAAGTGACAGGGATCGTTATTTATACAAATTGTATATGCTTTTGGTTAAAATTGGTTTGTGTGAGTAAATGTTTTACACTGTAAGCATGAGTGATGTCGACATGTGTTGTCGAGTGAGACTGTATATTGTGTGTGATATCAGTGACTATAGAAAATTAGTGCTTTTGTTGTAAATGTCTGTGGCCACAATTCAAATACCTATTTCGTTTGAGGTTTTACACTGTGTATACAACAATATAATATTGTATCCTGCTTATTGTAACTTACATGCAAAGACGTACATTGTAAGTTATCTCAGTTGAAACGAGTATTGTCTCCACTCCAATAGATATTGTGCTTGTCAAGATGTTTCAAAGAGAGAGAGAGAGTAGATAAAGTAGAGAGATAGCAAAAATAAATATGATTTGGGCAAACAAAACGCCTTCAAGTGATAATAGTTAATTTAGTTAAGTGGGTATGTGTAACCCGAAGTTATATGCAGCATGATCATGAAGAAATGAAAGAATATTAAAGTGTGAATAAGCAAAATAGCACACAATGGGAATCTTTGTAGTTAGTGTGTGTGGGGGTGTATGCGTTTGTCTAATCAACGTTGTGACGACTTCCATTTAACTTTATATCTACCAAGAAGACAAATCTACTTAGTGACGACCCTCACAATTGTTCATATTTTATATTAATATGTAATCGAATTTAAGTCAGTTTGCATAGGTTAGGGTTATTAAAGGGGAAGATATGGTATTCTTTATATTAATATTTATATAACTGTACCATACCTGCCCCTTTACTTAACCCTAGCTTCGCAGACAAATCTATGTTACAACACAGGATGTATGATTTTATTTCTACTTTTTTGCTTTTATTCAATTAAAATTGAATTAAAACGCATTTCTATATTTGATTGCAATGTAATTGAGTTCAATTAAACTCCAATTAAGGCAGAGATGCAGTTTATTTGTGAATTTCAATCAAAAATAGTTTTTTTTCGTGTTTTATATAGATTTTTATCTAAAGAACATTCTGTAAAAATTTGACCAATGAATTCTTATTGGAACACCGTTAAAACTGATGTTTATTTTCTGGTTAAAAATAAAAAAACTCACACGTGGCAATGTTTATGTCCAATTGCCTAATTTGCATGAGTAATCAAATAACAGGACCTTTGATTGACAATATGCAAATCGAGATTGTACGGGTCATAGTTCATTCAATTCACGCGCATGTGCAATTATTCTCAAATCAGTTATCGCTCGCTTATATTTCCTCGGTGTTTTTTCCTAATTGTTATCATTACATTATGCGTGGTGTGAAAAGAAAGAGAGGTAGAAAGAAGATTCAGATGATTTCTATGTCGGAAGAGGCAAAAGCTACACTGAAGGCATCAGCCCACCGAACGAAAAACAAAATCGATGTGAGCGTCCAAACGTGACTTCCCCTGAAGGCGTGAATCCGAGTTTCTGATTGACTGAGAGATTTTATTTTTAAATCAATGTTCTCAAAAAATCAACTGAGCATGTGAAGAATAATTTAACATTGTTTACAGTGATAACTGCTCATTGTCGAAACGAAGCTTACCCATTCACGCTAGTCACAATACACATGATCATACTCTTGAATATGCGTCAATGACTACGGTAAAACTTAGACTCTATTTTAGGCATCAGGAATGATTGAAATGTCCGAAAATGACGCCAAAATACACCTTTTATGTTTTTCTAAATCCCATCCCGAATGTATGGCAGAATCTGGTCTCTCAAATAAGGGACACGTGAGCTTTGATTCTAACCGGATATATTGCACTGGGTCGGGCAGATACAAACTTTCGTGTATCTTTTGTCCAATGGGTACCTGTTCTTCGATCATTCGCAAGTTTTGCTAGGTGGTGCGAGACAGCTTTGTTTGCAACCGGACGAACTCCATTTAATTCAATGAAGCAAACAACAGACAATGCTAAAATAAATTGCATAGGTACACTAAAATTAATTGAAAACAAGCAAATAATTTCAATGAAAAATAAATCACAGAGAGAGGTAACTTGATATATTAACAACTCTTTTGCCCGCTGGCCGCTTCTCCGCGTCTGATGTTTTGTTAATACTTACAGATTGATGATTTTGTTTTGATTTTTGAGTTTTTTAGCCTGCAACTCGGCCACGACCTTTGCTTTTTCCGTGAAAAATTGGGGAAGTGTACGTCAATTTGACGGACATTCCATTTTTTTAAACTAACGAAGCACACTGTTTAGCACTCCTATTTTTTTCATTTGCTGATTTCTATTCAGAAAAATTCGACCGCTCGAAAATGCACCTTAATTTTGCACTCTTAAAACATGTCAGATTTCCAACACAAAATATTTAAAACCGGTCGAAATTTTAAAAATTTTACGTTAAGAGCTGGAGATCTCTTCTTCAGGCGACCGTCGCCGGTAGTACAACAGCATGTTTTGTACGTACATCAGTGCGCTGATTGTCTGCGACTGTCTTAGAAAATCCCAGAATAAGGCGTTACCAAAATCGGAAAAAATAGAAAATTGCCTCCTTAAAAAACGAACAGAATTCAAATATTTCTTTTAACAAATATGTTGCAGTGGGAAAAATTGAATTGGAAACGCTGAACAAAACTTCTGTGCCTCGTGTTTCGATTCTAGGATTACGCGATTATTCATTATTGTGCGTTCGCTTCCTGGAGTTGGTTCTCAATACTACATAAAAATCATCGAGGATAAATAATTTAATATCCCACTTTGTGCTCTTCACGGTAAACCATTGGCTCTGAAATATTCGTAGATTTTTTATTGAAAATACATCGAAGAGAAGCCATGATGATTTGATCGTGATAAAAGGTCACTTCCTAGGACCGCCCCCTGTTTAATAATTCATGAGATGACGTCATATTTACTGGGCATTGCCACGTGTTTTACCGACCCCATCAAAACACTGGTATGAATGACGTGTTTCTGATTTATATATTCAAAAGCAGTTGTTCTGGTCCAACGATTTTACGTAAAATGTCTATGTCTATACTTTAACTTTCAATTTCAATAGTCTAGAAAGTATGACAAAGTATGACAAAGCAGTAATTCTCGTTTAACACGCAAATATGCAAAGTAGCCTTTTTCTCGTCTTCTATTTTTGGTGAATTCTTGGTGAATTCTTAAAATAGCTGATAGACGCTTTGGCCATTTGCCTCGAAAATTTCACACATTATTGACAAGGTGTTCCCCTTTCAAAATGCGTGCGTACAGTTTATTACGGCGAGTGGAACAAAAATAACAAGTCCGCAATTAACATGGATATATAAATTATGCAAAAATAGAAAAGAGTGAACTTTGAGGTTATGCTGTGCGACTTTGAAAGCCGTTAGAGAGATGAGTGGACGCATTTGAATTAGTGGTATACCAAGGTATCCAGTGATGTAATTTTACCCACAAACGGACTTGAAGTTTTTAAGCTATTTTTTTTTAAACCACTATTTTCCAAAAAAAGCATATTTTTGACCCAAAATCAAAAACGCATTCTGGATATTTAAAATAAAGACAAGTTTTACAAAGTTTGTATAATAAGCTTTCAGAAAATATATAACATGTTGGATATATAATACCATCTTCAATTACTCAATTAAAAAGCAAGCCAAATAAACTGCATCTCACTCAACTGCACCATCAGCAATGACACATATTACGCTACATATAGTGTAGCATCAGCAATGACACATATTACACTACATACAGTGTAGCATCAGCAACTACACATATTACACTACATATAGTGTAGCATCAGCAGTGTCACATATTACACTACATATAGTGTAGCATCAGCAATGACACATATTACACTACAAATAGTGTAGCATCAGCAATGACATATTACACTATATATAGTGTAGCATCAGCAATGACACATGACTACATATAGTGTAGTATCAGCAATGACACATATTACACTACATACAGTGTAGCATCAGCAATTACACATATTACACTACATATAGTGTACCATCAGCAATGACACATATTACACTACATATATGTAGCATCAGCAATTACACATATTACACTACATATAGTGTAGCATCAGCAATGACACATATTACACTACATATAGTGTAGCATCAGCAATGACACATATTACACTACATATAGTGTAGCATCAGCAATGACACATATTACACTACATATAGTGTAGCATCAGCAATGACACATATTACACTACATATAGTGTAGCATCAGCAATGACACATGACTACATCTAGTGTAGCATCAGCAATGACACATATTACACTACATACAGTGTAGCATCAGCAATTACACGTATTACACTACATATAGTGTAGCATCAGCAATGACACATATTACACTACATATAGTGTAGCATCAGCAATGACACATATCACACTACATATAGTGTAGCATCAGCAATGACACATATTACGCTACATATAGTGTAGAATCAGCAATGACACATTACGCTACATGTAGTGTAGCATCAGCAATGACACATACTACGCTACATACAGTGTAGCATCAGCAATTACACATATTACACTACATATAGTGTAGCATCAGCAATGACACTTAGTACACTACATGTAGTGTAGCGTCAGCAATGACACATGACTACATATAGTGTAGCATCAGCAATGACACATATTACACTACATACAGTGTAGCATCAGCAATTACACATATTACACTACATATAGTGTAGCATCAGCAATGACACATATTACACTACATATAGTGTAGCATGAGCAATGACACATATTACATTACATATAGAGAAGCATCAGCAATAACACATGACTACATATAGTGTAGCATCAGCAATGACACATATTACACTACATATAGTGTAGCATCAGCAATGACACATATTACACTACATACAGTGTAGCATCAGCAATGACACATATTACACTACATATAGTGTAGCATCAGCAATGACACATATTACACTACATGGAGTGTAGCATCAGCAATGACACATATTACGCTACATATAGTGTAGCATCAGCAATGACACATATTACACTACATATAGTGTAGCATCAGCAATGACACATATTACACTACATACAGTGTAGCATCAGCAATGACACATATTACACTACATATAGTGTAGCATCAGCAATGACACATATTACACTACATATAGTGTAGCATCAGCAATGACACATATCACACTACATAAAGTGTAGCATCATCAATGACACATATTACGCTACATATAGTGTAGCATCAGCAATGACACATATCACACTACATAAAGTGTAGCATCAGCAATGACACATATTACGCTACATATAGTGTAGCATCAGTAATGACACATATTACACTACATACAGTGTAGCATCAGCAACTACACATATTACACTACATATAGTGTAGCATCAGCAATGACACATATTACACTACATATAGTGTAGCATCAGCAATGACACATGACTACATATAGTGTAGCATCAGCAATGACACATGACTACATATAGTGTAGTATCAGCAATGACACATATAACACTACATACAGTGTAGCATCAGCAATTGCACATATTACGCTACATAGAGTGTAGCATCAGAAATGACACATATTACACTACATATAGTGTAGCATCAGCAATGACACATATTACATTACATATAGAGTAGCATCAGCAATGACACTTATTACACTACATATAGTGTAGCAACAGCAATGACACATATTACACTACATATAGTGTAGCATCAGCAATGACACATACTACGCTACATATAGTGTAGCATCAGCAATTACACATATTACACTACATACAGTGTAGCATCAGCAATTACACATATTACACTACATATAGTGTAGCATCAGCAATGACACTTAGTACACTACATGTAGTGTAGCATCAGCAATGACACATGACTACATATAGTGTAGCATCAGCAATGACACATATTACACTACATACAGTGTAGCATCAGCAATTACACATATTACACTACATATAGTGTAGCATCAGCAATGACACATATTACACTACATATAGTGTAGCATGAGCAATGACACATATTACATTACATATAGAGTAGCATCAGCAATAACACATGACTACATATAGTGTAGCATCAGCAATGACACATATTACACTACATATAGTGTAGCATCAGCAATGACACATATTACACTACATACAGTGTAGCATCAGCAATGACACATATTACACTACATATAGTGTAGCATCAGCAATGACACATATTACACTACATATAGTGTAGCATCAGCAATGACACATATCACACTACATAAAGTGTAGCATCAGCAATGACACATATTACGCTACATATAGTGTAGCATCAGCAATGACACATATTACGCTACATGGAGTGTAGCATCAGCAATGACACATATTACGCTACATATAGTGTAGCATCAGTAATGACACATATTACACTACATATAGTGTAGCATCAGCAATGACACATATTACACTACATACAGTGTAGCATCAGCAATGACACATATTACACTACATATAGTGTAGCATCAGCAATGACACATATTACACTACATATAGTGTAGCATCAGCAATGACACATATCACACTACATAAAGTGTAGCATCAGCAATGACACATATTACGCTACATATAGTGTAGCATCAGCAATGACACATATCACACTACATAAAGTGTAGCATCAGCAATGACACATATTACGCTACATATAGTGTAGCATCAGTAATGACACATATTACACTACATACAGTATAGCATCAGCAACTACACATATTACACTACATATAGTGTAGCATCAGCAATGACACATATTACACTACATATAGTGTAGCATCAGCAATGACACATGACTACATATAGTGTAGCATCAGCAATGAAACATGACTACATATAGTGTAGTATCAGCAATGACACATATTACACTACATACAGTGTAGCATCAGCAATTGCACATATTACGCTACATAGAGTGTAGCATCAGAAATGACACATATTACACTACATATAGTGTAGCATCAGCAATGACACATATTACATTACATATAGAGTAGCATCAGCAATGACACTTATTACACTACATATAGTGTAGCATCAGCAATGACACATATTACACTACATATAGTGTAGCATCAGCAATGACACATATTACACTACATATAGTGTAGCATCAGCAATGACACATATTACCCTACATATAGTGTAGCATCAGCAATGACACATGACTACATATAGTGTAGCATCAGCAATGACACATGACTACATATAGTGTAGCATCAGCAATGACACATATTACACTACATACGGTGTAGCATCAGCAATTACACATATTACACTACATATAGTGTAGCATCAGCAATGACACATATCACACTACATATAGTGTAGCATCAGCAATGACACATATCACACTACATACAGTGTAGCATCAGCAATGACACATGACTACATCTAGTGTAGCATCAGCAATGACACATATTACACTACATACAGTGTAGCATCAGCAATTACACATATTACACTACATATAGTGTGGCATCAGCAATGACACATATCACACTACATATAGTGTAGCATCAGCAATGACACATATTACACTACATATTGTGTAGCATCAGCAATGACACATATTACACTACATATAGTGTAGCATCAGCAATGACACATATTACACTACATATAGTGTAGCATCAGCAATGACACATGACTACATATAGTATAGCATCTGCAATAACACATATTACACTACATATAGTGTAGCATCAGCAATGACACATATTACACTACATATAGTGTAGCATCAGCAATGACACATATTACACTACATATAGTGTAGCATCAGCAATGACACATATTACACTACATATAGTGTAGCATCAACAATGACACACGACTACATATAGTGTAGCATCAGCAATGGCACATATTACGCTACATGTAGTGCAGCATCAGCAATGACACATATTACGCTACATATAGTGTAGAATCAGCAATGACACATTACGCTACATGTAGTGTAGCATCAGCAATGACACATACTACGCTACATATAGTGTAGCATCAGCAATTACACATATTACACTACATACAGTGTAGCATCAGCAATTACACATATTACACTACATATAGTGTCGCATCAGCAATGACACTTAGTACACTACATGTAGTGTAGCGTCAGCAATGACACATGACTACATATAGTGTAGCATCAGCAATGACACATATTACACTACATACAGTGTAGCATCAGCAATTACACATATTACACTACATATGGTGTAGCATCAGCAATGACACATATTACACTACATATAGTGTAGCATGAGCAATGACACATATTACATTACATATAGAGTAGCATCAGCAATAACACATGACTACATATAGTGTAGCATCAGCAATGACACATATTACACTACATATAGTGTAGCATCAGCAATGACACATATTACACTACATACAGTGTAGCATCAGCAATGACACATATTACACTACATATAGTGTAGCATCAGCAATGACACATATTACACTACATGGAGTGTAGCATCAGCAATGACACATATTACGCTACATATAGTGTAGCATCAGCAATGACACATATTACACTACATATAGTGTAGCATCAGCAATGACACATATTACACTACATACAGTGTAGCATCAGCAATGACACATATTACACTACATATAGTGTAGCATCAGCAATGACACATATTACACTACATATAGTGTAGCATCAGCAATGACACATATCACACTACATAAAGTGTAGCATCATCAATGACACATATTACGCTACATATAGTGTAGCATCAGCAATGACACATATCACACTACATAAAGTGTAGCATCAGCAATGACACATATTACGCTACATATAGTGTAGCATCAGTAATGACACATGACTACATATAGTGTAGCATCAGCAATGACACATATTACACTACATATAGTGTAGCATCAGCAATGGCACATATTACGCTACATGTAGTGCAGCATCAGCAATGACACATATTACGCTACATATAGTGTAGAATCAGCAATGACACATTACGCTACATGTAGTGTAGCATCAGCAATGACACATACTACGCTACATATAGTGTAGCATCAGCAATTACACATATTACACTACATACAGTGTAGCATCAGCAATTACACATATTACACTACATATAGTGTCGCATCAGCAATGACACTTAGTACACTACATGTAGTGTAGCGTCAGCAATGACACATGACTACATATAGTGTAGCATCAGCAATGACACATATTACACTACATACAGTGTAGCATCAGCAATTACACATATTACACTACATATGGTGTAGCATCAGCAATGACACATATTACACTACATATAGTGTAGCATGAGCAATGACACATATTACATTACATATAGAGTAGCATCAGCAATAACACATGACTACATATAGTGTAGCATCAGCAATGACACATATTACACTACATATAGTGTAGCATCAGCAATGACACATATTACACTACATACAGTGTAGCATCAGCAATGACACATATTACACTACATATAGTGTAGCATCAGCAATGACACATATTACACTACATGGAGTGTAGCATCAGCAATGACACATATTACGCTACATATAGTGTAGCATCAGCAATGACACATATTACACTACATATAGTGTAGCATCAGCAATGACACATATTACACTACATACAGTGTAGCATCAGCAATGACACATATTACACTACATATAGTGTAGCATCAGCAATGACACATATTACACTACATATAGTGTAGCATCAGCAATGACACATATCACACTACATAAAGTGTAGCATCATCAATGACACATATTACGCTACATATAGTGTAGCATCAGCAATGACACATATCACACTACATAAAGTGTAGCATCAGCAATGACACATATTACGCTACATATAGTGTAGCATCAGTAATGACACATGACTACATATAGTGTAGCATCAGCAATGACACATGACTACATATAGTGTAGTATCAGCAATGACACATATTACACTACATACAGTGTAGCATCAGCAATTGCACATATTACGCTACATAGAGTGTAGCATCAGAAATGACACATATTACACTACATATAGTGTAGCATCAGCAATGACACATATAACATTACATATAGAGTAGCATCAGCAATGACACTTATTACACTACATATAGTGTAGCATCAGCAATGACACATATTACACTACATATAGTGTAGCATCAGCAATGACACATACTACGCTACATATAGTGTAGCATCAGCAATTACACATATTACACTACATACAGTGTAGCATCAGCAATTACACATATTACACTACATATAGTGTAGCATCAGCAATGACACTTAGTACACTACATGTAGTGTAGCATCAGCAATGACACATGACTACATATAGTGTAGCATCAGCAATGACACATATTACTCTACATACAGTGTAGCATCAGCAATTACACATATTACACTACATATAGTGTAGCATCAGCAATGACACATATTACACTACATATAGTGTAGCATGAGCAATGACACATATTACATTACATATAGAGTAGCATCAGCAATAACACATGACTACATATAGTGTAGCATCAGCAATGACACATATTACACTACATATAGTGTAGCATCAGCAATGACACATATTACACTACATACAGTGTAGCATCAGCAATGACACATATTACACTACATATAGTGTAGCATCAGCAATGACACATATTACACTACATATAGTGTAGCATCAGCAATGACACATATCACACTACATAAAGTGTAGCATCAGCAATGACACATATTACGCTACATATAGTGTAGCATCAGCAATGACACATATTACGCTACATGGAGTGTAGCATCAGCAATGACACATATTACGCTACATATAGTGTAGCATCAGCAATGACACATATTACACTACATATAGTGTAGCATCAGCAATGACACATATTACACTACATACAGTGTAGCATCAGCAATGACACATATTACACTACATATAGTGTAGCATCAGCAATGACACATATTACACTACATATAGTGTAGCATCAGCAATGACACATATCACACTACATAAAGTGTAGCATCAGCAATGACACATATTACGCTACATATAGTGTAGCATCAGCAATGACACATATCACACTACATAAAGTGTAGCATCAGCAATGACACATATTACGCTACATATAGTGTAGCATCAGTAATGACACATATTACACTACATACAGTGTAGCATCAGCAACTACACATATTACACTACATATAGTGTAGCATCAGCAATGACACATATTACACTACATATAGTGTAGCATCAGCAATGACACATGACTACATATAGTGTAGCATCAGCAATGACACATGACTACATATAGTGTAGTATCAGCAATGACACATATTACACTACATACAGTGTAGCATCAGCAATTGCACATATTACGCTACATAGAGTGTAGCATCAGAAATGACACATATTACACTACATATAGTGTAGCATCAGCAATGACACATATTACATTACATATAGAGTAGCATCAGCAATGACACTTATTACACTACATATAGTGTAGCATCAGCAATGACACATATTACACTACATATAGTGTAGCATCAGCAATGACACATATTACACTACATATAGTGTAGCATCAGCAATGACACATATTACCCTACATATAGTGTAGCATCAGCAATGACACATGACTACATATAGTGTAGCATCAGCAATGACACATGACTACATATAGTGTAGCATCAGCAATGACACATATTACACTACATATAGTGTAGCATCAGCAATGGCACATATTACGCTACATGTAGTGCAGCATCAGCAATGACACATATTATGCTACATATAGTGTAGAATCAGCAATGACACATTACGCTACATGTAGCGTAGCATCAGCAATGACACATACTACGCTACATATAGTGTAGCATCAGCAATTACACATATTACACTACATACAGTGTAGCATCAGCAATTACACATATTACACTACATATAGTGTAGCATCAGCAATGACACTTAGTACACTACATGTAGTGTAGCGTCAGCAATGACACATGACTACATATAGTGTAGCATCAGCAATGACACATATTACACTACATACAGTGTAGCATCAGCAATTACACATATTACACTACATATAGTGTAGCATCAGCAATGACACATATTACACTACATATAGTGTAGCATGAGCAATGACACATATTACATTACATATAGAGTAGCATCAGCAATAACACATGACTACATATAGTGTAGCATCAGCAATGACACATATTACACTACATATAGTGTAGCATCAGCAATGACACATATTACACTACATACAGTGTAGCATCAGCAATGACACATATTACATTACATATAGTGTAGCATCAGCAATGACACATATTACACTACATGGAGTGTATCATCAGCAATGACACATATTACGCTACATATAATGTAGCATCAGCAATGACACATATTACACAACATATAGTGTAGTATCAGCAATGACACATATTACACTACATACAGTGTAGCATCAGCAATGACACATATTACACTACATATAGTGTAGCATCAGCAATGACACATATTACACTACATATAGTGTAGCATCAGCAATGACACATATTACACTACATACAGTGTAGCATCAGCAATGACACATATTACACTACATATAGTGTAGCATCAGCAATGACACATATTACACTACATATAGTGTAGCATCAGCAATGACACATATCACACTACATAAAGTGTAGCATCAGCAATGACACATATTACGCTACATATAGTGTAGCATCAGCAATGACACATATTACGCTACATGGAGTGTAGCATCAGCAATGACACATATTACGCTACATATAGTGTAGCATCAGCAATGACACATATTACACTACATATAGTGTAGCATCAGCAATGACACATATTACACTACATACAGTGTAGCATCAGCAATGACACATATTACACTACATATAGTGTAGCATCAGCAATGACACATATTACACTACATATAGTGTAGCATCAGCAATGACACATATCACACTACATAAAGTGTAGCATCAGCAATGACACATATTACGCTACATATAGTGTAGCATCAGCAATGACACATATCACACTACATAAAGTGTAGCTTCAGCAATGACACATATTACGCTACATATAGTGTAGCATCAGTAATGACACATATTACACTACATACAGTGTAGCATCAGCAACTACACATATTACACTACATATAGTGTAGCATCAGCAATGACACATATTACACTACATATAGTGTAGCATCAGCAATGACACATGACTACATATAGTGTAGCATCAGCAATGACACATGACTACATATAGTGTAGTATCAGCAATGACACATATTACACTACATACAGTGTAGCATCAGCAATTGCACATATTACGCTACATAGAGTGTAGCATCAGAAATGACACATATTACACTACATATAGTGTAGCATCAGCAATGACACATATTACATTACATATAGAGTAGCATCAGCTATGACACTTATTACACTACATATAGTGTAGCATCAGCAATGACACATATTACACTACATATAGTGTAGCATCAGCAATGACACATATTACACTACATATAGTGTAGCATCAGCAATGACACATATTACCCTACATATAGTGTAGCATCAGCAATGACACATGACTACATATAGTGTAGCATCAGCAATGACACATGACTACATATAGTGTAGCATCAGCAATGACACATATTACACTACATATAGTGTAGCATCAGCAATGGCACATATTACGCTACATGTAGTGCAGCATCAGCAATGACACATATTATGCTACATAAAGTGTAGAATCAGCAATGACACATTACGCTACATGTAGTGTAGCATCAGCAATGACACATACTACGCTACATATAGTGTAGCATCAGCAATTACACATATTACACTACATACAGTGTAGCATCAGCAATTACACATATTACACTACATATAGTGTAGCATCAGCAATGACACTTAGTACACTACATGTAGTGTAGCGTCAGCAATGACACATGACTACATATAGTGTAGCATCAGCAATGACACATATTACACTACATACAGTGTAGCATCAGCAATTACACATATTACACTACATATAGTGTAGCATCAGCAATGACACATATTACACTACATATAGTGTAGCATGAGCAATGACACATATTACATTACATATAGAGTAGCATCAGCAATAACACATGACTACATATAGTGTAGCATCAGCAATGACACATATTACACTACATATAGTGTAGCATCAGCAATGACACATATTACACTACATACAGTGTAGCATCAGCAATGACACATATTACACTACATATAGTGTAGCATCAGCAATGACACATATTACACTACATGGAGTGTATCATCAGCAATGACACATATAACGCTACATATAGTGTAGCATCAGCAATGACACATATTACACTACATATAGTGTAGCATCAGCAATGACACATATTACACTACATACAGTGTAGCATCAGCAATGACACATATTACACTACATATAGTGTAGCATCAGCAATGACACATATTACACTACATATAGTGTAGCATCAGCAATGACACATATTACGCTACATATAGTGTAGCATCAGCAATGACACATATTACACTACATATAGTGTAGCATCAGCAATGACACATATTACACTACATACAGTGTAGCATCAGCAATGACACATATTACACTACATATAGTGTAGCATGAGCAATGACACATATTACATTACATATAGAGTAGCATCAGCAATAACACATGACTACATATAGTGTAGCATCAGCAATGACACATATTACACTACATATAGTGTAGCATCAGCAATGACACATATTACACTACATACAGTGTAACATCAGCAATGACACATATTACGCTACATATAGTGTAGCATCAGTAATGACACATATTACACTACATACAGTGTAGCATCAGCAACTACACATATTACACTACATATAGTGTAGCATCAGCAATGACACATATTACACTACATATAGTGTAGCATCAGCAATGACACATGACTACATATAGTGTAGCATCAGCAATGACACATGACTACATATAGTGTAGTATCAGCAATGACACATATTACACTACATACAGTGTAGCATCAGCAATTGCACATATTACGCTACATAGAGTGTAGCATCAGAAATGACACATATTACACTACATATAGTGTAGCATCAGCAATGACACATATTACATTACATATAGAGTAGCATCAGCAATGACACTTATTACACTACACATAGTGTAGCATCAGCAATGACACATATTACACTACATATAGTGTAGCATCAGCAATGACACATACTACGCGACATATAGTGTAGCATCAGCAATTACACATATTACACTACATACAGTGTAGCATCAGCAATTACACATATTACACTACATATAGTGTAGCATCAGCAATGACACTTAGTACACTACATGTAGTGTAGCATCAGCAATGACACATGACTACATATAGTGTAGCATCAGCAATGACACATATTACACTACATACAGTGTAGCATCAGCAATTACACATATTACACTACATATAGTGTAGCATCAGCAATGACACATATTACACTACATATAGTGTAGCATGAGCAATGACACATATTACATTACATATAGAGTAGCATCAGCAATAACACATGACTACATATAGTGTAGCATCAGCAATGACACATATTACACTACATATAGTGTAGCATCAGCAATGACACATATTACCCTACATATAGTGTAGCATCAGCAATGACACATGACTACATATAGTGTAGCATCAGCAATGACACATGACTACATATAGTGTAGCATCAGCAATGACACATATTACACTACATATAGTGTAGCATCAGCAATGGCACATATTACGCTACATGTACTGGAGCATCAGCAATGACACATATTATGCTACATATAGTGTAGAATCAGCAATGACACATTACGCTACATGTAGTGTAGCATCAGCAATGACACATACTACGCTACATATAGTGTAGCATCAGCAATTACACATATTACACTACATACAGTGTAGCATCAGCAATTACACATATTACACTACATATAGTGTAGCATCAGCAATGACACTAAGTACACTACATGTAGTGTAGCGTCAGCAATGACACATGACTACATATAGTGTAGCATCAGCAATGACACATATTACACTACATACAGTGTAGCATCAGCAATTACACACATTACACTACATATAGTGTAGCATCCGCAATGACACATATTACACTAGATATAGTGTAGCATCAGCAATGACACATATTACACTAGATATAGTGTAGCATCAGCAATTACACACATTACACTACATATAGTGTAGCATCAGCAATGACACATATTACACTACATGGAGTGTATCATCAGCAATGACACATATTACGCTACATATAGTGTAGCATCAGCAATGACACATATTACACTACATATAGTGTAGCATCAGCAATGACACATATTACACTACATACAGTGTAGCATCAGCAATGACACATATTACACTACATATAGTGTAGCATCAGCAATGACACATATTACACTACATATAGTGTAGCATCAGCAATGACACATATTACGCTACATATAGTGTAGCATCAGCAATGACACATATTACACTACATATAGTGTAGCATCAGCAATGACACATATTACACTACATACAGTGTAGCATCAGCAATGACACATATTACAATACATATAGTGTAGCATGAGCAATGACACATATTACATTACATATAGAGTAGCATCAGCAATAACACATGACTACATATAGTGTAGCATCAGCAATGACACATATTACACTACATATAGTGTAGCATCAGCAATGACACATATTACACTACATACAGTGTAACATCAGCAATGACACATATTACGCTACATATAGTGTAGCATCAGTAATGACACATATTACACTACATACAGTGTAGCATCAGCAACTACACATATTACACTACATATAGTGTAGCATCAGCAATGACACATATTACACTACATATAGTGTAGCATCAGCAATGACACATGACTACATATAGTGTAGCATCAGCAATGACACATGACTACATATAGTGTAGTATCAGCAATGACACATATTACACTACATACAGAGTAGCATCAGCAATTGCACATATTACGCTACATAGAGTGTAGCATCATAAATGACACATATTACACTACATATAGTGTAGCATCAGCAATGACACATATTACATTACATATAGAGTAGCATCAGCAATGACACTTATTACACTACACATAGTGTAGCATCAGCAATGACACATATTACACTACATATAGTGTAGCATCAGCAATGACACATACTACGCTACATATAGTGTAGCATCAGCAATTACACATATTACACTACATACAGTGTAGCATCAGCAATTACACATATTACACTACATATAGTGTAGCATCAGCAATGACACTTAGTACACTACATGTAGTGTAGCATCAGCAATGACACATGACTACATATAGTGTAGCATCAGCAATGACACATATTACACTACATACAGTGTAGCATCAGCAATTACACATATTACACTACATATAGTGTAGCATCAGCAATGACACATATTACACTACATATAGTGTAGCATGAGCAATGACACATATTACATTACATATAGAGTAGCATCAGCAATAACACATGACTACATATAGTGTAGCATCAGCAATGACACATATTACACTACATATAGTGTAGCATCAGCAATGACACATATTACACTACATACAGTGTAGCATCAGCAATGACACATATTACACTACATATAGTGTAGCATCAGCAATGACACATATTACACTACATATAGTGTAGCATCAGCAATGACACATATCACACTACATAAAGTGTAGCATCAGCAATGACACATATTACGCTACATATAGTGTAGCATCAGCAATGACACATATTACGCTACATAGAGTGTAGCATCAGCAATGACACATATTACGCTACATATAGTGTAGCATCAGCAATGACACATATTACACTACATATAGTGTAGCATCAGCAATGACACATATTACACTACATACAGTGTAGCCTCAGCAATGACACATATTACACTACATATAGTGTAGCATCAGCAATGACACATATTACACTACATATAGTGTAGCATCAGCAATGACACATATCACACTACATAAAGTGTAGCATCAGCAATGACACATATTACGCTACATATAGTGTAGCATCAGCAATGACACATATCACACTACATAAAGTGTAGCATCAGCAATGACACATATTACGCTACATATAGTGTAGCATCAGTAATGACACATATTACACTACATACAGTGTAGCATCAGCAACTACACATATTACACTACATATAGTGTAGCATCAGCAATGACACATATTACACTACATATAGTGTAGCATCAGCAATGACACATGACTACATATAGTGTAGCATCAGCAATGACACATGACTACATATAGTGTAGTATCAGCAATGACACATATTACACTACATACAGTGTAGCATCAGCAATTGCACATATTACGCTACATAGAGTGTAGCATCAGAAATGACACATATTACACTACATATAGTGTAGCATCAGCAATGACACATATTACATTACATATAGAGTAGCATCAGCAATGACACTTATTACACTACATATAGTGTAGCATCAGCAATGACACATATTACACTACATATAGTGTAGCATCAGCAATGACACATATTACACTACATATAGTGTAGCATCAGCAATGACACATATTACCCTACATATAGTGTAGCATCAGCAATGACACATGACTACATATAGTGTAGCATCAGCAATGACACATGACTACATATAGTGTAGCATCAGCAATGACACATATTACACTACATACAGTGTAGCATCAGCAATTACACATATTACACTACATATAGTGTAGCATCAGCAATGACACATATCACACTACATATAGTGTAGCATCAGCAATGACACATATCACACTACATATAGTGTAGCATCAGCAATGACACATGACTACATCTAGTGTAGCATCAGCAATGACACATATTACACTACATACAGTGTAGCATCAGCAATTACACATATTACACTACATATAGTGTGGCATCAGCAATGACACATATCACACTACATATAGTGTAGCATCAGCAATGACACATATTACACTACATATTGTGTAGCATCAGCAATGACACATATTACACTACATATAGTGTAACATCAGCAATGACACATATTACACTACATATAGTGTAGCATCAGCAATGACACATGACTACATATAGTATAGCATCTGCAATAACACATATTACACTACATATAGTGTAGCATCAGCAATGACACATATTACACTACATATAGTGTAGCATCAGCAATGACACATATTACACTACATATAGTGTAGCATCAGCAATGACACATATTACACTACATATAGTGTAGCATCAACAATGACACACGACTACATATAGTGTAGCATCAGCAATAACACATATTACACTACATATAGTGTAGCATCAGCAATGACACATGACTAGATACAGTGTAGCATCAGCAATGACACATATTACACTACATATATTGTAGCATCAGCAATTACACATATTACACTACATATAGTGTAGCATCAGCAATGACACATATTACACTACATATAGTGTAGCATCAGCAATGACACATATTGCACTACATATAGTGTAGCATCAGCAATGGCACATATTACGCTACATGTAGTGCAGCATCAGCAATGACACATATTACGCTACATGTAGTGTAGCATCAGCAATGACACATATTACGCTACATATAGTGTAGCATCAGTAATGACACATGTTACCCTATATATAGTGTAGCATCAGCAATGACACATATTACGCTACATATAGTGTAGCATCAGCAATGACACATGACTACATATAGTGTAGCATCAGTAATGACACATGACTACATATAGTGTAGCATCAGTAATGACACATATTACGCTACATACAGTGCAGCATCAGTAATGACACATATTACGCTACATATAATGTAGCATCAGCAATGACACATGACTACATATAGTTTAGCATCAGTAATAACACGTTACCCTACATATAGTGTAGCATCAGTAATGACACATGACTACATATAGTGTTGCATCAGTAATGACACATATTACGCTACATATAGTGTAGCATCAGTAATGACACATGACTACATATAGTGTAGCATCAGCAATGACACATATTACACTGCATATAGTGTAGCATCAGCAATGACACATATTGCACTACATATAGTGTAGCATCAGCAATGACACATATTACTCTACATATAGTGTAGCATCAGCAATGACACATATTACACTACATATAGTGTAGCATCAGCAATGACACATATTACACTACATACAGTGTAGCATCAGCAATGACACATATTACACTACATATAGTGTAGCATCAGCAATGACACATATTACACTACATATAGTGTAGCATCAGCAATGACACATATCACACTACATAAAGTGTAGCATCAGCAACGACACATATTACGCTACATATAGTGTAGCATCAGCAATGACACATATCACACTACATAAAGTGTAGCATCAGCAATGACACATATTACGCTACATATAGTGTAGCATCAGTAATGACACATATTACACTACATACAGTGTAGCATCAGCAACTAAACATATTACACTACATATAGTGTAGCATCAGCAATGACACATATTACACTACATATAGTGTAGCATCAGCAATGACACATGACTACATATAGTGTAGCATCAGCAATGACACATGACTACATATAGTGTAGTATCAGCAATGACACATATTACACTACATACAGTGTAGCATCAGCAATTGCACATATTACGCTACATAGAGTGTAGCATCAGAAATGACACATATTACACTACATATAGTGTAGCATCAGCAATGACACATATTACATTACATATAGAGTAGCATCAGCAATGACACTTATTACACTACATATAGTGTAGCATCAGCAATGACACATATTACACTACATATAGTGTAGCATCAGCAATGACACATATTACACTACATATAGTGTAGCATCAGCAATGACACATATTACCCTACATATAGTGTAGCATTAGCAATGACACATGACTACATATAGTGTAGCATCAGCAATGACACATGACTACATATAGTGTAGCATCAGCAATGACACATATTACACTACATACAGTGTAGCATCAGCAATTACACATATTACACTACATATAGTGTAGCATCAGCAATGACACATATCACACTACATATAGTGTAGCATCAGCAATGACACATATCACACTACATATAGTGTAGCATCAGCAATGACACATGACTACATCTAGTGTAGCATCAGCAATGACACATATTACACTACATACAGTGTAGCATCAGCAATTACACATATTACACTACATATAGTGTGGCATCAGCAATGACACATATCACACTACATATAGTGTAGCATCAGCAATGACACATATAACACTACATATTGTGTAGCATCAGCAATGACACATATTACACTACATATAGTGTAACATCAGCAATGACACATATTACACTACATATAGTGTAGCATCAGCAATGACACATGACTACATATAGTATAGCATCTGCAATAACACATATTACACTACATATAGTGTAGCATCAGCAATGACACATATTACACTACATATAGTGTAGCATCAGCAATGACACATATTACACTACATATAGTGTAGCATCAGCAATGACACATATTACACTACATATAGTGTAGCATCAACAATGACACACGACTACATATAGTGTAGCATCAGCAATAACACATATTACACTACATATAGTGTAGCATCAGCAATGACACATGACTAGATACAGTGTAGCATCAGCAATGACACATATTACGCTACATATAGTGTAGCATCAGCAATTACACATATTACACTACATACAGTGTAGCATCAGCAATTACACATATTACACTACATATAGTGTAGCATCAGCAATGACACTTAGTACACTACATGTAGTGTAGCATCAGCAATGACACATGACTACATATAGTGTAGCATCAGCAATGACACATATTACTCTACATACAGTGTAGCATCAGCAATTACACATATTACACTACATATAGTGTAGCATCAGCAATGACACATATTACACTACATATAGTGTAGCATGAGCAATGACACATATTACATTACATATAGAGTAGCATCAGCAATAACACATGACTACATATAGTGTAGCATCAGCAATGACACATATTACACTACATATAGTGTAGCATCAGCAATGACACATATTACACTACATACAGTGTAGCATCAGCAATGACACATATTACACTACATATAGTGTAGCATCAGCAATGACACATATTACACTACATATAGTGTAGCATCAGCAATGACACATATCACACTACATAAAGTGTAGCATCAGCAATGACTCATATTACGCTACATATAGTGTAGCATCAGCAATGACACATATTACGCTACATGGAGTGTAGCATCAGCAATGACACATATTACGCTACATATAGTGTAGCATCAGCAATGACACATATTACACTACATATAGTGTAGCATCAGCAATGACACATATTACACTACATACAGTGTAGCATCAGCAATGACACATATTACACTACATATAGTGTAGCATCAGCAATGACACATATTACACTACATATAGTGTAGCATCAGCAATGACACATATCACACTACATAAAGTGTAGCATCAGCAATGACACATATTACGCTACATATAGTGTAGCATCAGCAATGACACATATCACACTACATAAAGTGTAGCATCAGCAATGACACATATTACGCTACATATAGTGTAGCATCAGTAATGACACATATTACACTACATACAGTGTAGCATCAGCAACTACACATATTACACTACATATAGTGTAGCATCAGCAATGACACATATTACACTACATATAGTGTAGCATCAGCAATGACACATGACTACATATAGTGTAGCATCAGCAATGACACATGACTACATATAGTGTAGTATCAGCAATGACACATATTACACTACATACAGTGTAGCATCAGCAATTGCACATATTACGCTACATAGAGTGTAGCATCAGAAATGACACATATTACACTACATATAGTGTAGCATCAGCAATGACACATATTACATTACATATAGAGTAGCATCAGCAATGACACTTATTACACTACATATAGTGTAGCATCAGCAATGACACATATTACACTACATATAGTGTAGCATCAGCAATGACACATATTACACTACATATAGTGTAGCATCAGCAATGACACATATTACCCTACATATAGTGTAGCATCAGCAATGACACATGACTACATATAGTGTAGCATCAGCAATGACACATGACTACATATAGTGTAGCATCAGCAATGACACATATTACACTACATATAGTGTAGCATCAGCAATGGCACATATTACGCTACATGTAGTGCAGCATCAGCAATGACACATATTATGCTACATATAGTGTAGAATCAGCAATGACACATTACGCTACATGTAGCGTAGCATCAGCAATGACACATACTACGCTACATATAGTGTAGCATCAGCAATTACACATATTACACTACATACAGTGTAGCATCAGCAATTACACATATTACACTACATATAGTGTAGCAACAGCAATGACACTTAGTACACTACATGTAGTGTAGCGTCAGCAATGACACATGACTACATATAGTGTAGCATCAGCAATGACACATATTACACTACATACAGTGTAGCATCAGCAATTACACATATTACACTACATATAGTGTAGCATCAGCAATGACACATATTACACTACATATAGTGTAGCATGAGCAATGACACATATTACATTACATATAGAGTAGCATCAGCAATAACACATGACTACATATAGTGTAGCATCAGCAATGACACATATTACACTACATATAGTGTAGCATCAGCAATGACACATATTACACTACATACAGTGTAGCATCAGCAATGACACATATTACATTACATATAGTGTAGCATCAGCAATGACACATATTACACTACATGGAGTGTATCATCAGCAATGACACATATTACGCTACATATAATGTAGCATCAGCAATGACACATATTACACTACATATAGTGTAGTATCAGCAATGACACATATTACACTACATACAGTGTAGCATCAGCAATGACACATATTACACTACATATAGTGTAGCATCAGCAATGACACATATTACACTACATATAGTGTAGCATCAGCAATGACACATATTACACTACATACAGTGTAGCATCAGCAATGACACATATTACACTACATATAGTGTAGCATCAGCAATGACACATATTACACTACATATAGTGTAGCATCAGCAATGACACATATCACACTACATAAAGTGTAGCATCAGCAATGACACATATTACGCTACATATAGTGTAGCATCAGCAATGACACATATTACGCTACATGGAGTGTAGCATCAGCAATGACACATATTACGCTACATATAGTGTAGCATCAGCAATGACACATATTACACTACATATAGTGTAGCATCAGCAATGACACATATTACACTACATACAGTGTAGCATCAGCAATGACACATATTACACTACATATAGTGTAGCATCAGCAATGACACATATTACACTACATATAGTGTAGCATCAGCAATGACACATATCACACTACATAAAGTGTAGCATCAGCAATGACACATATTACGCTACATATAGTGTAGCATCAGCAATGACACATATCACACTACATAAAGTGTAGCATCAGCAATGACACATATTACGCTACATATAGTGTAGCATCAGTAATGACACATATTACACTACATACAGTGTAGCATCAGCAACTACACATATTACACTACATATAGTGTAGCATCAGCAATGACACATATTACACTACATATAGTGTAGCATCAGCAATGACACATGACTACATATAGTGTAGCATCAGCAATGACACATGACTACATATAGTGTAGTATCAGCAATGACACATATTACACTACATACAGTGTAGCATCAGCAATTGCACATATTACGCTACATAGAGTGTAGCATCAGAAATGACACATATTACACTACATATAGTGTAGCATCAGCAATGACACATATTACATTACATATAGAGTAGCATCAGCTATGACACTTATTACACTACATATAGTGTAGCATCAGCAATGACACATATTACACTACATATAGTGTAGCATCAGCAATGACACATATTACACTACATATAGTGTAGCATCAGCAATGACACATATTACCCTACATATAGTGTAGCATCAGCAATGACACATGACTACATATAGTGTAGCATCAGCAATGACACATGACTACATATAGTGTAGCATCAGCAATGACACATATTACACTACATATAGTGTAGCATCAGCAATGGCACATATTACGCTACATGTAGTGCAGCATCAGCAATGACACATATTATGCTACATAAAGTGTAGAATCAGCAATGACACATTACGCTACATGTAGTGTAGCATCAGCAATGACACATACTACGCTACATATAGTGTAGCATCAGCAATTACACATATTACACTACATACAGTGTAGCATCAGCAATTACACATATTACACTACATATAGTGTAGCATCAGCAATGACACTTAGTACACTACATGTAGTGTAGCGTCAGCAATGACACATGACTACATATAGTGTAGCATCAGCAATGACACATATTACACTACATACAGTGTAGCATCAGCAATTACACATATTACACTACATATAGTGTAGCATCAGCAATGACACATATTACACTACATATAGTGTAGCATGAGCAATGACACATATTACATTACATATAGAGTAGCATCAGCAATAACACATGACTACATATAGTGTAGCATCAGCAATGACACATATTACACTACATATAGTGTAGCATCAGCAATGACACATATTACACTACATACAGTGTAGCATCAGCAATGACACATATTACACTACATATAGTGTAGCATCAGCAATGACACATATTACACTACATGGAGTGTATCATCAGCAATGACACATATAACGCTACATATAGTGTAGCATCAGCAATGACACATATTACACTACATATAGTGTAGCATCAGCAATGACACATATTACACTACATACAGTGTAGCATCAGCAATGACACATATTACACTACATATAGTGTAGCATCAGCAATGACACATATTACACTACATATAGTGTAGCATCAGCAATGACACATATTACGCTACATATAGTGTAGCATCAGCAATGACACATATTACACTACATATAGTGTAGCATCAGCAATGACACATATTACACTACATACAGTGTAGCATCAGCAATGACACATATTACACTACATATAGTGTAGCATGAGCAATGACACATATTACATTACATATAGAGTAGCATCAGCAATAACACATGACTACATATAGTGTAGCATCAGCAATGACACATATTACACTACATATAGTGTAGCATCAGCAATGACACATATTACACTACATACAGTGTAACATCAGCAATGACACATATTACGCTACATATAGTGTAGCATCAGTAATGACACATATTACACTACATACAGTGTAGCATCAGCAACTACACATATTACACTACATATAGTGTAGCATCAGCAATGACACATATTACACTACATATAGTGTAGCATCAGCAATGACACATGACTACATATAGTGTAGCATCAGCAATGACACATGACTACATATAGTGTAGTATCCGCAATGACACATATTACACTACATACAGTGTAGCATCAGCAATTGCACATATTACGCTACATAGAGTGTAGCATCAGAAATGACACATATTACACTACATATAGTGTAGCATCAGCAATGACACATATTACATTACATATAGAGTAGCATCAGCAATGACACTTATTACACTACACATAGTGTAGCATCAGCAATGACACATATTACACTACATATAGTGTAGCATCAGCAATGACACATACTACGCGACATATAGTGTAGCATCAGCAATTACACATATTACACTACATACAGTGTAGCATCAGCAATTACACATATTACACTACATATAGTGTAGCATCAGCAATGACACTTAGTACACTACATGTAGTGTAGCATCAGCAATGACACATGACTACATATAGTGTAGCATCAGCAATGACACATATTACACTACATACAGTGTAGCATCAGCAATTACACATATTACACTACATATAGTGTAGCATCAGCAATGACACATATTACACTACATATAGTGTAGCATGAGCAATGACACATATTACATTACATATAGAGTAGCATCAGCAATAACACATGACTACATATAGTGTAGCATCAGCAATGACACATATTACACTACATATAGTGTAGCATCAGCAATGACACATATTACCCTACATATAGTGTAGCATCAGCAATGACACATGACTACATATAGTGTAGCATCAGCAATGACACATGACTACATATAGTGTAGCATCAGCAATGACACATATTACACTACATATAGTGTAGCATCAGCAATGGCACATATTACGCTACATGTACTGGAGCATCAGCAATGACACATATTATGCTACATATAGTGTAGAATCAGCAATGACACATTACGCTACATGTAGTGTAGCATCAGCAATGACACATACTACGCTACATATAGTGTAGCATCAGCAATTACACATATTACACTACATACAGTGTAGCATCAGCAATTACACATATTACACTACATATAGTGTAGCATCAGCAATGACACTAAGTACACTACATGTAGTGTAGCGTCAGCAATGACACATGACTACATATAGTGTAGCATCAGCAATGACACATATTACACTACATACAGTGTAGCATCAGCAATTACACACATTACACTACATATAGTGTAGCATCCGCAATGACACATATTACACTAGATATAGTGTAGCATGAGCAATGACACATATTACATTACATATAGAGTAGCATCAGCAATAACACATGACTACATATAGTGTAGCATCAGCAATGACACATATTACACTACATATAGTGTAGCATCAGCAATGACACATATTACACTACATACAGTGTAGCATCAGCAATGACACATATTACACTACATATAGTGTAGCATCAGCAATGACACATATTACACTACATGGAGTGTATCATCAGCAATGACACATATTACGCTACATATAGTGTAGCATCAGCAATGACACATATTACACTACATATAGTGTAGCATCAGCAATGACACATATTACACTACATACAGTGTAGCATCAGCAATGACACATATTACACTACATATAGTGTAGCATCAGCAATGACACATATTACACTACATATAGTGTAGCATCAGCAATGACACATATTACGCTACATATAGTGTAGCATCAGCAATGACACATATTACACTACATATAGTGTAGCATCAGCAATGACACATATTACACTACATACAGTGTAGCATCAGCAATGACACATATTACAATACATATAGTGTAGCATGAGCAATGACACATATTACATTACATATAGAGTAGCATCAGCAATAACACATGACTACATATAGTGTAGCATCAGCAATGACACATATTACACTACATATAGTGTAGCATCAGCAATGACACATATTACACTACATACAGTGTAACATCAGCAATGACACATATTACGCTACATATAGTGTAGCATCAGTAATGACACATATTACACTACATACAGTGTAGCATCAGCAACTACACATATTACACTACATATAGTGTAGCATCAGCAATGACACATATTACACTACATATAGTGTAGCATCAGCAATGACACATGACTACATATAGTGTAGCATCAGCAATGACACATGACTACATATAGTGTAGTATCAGCAATGACACATATTACACTACATACAGAGTAGCATCAGCAATTGCACATATTACGCTACATAGAGTGTAGCATCATAAATGACACATATTACACTACATATAGTGTAGCATCAGCAATGACACATATTACATTACATATAGAGTAGCATCAGCAATGACACTTATTACACTACACATAGTGTAGCATCAGCAATGACACATATTACACTACATATAGTGTAGCATCAGCAATGACACATACTACGCTACATATAGTGTAGCATCAGCAATTACACATATTACACTACATACAGTGTAGCATCAGCAATTACACATATTACACTACATATAGTGTAGCATCAGCAATGACACTTAGTACACTACATGTAGTGTAGCATCAGCAATGACACATGACTACATATAGTGTAGCATCAGCAATGACACATATTACACTACATACAGTGTAGCATCAGCAATTACACATATTACACTACATATAGTGTAGCATCAGCAATGACACATATTACACTACATATAGTGTAGCATGAGCAATGACACATATTACATTACATATAGAGTAGCATCAGCAATAACACATGACTACATATAGTGTAGCATCAGCAATGACACATATTACACTACATATAGTGTAGCATCAGCAATGACACATATTACACTACATACAGTGTAGCATCAGCAATGACACATATTACACTACATATAGTGTAGCATCAGCAATGACACATATTACACTACATATAGTGTAGCATCAGCAATGACACATATCACACTACATAAAGTGTAGCATCAGCAATGACACATATTACGCTACATATAGTGTAGCATCAGCAATGACACATATTACGCTACATAGAGTGTAGCATCAGCAATGACACATATTACGCTACAAATAGTGTAGCATCAGCAATGACACATATTACACTACATATAGTGTAGCATCAGCAATGACACATATTACACTACATACAGTGTAGCATCAGCAATGACACATATTACACTACATATAGTGTAGCATCAGCAATGACACATATTACACTACATATAGTGTAGCATCAGCAATGACACATATCACACTACATAAAGTGTAGCATCAGCAATGACACATATTACGCTACATATAGTGTAGCATCAGCAATGACACATATCACACTACATAAAGTGTAGCATCAGCAATGACACATATTACGCTACATATAGTGTAGCATCAGTAATGACACATATTACACTACATACAGTGTAGCATCAGCAACTACACATATTACACTACATATAGTGTAGCATCAGCAATGACACATATTACACTACATATAGTGTAGCATCAGCAATGACACATGACTACATATAGTGTAGCATCAGCAATGACACATGACTACATATAGTGTAGTATCAGCAATGACACATATTACACTACATACAGTGTAGCATCAGCAATTGCACATATTACGCTACATAGAGTGTAGCATCAGAAATGACACATATTACACTACATATAGTGTAGCATCAGCAATGACACATATTACATTACATATAGAGTAGCATCAGCAATGACACTTATTACACTACATATAGTGTAGCATCAGCAATGACACATATTACACTACATATAGTGTAGCATCAGCAATGACACATATTACACTACATATAGTGTAGCATCAGCAATGACACATATTACCCTACATATAGTGTAGCATCAGCAATGACACATGACTACATATAGTGTAGCATCAGCAATGACACATGACTACATATAGTGTAGCATCAGCAATGACACATATTACACTACATACAGTGTAGCATCAGCAATTACACATATTACACTACATATAGTGTAGCATCAGCAATGACACATATCACACTACATATAGTGTAGCATCAGCAATGACACATATCACACTACATATAGTGTAGCATCAGCAATGACACATGACTACATCTAGTGTAGCATCAGCAATGACACATATTACACTACATACAGTGTAGCATCAGCAATTACACATATTACACTACATATAGTGTGGCATCAGCAATGACACATATCACACTACATATAGTGTAGCATCAGCAATGACACATATTACACTACATATTGTGTAGCATCAGCAATGACACATATTACACTACATATAGTGTAACATCAGCAATGACACATATTACACTACATATAGTGTAGCATCAGCAATGACACATGACTACATATAGTATAGCATCTGCAATAACACATATTACACTACATATAGTGTAGCATCAGCAATGACACATATTACACTACATATAGTGTAGCATCAGCAATGACACATATTACACTACATATAGTGTAGCATCAGCAATGACACATATTACACTACATATAGTGTAGCATCAACAATGACACACGACTACATATAGTGTAGCATCAGCAATAACACATATTACACTACATATAGTGTAGCATCAGCAATGACACATGACTAGATACAGTGTAGCATCAGCAATGACACATATTACACTACATATATTGTAGCATCAGCAATTACACATATTACACTACATATAGTGTAGCATCAGCAATGACACATATTACACTACATATAGTGTAGCATCAGCAATGACACATATTGCACTACATATAGTGTAGCATCAGCAATGGCACATATTACGCTACATGTAGTGCAGCATCAGCAATGACACATATTACGCTACATGTAGTGTAGCATCAGCAATGACACATATTACGCTACATATAGTGTAGCATCAGTAATGACACATGTTACCCTATATATAGTGTAGCATCAGCAATGACACATATTACGCTACATATAGTGTAGCATCAGCAATGACACATGACTACATATAGTGTAGCATCAGTAATGACACATGACTACATATAGTGTAGCATCAGTAATGACACATATTACGCTACATACAGTGCAGCATCAGTAATGACACATATTACGCTACATATAATGTAGCATCAGCAATGACACATGACTACATATAGTTTAGCATCAGTAATAACACGTTACCCTACATATAGTGTAGCATCAGTAATGACACATGACTACATATAGTGTTGCATCAGTAATGACACATATTACGCTACATATAGTGTAGCATCAGTAATGACACATGACTACATATAGTGTAGCATCAGCAATGACACATATTACACTGCATATAGTGTAGCATCAGCAATGACACATATTGCACTACATATAGTGTAGCATCAGCAATGACACATATTACTCTACATATAGTGTAGCATCAGCAATGACACATATTACACTACATATAGTGTAGCATCAGCAATGACACATATTACACTACATACAGTGTAGCATCAGCAATGACACATATTACACTACATATAGTGTAGCATCAGCAATGACACATATTACACTACATATAGTGTAGCATCAGCAATGACACATATCACACTACATATAGTGTAGCATCAGCAACGACACATATTACGCTACATATAGTGTAGCATCAGCAATGACACATATCACACTACATAAAGTGTAGCATCAGCAATGACACATATTACGCTACATATAGTGTAGCATCAGTAATGACACATATTACACTACATACAGTGTAGCATCAGCAACTAAACATATTACACTACATATAGTGTAGCATCAGCAATGACACATATTACACTACATATAGTGTAGCATCAGCAATGACACATGACTACATATAGTGTAGCATCAGCAATGACACATGACTACATATAGTGTAGTATCAGCAATGACACATATTACACTACATACAGTGTAGCATCAGCAATTGCACATATTACGCTACATAGAGTGTAGCATCAGAAATGACACATATTACACTACATATAGTGTAGCATCAGCAATGACACATATTACATTACATATAGAGTAGCATCAGCAATGACACTTATTACACTACATATAGTGTAGCATCAGCAATGACACATATTACACTACATATAGTGTAGCATCAGCAATGACACATATTACACTACATATAGTGTAGCATCAGCAATGACACATATTACCTTACATATAGTGTAGCATCAGCAATGACACATGACTACATATAGTGTAGCATCAGCAATGACACATGACTACATATAGTGTAGCATCAGCAATGACACATATTACACTACATACAGTGTAGCATCAGCAATTACACATATTACACTACATATAGTGTAGCATCAGCAATGACACATATCACACTACATATAGTGTAGCATCAGCAATGACACATATCACACTACATATAGTGTAGCATCAGCAATGACACATGACTACATCTAGTGTAGCATCAGCAATGACACATATTACACTACATACAGTGTAGCATCAGCAATTACACATATTACACTACATATAGTGTGGCATCAGCAATGACACATATCACACTACATATAGTGTAGCATCAGCAATGACACATATTACACTACATATTGTGTAGCATCAGCAATGACACATATTACACTACATATAGTGTAACATCAGCAATGACACATATTACACTACATATAGTGTAGCATCAGCAATGACACATGACTACATATAGTATAGCATCTGCAATAACACATATTACACTACATATAGTGTAGCATCAGCAATGACACATATTACACTACATATAGTGTAGCATCAGCAATGACACATATTACACTACATATAGTGTAGCATCAGCAATGACACATATTACACTACATATAGTGTAGCATCAACAATGACACACGACTACATATAGTGTAGCATCAGCAATAACACATATTACACTACATATAGTGTAGCATCAGCAATGACACATGACTAGATACAGTGTAGCATCAGCAATGACACATATTACACTACATATATTGTAGCATCAGCAATTACACATATTACACTACATATAGTGTAGCATCAGCAATGACACATATTACACTACATATAGTGTAGCATCAGCAATGACACATATTGCACTACATATAGTGTAGCATCAGCAATGGCACATATTACGCTACATGTAGTGCAGCATCAGCAATGACACATATTACGCTACATGTAGTGTAGCATCAGCAATGACACATATTACGCTACATATAGTGTAGCATCAGTAATGACACATGTTACCCTATATATAGTGTAGCATCAGCAATGACACATATTACGCTACATATAGTGTAGCATCAGCAATGACACATGACTACATATAGTGTAGCATCAGTAATGACACATGACTACATATAGTGTAGCATCAGTAATGACACATATTACGCTACATACAGTGCAGCATCAGTAATGACACATATTACGCTACATATAATGTAGCATCAGCAATGACACATGACTACATATAGTTTAGCATCAGTAATAACACGTTACCCTACATATAGTGTAGCATCAGTAATGACACATGTTACCCTATATATAGTGTTGCATCAGTAATGACACATATTACGCTACATATAGTGTAGCATCAGTAATGACACATGACTACATATAGTGTAGCATCAGCAATGACACATATTACACTGCATATAGTGTAGCATCAGCAATGACACATATTGCACTACATATAGTGTAGCATCAGCAATGACACATATTACACTACATATAGAGTAGAATCAGCAATGACACATATTACACTGCATGTAGTGTAGCATCAGCAATGACACATATTACACTACATATAGTGTAGCATCAGCAATGACACATATTACACTACATATAGAGTAGATTCAGCAACGACACATATTACACTACATATAGTGTAGCATCAGCAATGACACATATTACACTACATGTAGAGTAGCATCAGCAATTACACATATTACACTACATATAGTGTAGCATCAGCAATGACACATATTACACCACATATAGTGTAGCATCAGCAATGACACATATCACACTACATATAGTGTAGCATCAGCAATGACACATATTACGCTACATATAGTGTAGCATCAGCAATAACACATTACGCTATATGTAGTGTAGCATCAGCAATGACACATATTACGCTACATATAGTGTAGCATCAGCAATGACACATATTACATTACATATAAAGTAGCATCAGCAATGACACATGATTACATATAGTGTAGCATCAGCAATGACACATATTACACTACATATAGTGTACCATCAGCAATGACACATATTACACTACATATAGTGTAGCATCAGCAATGACACATATTACACTACATATAGAGTAGCATCAGCAATGACACATGACTACATATAGTGTACCATCAGCAATGACGCATATTACACTACATATAGTGTAGCATCAGCAATGACACATATTGAACTACATATAGAGTAGCATCAGCAATGACACATATTACACTACATATAGTGTAGCATCAGCAATGACACATATCACACTACATATAGTGTAGCATCAGCAATGACACATATCACACTACATATAGTGTAGCATCAGCAATGACACATGACTACATCTAGTGTAGCATCAGCAATGACACATATTACACTACATACAGTGTAGCATCAGCAATTACACATATTACACTACATATAGTGTGGCATCAGCAATGACACATATCACACTACATATAGTGTAGCATCAGCAATGACACATATTACACTACATATAGTGTAGCATCAGCAATGACACATATTACACTACATATAGTGTAGCATCAGCAATGACACATATTACACTACATATAGTGTAGCATCAGCAATGACACATGACTACATATAGTATAGCATCTGCAATAACACATATTACACTACATATAGTGTAGCATCAGCAATGACACATATTACACTACATATAGTGTAGCATCAGCAATGACACATATTACACTACATATAGTGTAGCATCAACAATGACACACGACTACATATAGTGTAGCATCAGAAATGACACATATTACACTACATATAGTGTAGCATCAGCAATGACACATGACTACATACAGTGTAGCATCATCAATGACACATATTACACTACATATATTGTAGCATCAGCAATTACACATATTACACTACATATAGTGTAGCATCAGCAATGACACATATTACACTACATATAGTGTAGCATCAGCAATGACACATATTACACTACATATAGTGTAGCATCAGCAATGGCACATATTACGCTACATGTAGTGCAGCATCAGCAATGACACATATTACGCTACATATAGTGTAGCATCAGCAATGACACATATTGCGCTACATATAGTGTAGCATCAGTAATGACACATGTTACCCTATATATAGTGTAGCATCAGCAATGACACATATTACGCTACATATAGTGTAGCATCAGCAATGACACATGACTACATATAGTGTAGCATCAGTAATGACACATGACTACATATAGTGTAGCATCAGTAATGACACATATTACGCTACATACAGTGCAGCATCAGTAATGACACATATTACGCTACATATAATGTAGCATCAGCAATGACACATGACTACATATAGTTTAGCATCAGTAATGACACGTTACCCTACATATAGTGTAGCATCAGTAATGACACATGACTACATATAGTGTTGCATCAGCAATGACACATATTTCGCTACATATAGTGTAGCATCAGTAATGACACATGTTACCCTATATATAGTGTAGCATCAGCAATGACACATATTACGCTACATATAGTGTAGCATCAGCAATGACACATGACTACATATAGTGTAGCATCAGTAATGACACATGACTACATATAGTGTAGCATCAGTAACGACACATATTACGCTACATACAGTGCAGCATCAGTAATGACACATATTACGCTACATATAATGTAGCATCAGCAATGACACATGACTACATATAGTTTAGCATCAGTAATGACACGTTACCCTACATATAGTGTAGCATCAGTAATGACACATGACTACATATAGTGTTGCATCAGTAATGACACATATTACGCTACATATAGTGTAGCATCAGTAATGACACATGACTACATATAGTGTAGCATCAGCAATGACACATATTACACTGCATATAGTGTAGCATCAGCAATGACACATATTGCACTACATATAGTGTAGCATCAGCAATGACACATATTACACTACATATAGAGTAGAATCAGCAATGACACATATTACACTGCATGTAGTGTAGCATCAGCAATGACACATATTACACTACATATAGTGTAGCATCAGCAATGACACATATTACACTACATATAGAGTAGAATCAGCAACGACACATATTACACTACATATAGTGTAGCATCAGCAATGACACATATTACACTACATATATATAGAGTAGCATCAGCAATTACACATATTACACTACATATAGTGTAGCATCAGCAATGACACATATTACACCACATATAGTGTAGCATCAGCAATGACACATATCACACTACATATAGTGTAGCATCAGCAATGACACATATTACGCTACATATAGTGTAGCATCAGCAATAACACATTACGCTACATGTAGTGTAGCATCAGCAATGACACATATTACGCTACATATAGTGTAGCATCAGCAATGACACATATTACATTACATATAGAGTAGCATCAGCAATGACACATGATTACATATAGTGTAGCATCAGCAATGACACATATTACACTACATATAGTGTACCATCAGCAATGACACATATTACACTACATATAGTGTAGCATCAGCAATGACACATATTACACTACATATAGAGTAGCATCAGCAATGACACATGACTACATATAGTGTACCATCAGCAATGACGCATATTACACTACATATAGTGTAGCATCAGCAATGACACATATTGAACTACATATAGAGTAGCATCAGCAATGACACATATTACACTACATATAGTGTAGCATCAGCAACGACACATATTACCCTACATTTGGTGTACCATCAGCAATGACACATATTACACTACATATAGTGTAGCATCAGCAACGACACATATTGAACTACATATAGAGTAGAATCAGCAATGACACTTATTAAACTACATATAGTGTAGCATCAGCAATGACACATATTACACTACATATAGTGTAGTATCAGCAATGACACATATTACTCTACATATAGTGTAGCATCAGCAATGACACATATTACACTACATATAGTGTAGCATCAGCAATGACACATATTATACTGCATATAATGTAGCATCAGCAATGACACATATTACACTACATATAGTGTAGCATGAGAATGAACTATAATAATGTATTATGTATTGCACATTCAGTATACAGTCCATAGTATGTCCTCTCCCACTTTCCCGCTATACATGCGTGCAATGCACGGTGAGATAAACTTGAGATTTGGGTAGTCTGTTTAATTCCCAACAAAATGATTATTTTGGATTTATTCAATAGCAATCATGCAAGTGACATGCAAAACAAAAATCAAACTATAAGTTATAGTGAACAAAATCGTTCACTACTCTGGCATATAGTGTAGCATCAGCAATGACACATGACTACATACAGTGTAGCATCATCAATGACACATATTACACTACATATATTGTAGCATCAGCAATTACACATATTACACTACATATAGTGTAGCATCAGCAATGACACATATTACACTACATATAGTGTAGCATCAGCAATGACACATATTACACTACATATAGTGTAGCATCAGCAATGGCACATATTACGCTACATGTAGTGCAGCATCAGCAATGACACATATTACGCTACATATAGTGTAGCATCAGCAATGACACATATTACGCTACATATAGTGTAGCATCAGTAATGACACATGTTACCCTATATATAGTGTAGCATCAGCAATGACACATATTACGCTACATATAGTGTAGCATCAGCAATGACACATGACTACATATAGTGTAGCATCAGTAATGACACATGACTACATATAGTGTAGCATCAGTAATGACACATATTACGCTACATACAGTGCAGCATCAGTAATGACACATATTACGCTACATATAATGTAGCATCAGCAATGACACATGACTACATATAGTTTAGCATCAGTAATGACACGTTACCCTACATATAGTGTAGCATCAGTAATGACACATGACTACATATAGTGTTGCATCAGCAATGACACATATTTCGCTACATATAGTGTAGCATCAGTAATGACACATGTTACCCTATATATAGTGTAGCATCAGCAATGACACATATTACGCTACATATAGTGTAGCATCAGCAATGACACATGACTACATATAGTGTAGCATCAGTAATGACACATGACTACATATAGTGTAGCATCAGTAACGACACATATTACGCTACATACAGTGCAGCATCAGTAATGACACATATTACGCTACATATAATGTAGCATCAGCAATGACACATGACTACATATAGTTTAGCATCAGTAATGACACGTTACCCTACATATAGTGTAGCATCAGTAATGACACATGACTACATATAGTGTTGCATCAGTAATGACACATATTACGCTACATATAGTGTAGCATCAGTAATGACACATGACTACATATAGTGTAGCATCAGCAATGACACATATTACACTGCATATAGTGTAGCATCAGCAATGACACATATTGCACTACATATAGTGTAGCATCAGCAATGACACATATTACACTACATATAGAGTAGAATCAGCAATGACACATATTACACTGCATGTAGTGTAGCATCAGCAATGACACATATTACACTACATATAGTGTAGCATCAGCAATGACACATATTACACTACATGTAGAGTAGAATCAGCAACGACACATATTACACTACATATAGTGTAGCATCAGCAATGACACATATTACACTACATATATATAGAGTAGCATCAGCAATTACACATATTACACTACATATAGTGTAGCATCAGCAATGACACATATTACACCACATATAGTGTAGCATCAGCAATGACACATATCACACTACATATAGTGTAGCATCAGCAATGACACATATTACGCTACATATAGTGTAGCATCAGCAATAACACATTACGCTACATGTAGTGTAGCATCAGCAATGACACATATTACGCTACATATAGTGTAGCATCAGCAATGACACATATTACACTACATATATATAGAGTAGCATCAGCAATTACACATATTACACTACATATAGTGTAGCATCAGCAATGACACATATTACATTACATATAAAGTAGCATCAGCAATGACACATGATTACATATAGTGTAGCATCAGCAATGACACATATTACACTACATATAGTGTACCATCAGCAATGACACATATTACACTACATATAGTGTAGCATCAGCAATGACACATATTACACTACATATAGTGTAGCATCAGCAATTACACATATTACACTACATATAGTGTGGCATCAGCAATGACACATATCACACTACATATAGTGTAGCATCAGCAATGACACATATTACACTACATATTGTGTAGCATCAGCAATGACACATATTACACTACATATAGTGTAACATCAGCAATGACACATATTACACTACATATAGTGTAGCATCAGCAATGACACATGACTACATATAGTATAGCATCTGCAATAACACATATTACACTACATATAGTGTAGCATCAGCAATGACACATATTACACTACATATAGTGTAGCATCAGCAATGACACATATTACACTACATATAGTGTAGCATCAGCAATGACACATATTACACTACATATAGTGTAGCATCAACAATGACACACGACTACATATAGTGTAGCATCAGCAATAACACATATTACACTACATATAGTGTAGCATCAGCAATGACACATGACTAGATACAGTGTAGCATCAGCAATGACACATATTACACTACATATATTGTAGCATCAGCAATTACACATATTACACTACATATAGTGTAGCATCAGCAATGACACATATTACACTACATATAGTGTAGCATCAGCAATGACACATATTGCACTACATATAGTGTAGCATCAGCAATGGCACATATTACGCTACATGTAGTGCAGCATCAGCAATGACACATATTACGCTACATGTAGTGTAGCATCAGCAATGACACATATTACGCTACATATAGTGTAGCATCAGTAATGACACATGTTACCCTATATATAGTGTAGCATCAGCAATGACACATATTACGCTACATATAGTGTAGCATCAGCAATGACACATGACTACATATAGTGTAGCATCAGTAATGACACATGACTACATATAGTGTAGCATCAGTAATGACACATATTACGCTACATACAGTGCAGCATCAGTAATGACACATATTACGCTACATATAATGTAGCATCAGCAATGACACATGACTACATATAGTTTAGCATCAGTAATAACACGTTACCCTACATATAGTGTAGCATCAGTAATGACACATGACTACATATAGTGTTGCATCAGTAATGACACATATTACGCTACATATAGTGTAGCATCAGTAATGACACATGACTACATATAGTGTAGCATCAGCAATGACACATATTACACTGCATATAGTGTAGCATCAGCAATGACACATATTGCACTACATATAGTGTAGCATCAGCAATGACACATATTACTCTACATATAGTGTAGCATCAGCAATGACACATATTACACTACATATAGTGTAGCATCAGCAATGACACATATTACACTACATACAGTGTAGCATCAGCAATGACACATATTACACTACATATAGTGTAGCATCAGCAATGACACATATTACACTACATATAGTGTAGCATCAGCAATGACACATATCACACTACATAAAGTGTAGCATCAGCAACGACACATATTACGCTACATATAGTGTAGCATCAGCAATGACACATATCACACTACATAAAGTGTAGCATCAGCAATGACACATATTACGCTACATATAGTGTAGCATCAGTAATGACACATATTACACTACATACAGTGTAGCATCAGCAACTAAACATATTACACTACATATAGTGTAGCATCAGCAATGACACATATTACACTACATATAGTGTAGCATCAGCAATGACACATGACTACATATAGTGTAGCATCAGCAATGACACATGACTACATATAGTGTAGTATCAGCAATGACACATATTACACTACATACAGTGTAGCATCAGCAATTGCACATATTACGCTACATAGAGTGTAGCATCAGAAATGACACATATTACACTACATATAGTGTAGCATCAGCAATGACACATATTACATTACATATAGAGTAGCATCAGCAATGACACTTATTACACTACATATAGTGTAGCATCAGCAATGACACATATTACACTACATATAGTGTAGCATCAGCAATGACACATATTACACTACATATAGTGTAGCATCAGCAATGACACATATTACCCTACATATAGTGTAGCATTAGCAATGACACATGACTACATATAGTGTAGCATCAGCAATGACACATGACTACATATAGTGTAGCATCAGCAATGACACATATTACACTACATACAGTGTAGCATCAGCAATTACACATATTACACTACATATAGTGTAGCATCAGCAATGACACATATCACACTACATATAGTGTAGCATCAGCAATGACACATATCACACTACATATAGTGTAGCATCAGCAATGACACATGACTACATCTAGTGTAGCATCAGCAATGACACATATTACACTACATACAGTGTAGCATCAGCAATTACACATATTACACTACATATAGTGTGGCATCAGCAATGACACATATCACACTACATATAGTGTAGCATCAGCAATGACACATATTACACTACATATTGTGTAGCATCAGCAATGACACATATTACACTACATATAGTGTAACATCAGCAATGACACATATTACACTACATATAGTGTAGCATCAGCAATGACACATGACTACATATAGTATAGCATCTGCAATAACACATATTACACTATATATAGTGTAGCATCAGCAATGACACATATTACACTACATATAGTGTAGCATCAGCAATGACACATATTACACTACATATAGTGTAGCATCAGCAATGACACATATTACACTACATATAGTGTAGCATCAACAATGACACACGACTACATATAGTGTAGCATCAGCAATAACACATATTACACTACATATAGTGTAGCATCAGCAATGACACATGACTAGATACAGTGTAGCATCAGCAATGACACATATTACGCTACATATAGTGTAGCATCAGCAATTACACATATTACACTACATACAGTGTAGCATCAGCAATTACACATATTACACTACATATAGTGTAGCATCAGCAATGACACTTAGTACACTACATGTAGTGTAGCATCAGCAATGACACATGACTACATATAGTGTAGCATCAGCAATGACACATATTACTCTACATACAGTGTAGCATCAGCAATTACACATATTACACTACATATAGTGTAGCATCAGCAATGACACATATTACACTACATATAGTGTAGCATGAGCAATGACACATATTACATTACATATAGAGTAGCATCAGCAATAACACATGACTACATATAGTGTAGCATCAGCAATGACACATATTACACTACATATAGTGTAGCATCAGCAATGACACATATTACACTACATACAGTGTAGCATCAGCAATGACACATATTACACTACATATAGTGTAGCATCAGCAATGACACATATTACACTACATATAGTGTAGCATCAGCAATGACACATATCACACTACATAAAGTGTAGCATCAGCAATGACTCATATTACGCTACATATAGTGTAGCATCAGCAATGACACATATTACGCTACATGGAGTGTAGCATCAGCAATGACACATATTACGCTACATATAGTGTAGCATCAGCAATGACACATATTACACTACATATAGTGTAGCATCAGCAATGACACATATTACACTACATACAGTGTAGCATCAGCAATGACACATATTACACTACATATAGTGTAGCATCAGCAATGACACATATTACACTACATATAGTGTAGCATCAGCAATGACACATATCACACTACATAAAGTGTAGCATCAGCAATGACACATATTACGCTACATATAGTGTAGCATCAGCAATGACACATATCACACTACATAAAGTGTAGCATCAGCAATGACACATATTACGCTACATATAGTGTAGCATCAGTAATGACACATATTACACTACATACAGTGTAGCATCAGCAACTACACATATTACACTACATATAGTGTAGCATCAGCAATGACACATATTACACTACATATAGTGTAGCATCAGCAATGACACATGACTACATATAGTGTAGCATCAGCAATGACACATGACTACATATAGTGTAGTATCAGCAATGACACATATTACACTACATACAGTGTAGCATCAGCAATTGCACATATTACGCTACATAGAGTGTAGCATCAGAAATGACACATATTACACTACATATAGTGTAGCATCAGCAATGACACATATTACATTACATATAGAGTAGCATCAGCAATGACACTTATTACACTACATATAGTGTAGCATCAGCAATGACACATATTACACTACATATAGTGTAGCATCAGCAATGACACATATTACACTACATATAGTGTAGCATCAGCAATGACACATATTACCCTACATATAGTGTAGCATCAGCAATGACACATGACTACATATAGTGTAGCATCAGCAATGACACATGACTACATATAGTGTAGCATCAGCAATGACACATATTACACTACATATAGTGTAGCATCAGCAATGGCACATATTACGCTACATGTAGTGCAGCATCAGCAATGACACATATTATGCTACATATAGTGTAGAATCAGCAATGACACATTACGCTACATGTAGCGTAGCATCAGCAATGACACATACTACGCTACATATAGTGTAGCATCAGCAATTACACATATTACACTACATACAGTGTAGCATCAGCAATTACACATATTACACTACATATAGTGTAGCATCAGCAATGACACTTAGTACACTACATGTAGTGTAGCGTCAGCAATGACACATGACTACATATAGTGTAGCATCAGCAATGACACATATTACACTACATACAGTGTAGCATCAGCAATTACACATATTACACTACATATAGTGTAGCATCAGCAATGACACATATTACACTACATATAGTGTAGCATGAGCAATGACACATATTACATTACATATAGAGTAGCATCAGCAATAACACATGACTACATATAGTGTAGCATCAGCAATGACACATATTACACTACATATAGTGTAGCATCAGCAATGACACATATTACACTACATACAGTGTAGCATCAGCAATGACACATATTACATTACATATAGTGTAGCATCAGCAATGACACATATTACACTACATGGAGTGTATCATCAGCAATGACACATATTACGCTACATATAATGTAGCATCAGCAATGACACATATTACACTACATATAGTGTAGTATCAGCAATGACACATATTACACTACATACAGTGTAGCATCAGCAATGACACATATTACACTACATATAGTGTAGCATCAGCAATGACACATATTACACTACATATAGTGTAGCATCAGCAATGACACATATTACACTACATACAGTGTAGCATCAGCAATGACACATATTACACTACATATAGTGTAGCATCAGCAATGACACATATTACACTACATATAGTGTAGCATCAGCAATGACACATATCACACTACATAAAGTGTAGCATCAGCAATGACACATATTACGCTACATATAGTGTAGCATCAGCAATGACACATATTACGCTACATGGAGTGTAGCATCAGCAATGACACATATTACGCTACATATAGTGTAGCATCAGCAATGACACATATTACACTACATATAGTGTAGCATCAGCAATGACACATATTACACTACATACAGTGTAGCATCAGCAATGACACATATTACACTACATATAGTGTAGCATCAGCAATGACACATATTACACTACATATAGTGTAGCATCAGCAATGACACATATCACACTACATAAAGTGTAGCATCAGCAATGACACATATTACGCTACATATAGTGTAGCATCAGCAATGACACATATCACACTACATAAAGTGTAGCATCAGCAATGACACATATTACGCTACATATAGTGTAGCATCAGTAATGACACATATTACACTACATACAGTGTAGCATCAGCAACTACACATATTACACTACATATAGTGTAGCATCAGCAATGACACATATTACACTACATATAGTGTAGCATCAGCAATGACACATGACTACATATAGTGTAGCATCAGCAATGACACATGACTACATATAGTGTAGTATCAGCAATGACACATATTACACTACATACAGTGTAGCATCAGCAATTGCACATATTACGCTACATAGAGTGTAGCATCAGAAATGACACATATTACACTACATATAGTGTAGCATCAGCAATGACACATATTACATTACATATAGAGTAGCATCAGCTATGACACTTATTACACTACATATAGTGTAGCATCAGCAATGACACATATTACACTACATATAGTGTAGCATCAGCAATGACACATATTACACTACATATAGTGTAGCATCAGCAATGACACATATTACCCTACATATAGTGTAGCATCAGCAATGACACATGACTACATATAGTGTAGCATCAGCAATGACACATGACTACATATAGTGTAGCATCAGCAATGACACATATTACACTACATATAGTGTAGCATCAGCAATGGCACATATTACGCTACATGTAGTGCAGCATCAGCAATGACACATATTATGCTACATAAAGTGTAGAATCAGCAATGACACATTACGCTACATGTAGTGTAGCATCAGCAATGACACATACTACGCTACATATAGTGTAGCATCAGCAATTACACATATTACACTACATACAGTGTAGCATCAGCAATTACACATATTACACTACATATAGTGTAGCATCAGCAATGACACTTAGTACACTACATGTAGTGTAGCGTCAGCAATGACACATGACTACATATAGTGTAGCATCAGCAATGACACATATTACACTACATACAGTGTAGCATCAGCAATTACACATATTACACTACATATAGTGTAGCATCAGCAATGACACATATTACACTACATATAGTGTAGCATGAGCAATGACACATATTACATTACATATAGAGTAGCATCAGCAATAACACATGACTACATATAGTGTAGCATCAGCAATGACACATATTACACTACATATAGTGTAGCATCAGCAATGACACATATTACACTACATACAGTGTAGCATCAGCAATGACACATATTACACTACATATAGTGTAGCATCAGCAATGACACATATTACACTACATGGAGTGTATCATCAGCAATGACACATATAACGCTACATATAGTGTAGCATCAGCAATGACACATATTACACTACATATAGTGTAGCATCAGCAATGACACATATTACACTACATACAGTGTAGCATCAGCAATGACACATATTACACTACATATAGTGTAGCATCAGCAATGACACATATTACACTACATATAGTGTAGCATCAGCAATGACACATATTACGCTACATATAGTGTAGCATCAGCAATGACACATATTACACTACATATAGTGTAGCATCAGCAATGACACATATTACACTACATACAGTGTAGCATCAGCAATGACACATATTACACTACATATAGTGTAGCATGAGCAATGACACATATTACATTACATATAGAGTAGCATCAGCAATAACACATGACTACATATAGTGTAGCATCAGCAATGACACATATTACACTACATATAGTGTAGCATCAGCAATGACACATATTACACTACATACAGTGTAACATCAGCAATGACACATATTACGCTACATATAGTGTAGCATCAGTAATGACACATATTACACTACATACAGTGTAGCATCAGCAACTACACATATTACACTACATATAGTGTAGCATCAGCAATGACACATATTACACTACATATAGTGTAGCATCAGCAATGACACATGACTACATATAGTGTAGCATCAGCAATGACACATGACTACATATAGTGTAGTATCAGCAATGACACATATTACACTACATACAGTGTAGCATCAGCAATTGCACATATTACGCTACATAGAGTGTAGCATCAGAAATGACACATATTACACTACATATAGTGTAGCATCAGCAATGACACATATTACATTACATATAGAGTAGCATCAGCAATGACACTTATTACACTACACATAGTGTAGCATCAGCAATGACACATATTACACTACATATAGTGTAGCATCAGCAATGACACATACTACGCGACATATAGTGTAGCATCAGCAATTACACATATTACACTACATACAGTGTAGCATCAGCAATTACACATATTACACTACATATAGTGTAGCATCAGCAATGACACTTAGTACACTACATGTAGTGTAGCATCAGCAATGACACATGACTACATATAGTGTAGCATCAGCAATGACACATATTACACTACATACAGTGTAGCATCAGCAATTACACATATTACACTACATATAGTGTAGCATCAGCAATGACACATATTACACTACATATAGTGTAGCATGAGCAATGACACATATTACATTACATATAGAGTAGCATCAGCAATAACACATGACTACATATAGTGTAGCATCAGCAATGACACATATTACACTACATATAGTGTAGCATCAGCAATGACACATATTACCCTACATATAGTGTAGCATCAGCAATGACACATGACTACATATAGTGTAGCATCAGCAATGACACATGACTACATATAGTGTAGCATCAGCAATGACACATATTACACTACATATAGTGTAGCATCAGCAATGGCACATATTACGCTACATGTACTGGAGCATCAGCAATGACACATATTATGCTACATATAGTGTAGAATCAGCAATGACACATTACGCTACATGTAGTGTAGCATCAGCAATGACACATACTACGCTACATATAGTGTAGCATCAGCAATTACACATATTACACTACATACAGTGTAGCATCAGCAATTACACATATTACACTACATATAGTGTAGCATCAGCAATGACACTAAGTACACTACATGTAGTGTAGCGTCAGCAATGACACATGACTACATATAGTGTAGCATCAGCAATGACACATATTACACTACATACAGTGTAGCATCAGCAATTACACACATTACACTACATATAGTGTAGCATCCGCAATGACACATATTACACTAGATATAGTGTAGCATGAGCAATGACACATATTACATTACATATAGAGTAGCATCAGCAATAACACATGACTACATATAGTGTAGCATCAGCAATGACACATATTACACTACATATAGTGTAGCATCAGCAATGACACATATTACACTACATACAGTGTAGCATCAGCAATGACACATATTACACTACATATAGTGTAGCATCAGCAATGACACATATTACACTACATGGAGTGTATCATCAGCAATGACACATATTACGCTACATATAGTGTAGCATCAGCAATGACACATATTACACTACATATAGTGTAGCATCAGCAATGACACATATTACACTACATACAGTGTAGCATCAGCAATGACACATATTACACTACATATAGTGTAGCATCAGCAATGACACATATTACACTACATATAGTGTAGCATCAGCAATGACACATATTACGCTACATATAGTGTAGCATCAGCAATGACACATATTACACTACATATAGTGTAGCATCAGCAATGACACATATTACACTACATACAGTGTAGCATCAGCAATGACACATATTACAATACATATAGTGTAGCATGAGCAATGACACATATTACATTACATATAGAGTAGCATCAGCAATAACACATGACTACATATAGTGTAGCATCAGCAATGACACATATTACACTACATATAGTGTAGCATCAGCAATGACACATATTACACTACATACAGTGTAACATCAGCAATGACACATATTACGCTACATATAGTGTAGCATCAGTAATGACACATATTACACTACATACAGTGTAGCATCAGCAACTACACATATTACACTACATATAGTGTAGCATCAGCAATGACACATATTACACTACATATAGTGTAGCATCAGCAATGACACATGACTACATATAGTGTAGCATCAGCAATGACACATGACTACATATAGTGTAGTATCAGCAATGACACATATTACACTACATACAGAGTAGCATCAGCAATTGCACATATTACGCTACATAGAGTGTAGCATCATAAATGACACATATTACACTACATATAGTGTAGCATCAGCAATGACACATATTACATTACATATAGAGTAGCATCAGCAATGACACTTATTACACTACACATAGTGTAGCATCAGCAATGACACATATTACACTACATATAGTGTAGCATCAGCAATGACACATACTACGCTACATATAGTGTAGCATCAGCAATTACACATATTACACTACATACAGTGTAGCATCAGCAATTACACATATTACACTACATATAGTGTAGCATCAGCAATGACACTTAGTACACTACATGTAGTGTAGCATCAGCAATGACACATGACTACATATAGTGTAGCATCAGCAATGACACATATTACACTACATACAGTGTAGCATCAGCAATTACACATATTACACTACATATAGTGTAGCATCAGCAATGACACATATTACACTACATATAGTGTAGCATGAGCAATGACACATATTACATTACATATAGAGTAGCATCAGCAATAACACATGACTACATATAGTGTAGCATCAGCAATGACACATATTACACTACATATAGTGTAGCATCAGCAATGACACATATTACACTACATACAGTGTAGCATCAGCAATGACACATATTACACTACATATAGTGTAGCATCAGCAATGACACATATTACACTACATATAGTGTAGCATCAGCAATGACACATATCACACTACATAAAGTGTAGCATCAGCAATGACACATATTACGCTACATATAGTGTAGCATCAGCAATGACACATATTACGCTACATAGAGTGTAGCATCAGCAATGACACATATTACGCTACAAATAGTGTAGCATCAGCAATGACACATATTACACTACATATAGTGTAGCATCAGCAATGACACATATTACACTACATACAGTGTAGCATCAGCAATGACACATATTACACTACATATAGTGTAGCATCAGCAATGACACATATTACACTACATATAGTGTAGCATCAGCAATGACACATATCACACTACATAAAGTGTAGCATCAGCAATGACACATATTACGCTACATATAGTGTAGCATCAGCAATGACACATATCACACTACATAAAGTGTAGCATCAGCAATGACACATATTACGCTACATATAGTGTAGCATCAGTAATGACACATATTACACTACATACAGTGTAGCATCAGCAACTACACATATTACACTACATATAGTGTAGCATCAGCAATGACACATATTACACTACATATAGTGTAGCATCAGCAATGACACATGACTACATATAGTGTAGCATCAGCAATGACACATGACTACATATAGTGTAGTATCAGCAATGACACATATTACACTACATACAGTGTAGCATCAGCAATTGCACATATTACGCTACATAGAGTGTAGCATCAGAAATGACACATATTACACTACATATAGTGTAGCATCAGCAATGACACATATTACATTACATATAGAGTAGCATCAGCAATGACACTTATTACACTACATATAGTGTAGCATCAGCAATGACACATATTACACTACATATAGTGTAGCATCAGCAATGACACATATTACACTACATATAGTGTAGCATCAGCAATGACACATATTACCCTACATATAGTGTAGCATCAGCAATGACACATGACTACATATAGTGTAGCATCAGCAATGACACATGACTACATATAGTGTAGCATCAGCAATGACACATATTACACTACATACAGTGTAGCATCAGCAATTACACATATTACACTACATATAGTGTAGCATCAGCAATGACACATATCACACTACATATAGTGTAGCATCAGCAATGACACATATCACACTACATATAGTGTAGCATCAGCAATGACACATGACTACATCTAGTGTAGCATCAGCAATGACACATATTACACTACATACAGTGTAGCATCAGCAATTACACATATTACACTACATATAGTGTGGCATCAGCAATGACACATATCACACTACATATAGTGTAGCATCAGCAATGACACATATTACACTACATATTGTGTAGCATCAGCAATGACACATATTACACTACATATAGTGTAACATCAGCAATGACACATATTACACTACATATAGTGTAGCATCAGCAATGACACATGACTACATATAGTATAGCATCTGCAATAACACATATTACACTACATATAGTGTAGCATCAGCAATGACACATATTACACTACATATAGTGTAGCATCAGCAATGACACATATTACACTACATATAGTGTAGCATCAGCAATGACACATATTACACTACATATAGTGTAGCATCAACAATGACACACGACTACATATAGTGTAGCATCAGCAATAACACATATTACACTACATATAGTGTAGCATCAGCAATGACACATGACTAGATACAGTGTAGCATCAGCAATGACACATATTACACTACATATATTGTAGCATCAGCAATTACACATATTACACTACATATAGTGTAGCATCAGCAATGACACATATTACACTACATATAGTGTAGCATCAGCAATGACACATATTGCACTACATATAGTGTAGCATCAGCAATGGCACATATTACGCTACATGTAGTGCAGCATCAGCAATGACACATATTACGCTACATGTAGTGTAGCATCAGCAATGACACATATTACGCTACATATAGTGTAGCATCAGTAATGACACATGTTACCCTATATATAGTGTAGCATCAGCAATGACACATATTACGCTACATATAGTGTAGCATCAGCAATGACACATGACTACATATAGTGTAGCATCAGTAATGACACATGACTACATATAGTGTAGCATCAGTAATGACACATATTACGCTACATACAGTGCAGCATCAGTAATGACACATATTACGCTACATATAATGTAGCATCAGCAATGACACATGACTACATATAGTTTAGCATCAGTAATAACACGTTACCCTACATATAGTGTAGCATCAGTAATGACACATGACTACATATAGTGTTGCATCAGTAATGACACATATTACGCTACATATAGTGTAGCATCAGTAATGACACATGACTACATATAGTGTAGCATCAGCAATGACACATATTACACTGCATATAGTGTAGCATCAGCAATGACACATATTGCACTACATATAGTGTAGCATCAGCAATGACACATATTACTCTACATATAGTGTAGCATCAGCAATGACACATATTACACTACATATAGTGTAGCATCAGCAATGACACATATTACACTACATACAGTGTAGCATCAGCAATGACACATATTACACTACATATAGTGTAGCATCAGCAATGACACATATTACACTACATATAGTGTAGCATCAGCAATGACACATATCACACTACATATAGTGTAGCATCAGCAACGACACATATTACGCTACATATAGTGTAGCATCAGCAATGACACATATCACACTACATAAAGTGTAGCATCAGCAATGACACATATTACGCTACATATAGTGTAGCATCAGTAATGACACATATTACACTACATACAGTGTAGCATCAGCAACTAAACATATTACACTACATATAGTGTAGCATCAGCAATGACACATATTACACTACATATAGTGTAGCATCAGCAATGACACATGACTACATATAGTGTAGCATCAGCAATGACACATGACTACATATAGTGTAGTATCAGCAATGACACATATTACACTACATACAGTGTAGCATCAGCAATTGCACATATTACGCTACATAGAGTGTAGCATCAGAAATGACACATATTACACTACATATAGTGTAGCATCAGCAATGACACATATTACATTACATATAGAGTAGCATCAGCAATGACACTTATTACACTACATATAGTGTAGCATCAGCAATGACACATATTACACTACATATAGTGTAGCATCAGCAATGACACATATTACACTACATATAGTGTAGCATCAGCAATGACACATATTACCCTACATATAGTGTAGCATCAGCAATGACACATGACTACATATAGTGTAGCATCAGCAATGACACATGACTACATATAGTGTAGCATCAGCAATGACACATATTACACTACATACAGTGTAGCATCAGCAATTACACATATTACACTACATATAGTGTAGCATCAGCAATGACACATATCACACTACATATAGTGTAGCATCAGCAATGACACATATCACACTACATATAGTGTAGCATCAGCAATGACACATGACTACATCTAGTGTAGCATCAGCAATGACACATATTACACTACATACAGTGTAGCATCAGCAATTACACATATTACACTACATATAGTGTGGCATCAGCAATGACACATATCACACTACATATAGTATAGCATCAGCAATGACACATATTACACTACATATTGTGTAGGATCAGCAATGACACATATTACACTACATATAGTGTAACATCAGCAATGACACATATTACACTACATATAGTGTAGCATCAGCAATGACACATGACTACATATAGTATAGCATCTGCAATAACACATATTACACTACATATAGTGTAGCATCAGCAATGACACATATTACACTACATATAGTGTAGCATCAGCAATGACACATATTACACTACATATAGTGTAGCATCAGCAATGACACATATTACACTACATATAGTGTAGCATCAACAATGACACACGACTACATATAGTGTAGCATCAGCAATAACACATATTACACTACATATAGTGTAGCATCAGCAATGACACATGACTAGATACAGTGTAGCATCAGCAATGACACATATTACACTACATATATTGTAGCATCAGCAATTACACATATTACACTACATATAGTGTAGCATCAGCAATGACACATATTACACTACATATAGTGTAGCATCAGCAATGACACATATTGCACTACATATAGTGTAGCATCAGCAATGGCACATATTACGCTACATGTAGTGCAGCATCAGCAATGACACATATTACGCTACATGTAGTGTAGCATCAGCAATGACACATATTACGCTACATATAGTGTAGCATCAGTAATGACACATGTTACCCTATATATAGTGTAGCATCAGCAATGACACATATTACGCTACATATAGTGTAGCATCAGCAATGACACATGACTACATATAGTGTAGCATCAGTAATGACACATGACTACATATAGTGTAGCATCAGTAATGACACATATTACGCTACATACAGTGCAGCATCAGTAATGACACATATTACGCTACATATAATGTAGCATCAGCAATGACACATGACTACATATAGTTTAGCATCAGTAATAACACGTTACCCTACATATAGTGTAGCATCAGTAATGACACATGTTACCCTATATATAGTGTTGCATCAGTAATGACACATATTACGCTACATATAGTGTAGCATCAGTAATGACACATGACTACATATAGTGTAGCATCAGCAATGACACATATTACACTGCATATAGTGTAGCATCAGCAATGACACATATTGCACTACATATAGTGTAGCATCAGCAATGACACATATTACACTACATATAGAGTAGAATCAGCAATGACACATATTACACTGCATGTAGTGTAGCATCAGCAATGACACATATTACACTACATATAGTGTAGCATCAGCAATGACACATATTACACTACATATAGAGTAGAATCAGCAACGACACATATTACACTACATATAGTGTAGCATCAGCAATGACACATATTACACTACATGTAGAGTAGCATCAGCAATTACACATATTACACTACATATAGTGTAGCATCAGCAATGACACATATTACACCACATATAGTGTAGCATCAGCAATGACACATATCACACTACATATAGTGTAGCATCAGCAATGACACATATTACGCTACATATAGTGTAGCATCAGCAATAACACATTACGCTATATGTAGTGTAGCATCAGCAATGACACATATTACGCTACATATAGTGTAGCATCAGCAATGACACATATTACATTACATATAAAGTAGCATCAGCAATGACACATGATTACATATAGTGTAGCATCAGCAATGACACATATTACACTACATATAGTGTACCATCAGCAATGACACATATTACACTACATATAGTGTAGCATCAGCAATGACACATATTACACTACATATAGAGTAGCATCAGCAATGACACATGACTACATATAGTGTACCATCAGCAATGACGCATATTACACTACATATAGTGTAGCATCAGCAATGACACATATTGAACTACATATAGAGTAGCATCAGCAATGACACATATTACACTACATATAGTGTAGCATCAGCAATGACACATATCACACTACATATAGTGTAGCATCAGCAATGACACATATCACACTACATATAGTGTAGCATCAGCAATGACACATGACTACATCTAGTGTAGCATCAGCAATGACACATATTACACTACATACAGTGTAGCATCAGCAATTACACATATTACACTACATATAGTGTGGCATCAGCAATGACACATATCACACTACATATAGTGTAGCATCAGCAATGACACATATTACACTACATATAGTGTAGCATCAGCAATGACACATATTACACTACATATAGTGTAGCATCAGCAATGACACATATTACACTACATATAGTGTAGCATCAGCAATGACACATGACTACATATAGTATAGCATCTGCAATAACACATATTACACTACATATAGTGTAGCATCAGCAATGACACATATTACACTACATATAGTGTAGCATCAGCAATGACACATATTACACTACATATAGTGTAGCATCAACAATGACACACGACTACATATAGTGTAGCATCAGAAATGACACATATTACACTACATATAGTGTAGCATCAGCAATGACACATGACTACATACAGTGTAGCATCATCAATGACACATATTACACTACATATATTGTAGCATCAGCAATTACACATATTACACTACATATAGTGTAGCATCAGCAATGACACATATTACACTACATATAGTGTAGCATCAGCAATGACACATATTACACTACATATAGTGTAGCATCAGCAATGGCACATATTACGCTACATGTAGTGCAGCATCAGCAATGACACATATTACGCTACATATAGTGTAGCATCAGCAATGACACATATTGCGCTACATATAGTGTAGCATCAGTAATGACACATGTTACCCTATATATAGTGTAGCATCAGCAATGACACATATTACGCTACATATAGTGTAGCATCAGCAATGACACATGACTACATATAGTGTAGCATCAGTAATGACACATGACTACATATAGTGTAGCATCAGTAATGACACATATTACGCTACATACAGTGCAGCATCAGTAATGACACATATTACGCTACATATAATGTAGCATCAGCAATGACACATGACTACATATAGTTTAGCATCAGTAATGACACGTTACCCTACATATAGTGTAGCATCAGTAATGACACATGACTACATATAGTGTTGCATCAGCAATGACACATATTTCGCTACATATAGTGTAGCATCAGTAATGACACATGTTACCCTATATATAGTGTAGCATCAGCAATGACACATATTACGCTACATATAGTGTAGCATCAGCAATGACACATGACTACATATAGTGTAGCATCAGTAATGACACATGACTACATATAGTGTAGCATCAGTAACGACACATATTACGCTACATACAGTGCAGCATCAGTAATGACACATATTACGCTACATATAATGTAGCATCAGCAATGACACATGACTACATATAGTTTAGCATCAGTAATGACACGTTACCCTACATATAGTGTAGCATCAGTAATGACACATGACTACATATAGTGTTGCATCAGTAATGACACATATTACGCTACATATAGTGTAGCATCAGTAATGACACATGACTACATATAGTGTAGCATCAGCAATGACACATATTACACTGCATATAGTGTAGCATCAGCAATGACACATATTGCACTACATATAGTGTAGCATCAGCAATGACACATATTACACTACATATAGAGTAGAATCAGCAATGACACATATTACACTGCATGTAGTGTAGCATCAGCAATGACACATATTACACTACATATAGTGTAGCATCAGCAATGACACATATTACACTACATATAGAGTAGAATCAGCAACGACACATATTACACTACATATAGTGTAGCATCAGCAATGACACATATTACACTACATATATATAGAGTAGCATCAGCAATTACACATATTACACTACATATAGTGTAGCATCAGCAATGACACATATTACACCACATATAGTGTAGCATCAGCAATGACACATATCACACTACATATAGTGTAGCATCAGCAATGACACATATTACGCTACATATAGTGTAGCATCAGCAATAACACATTACGCTACATGTAGTGTAGCATCAGCAATGACACATATTACGCTACATATAGTGTAGCATCAGCAATGACACATATTACATTACATATAGAGTAGCATCAGCAATGACACATGATTACATATAGTGTAGCATCAGCAATGACACATATTACACTACATATAGTGTACCATCAGCAATGACACATATTACACTACATATAGTGTAGCATCAGCAATGACACATATTACACTACATATAGAGTAGCATCAGCAATGACACATGACTACATATAGTGTACCATCAGCAATGACGCATATTACACTACATATAGTGTAGCATCAGCAATGACACATATTGAACTACATATAGAGTAGCATCAGCAATGACACATATTACACTACATATAGTGTAGCATCAGCAACGACACATATTACCCTACATTTGGTGTACCATCAGCAATGACACATATTACACTACATATAGTGTAGCATCAGCAACGACACATATTGAACTACATATAGAGTAGAATCAGCAATGACACTTATTAAACTACATATAGTGTAGCATCAGCAATGACACATATTACACTACATATAGTGTAGTATCAGCAATGACACATATTACTCTACATATAGTGTAGCATCAGCAATGACACATATTACACTACATATAGTGTAGCATCAGCAATGACACATATTATACTGCATATAATGTAGCATCAGCAATGACACATATTACACTACATATAGTGTAGCATGAGAATGAACTATAATAATGTATTATGTATTGCACATTCAGTATACAGTCCATAGTATGTCCTCTCCCACTTTCCCGCTATACATGCGTGCAATGCACGGTGAGATAAACTTGAGATTTGGGTAGTCTGTTTAATTCCCAACAAAATGATTATTTTGGATTTATTCAATAGCAATCATGCAAGTGACATGCAAAACAAAAATCAAACTATAAGTTATAGTGAACAAAATCGTTCACTACTCTGGCATATAGTGTAGCATCAGCAATGACACATGACTACATACAGTGTAGCATCATCAATGACACATATTACACTACATATATTGTAGCATCAGCAATTACACATATTACACTACATATAGTGTAGCATCAGCAATGACACATATTACACTACATATAGTGTAGCATCAGCAATGACACATATTACACTACATATAGTGTAGCATCAGCAATGGCACATATTACGCTACATGTAGTGCAGCATCAGCAATGACACATATTACGCTACATATAGTGTAGCATCAGCAATGACACATATTACGCTACATATAGTGTAGCATCAGTAATGACACATGTTACCCTATATATAGTGTAGCATCAGCAATGACACATATTACGCTACATATAGTGTAGCATCAGCAATGACACATGACTACATATAGTGTAGCATCAGTAATGACACATGACTACATATAGTGTAGCATCAGTAATGACACATATTACGCTACATACAGTGCAGCATCAGTAATGACACATATTACGCTACATATAATGTAGCATCAGCAATGACACATGACTACATATAGTTTAGCATCAGTAATGACACGTTACCCTACATATAGTGTAGCATCAGTAATGACACATGACTACATATAGTGTTGCATCAGCAATGACACATATTTCGCTACATATAGTGTAGCATCAGTAATGACACATGTTACCCTATATATAGTGTAGCATCAGCAATGACACATATTACGCTACATATAGTGTAGCATCAGCAATGACACATGACTACATATAGTGTAGCATCAGTAATGACACATGACTACATATAGTGTAGCATCAGTAACGACACATATTACGCTACATACAGTGCAGCATCAGTAATGACACATATTACGCTACATATAATGTAGCATCAGCAATGACACATGACTACATATAGTTTAGCATCAGTAATGACACGTTACCCTACATATAGTGTAGCATCAGTAATGACACATGACTACATATAGTGTTGCATCAGTAATGACACATATTACGCTACATATAGTGTAGCATCAGTAATGACACATGACTACATATAGTGTAGCATCAGCAATGACACATATTACACTGCATATAGTGTAGCATCAGCAATGACACATATTGCACTACATATAGTGTAGCATCAGCAATGACACATATTACACTACATATAGAGTAGAATCAGCAATGACACATATTACACTGCATGTAGTGTAGCATCAGCAATGACACATATTACACTACATATAGTGTAGCATCAGCAATGACACATATTACACTACATGTAGAGTAGAATCAGCAACGACACATATTACACTACATATAGTGTAGCATCAGCAATGACACATATTACACTACATATATATAGAGTAGCATCAGCAATTACACATATTACACTACATATAGTGTAGCATCAGCAATGACACATATTACACCACATATAGTGTAGCATCAGCAATGACACATATCACACTACATATAGTGTAGCATCAGCAATGACACATATTACGCTACATATAGTGTAGCATCAGCAATAACACATTACGCTACATGTAGTGTAGCATCAGCAATGACACATATTACGCTACATATAGTGTAGCATCAGCAATGACACATATTACATTACATATAGAGTAGCATCAGCAATGACACATGATTACATATAGAGTAGCATCAGCAATGACACATATTACACTACATATAGTGTAGCATCAGCAACGACACATATTACCCTACATTTGGTGTACCATCAGCAATGACACATATTACACTACATATAGTGTAGCATCAGCAACGACACATATTGAACTACATATAGAGTAGAATCAGCAATGACACTTATTAAACTACATATAGTGTAGCATCAGCAATGACACATATTACACTACATATAGTGTAGTATCAGCAATGACACATATTACTCTACATATAGTGTAGCATCAGCAATGACACATATTACACTACATATAGTGTAGCATCAGCAATGACACATATTATACTGCATATAATGTAGCATCAGCAATGACACATATTACACTACATATAGTGTAGCATGAGAATGAACTATAATAATGTATTATGTATTGCACATTCAGTATACAGTCCATAGTATGTCCTCTCCCACTTTCCCGCTATACATGCGTGCAATGCACGGTGAGATAAACTTGAGATTTGGGTAGTCTGTTTAATTCCCAACAAAATGATTATTTTGGATTTATTCAATAGCAATCATGCAAGTGACATGCAAAACAAAAATCAAACTATAAGTTATAGTGAACAAAATCGTTCACTACTCTGGCAGTCAAACCACGTGACACGTGGATGAGACATGCTGAATAACGAAAATATTAGTTTTAGTGACGTTGAACACAAAATAAAATTTATATGGTGCTCTGAGGTAAGTTATCAGTAGGATTTTGTATATTTGTATCCGTTCAAGGACTGTAAACCACAGATGTTGATGCAGAAGCGAGGTAATATGTTGGCAGAATACTGTATATGCTGTTGTAATGGAAACAACTACCTAAGATGTATAGATTTCAAATAATGCATTTGTGTGTACTTCATTATAAATAGCACGATACTATTTACCCCACGTGACACCCTAAACGCCTACGCCCACTTTGGTTTGCCGATGTGAATTTCATACTCAAGAACACACATTCTCTGGTAATTCGATTTCATTAGATAATTATTTTATTGCTGATTCGTATTACAAACTGTTATATACATTACTGTTCTATGCGTAAGTAATTAAGTTGAAATATTATTAATGAACATTTCAATTGGTGAAAACTCAAAGAGTGCCATTGGCAAGCGATAAAGGTGTGAGCGTTAAAAGTGCGACCTGTTATTTTTTTAGTTTGTTTATTTTTTTCATGATTTATTTTGTTTTTAGTAAATGAATTTAAAAATACGAGAGGGTGTATTCCCATAATATCTGATGGAACACCGAAGACTGAACTAATACCAGGGTAATGTGTAGTTTTTCGAGAATAACCAATAGTAAAAATGTGGCATGTTAAACAATTGAGAACTTGATTTTACAGAAGTATTTACAATTTTGAAACATATCATAGTGGCCAAGTATAAACTTCAATCGAAAAAAAAACGAAATGTACAAAAATATACAGAATTGTAAAGAGTCTAGTATCTATTACTTAAACATGTTCATTGGTATATATAATGTTCTATGTAAAAACGTTAAATCTTTACCATACGACAACTAAATAAAAGACGCTGTTTATTAAAACGCCAAACGAAACAAAATGATTCTGTCCGTTTTAGGAACGGTAAATGGCGTTTAATTATTCAAACGGTGACGGTTCCCAAACACATATTTCTCCAAGTTCATTCACATATATCACAGGCATATATAGATATTTGAAATTTCAGTCAACATAATTGTATAAGACAAAAATCTGTAATAGTCTACTTGTCGGTTGAATATCCATATGTTACATGTATCAAAAGTAAAAAAAAATGGATTGTAAACTATGAACTTAATGAACATGCTTGGTTACCTATGACAATCCAATCTAACGTGATGTAGTCATTATTCATAGATGAGTAAAAAATTATGCAATCCATGTTAGTCAAAACACACTTTTCTGTACACGCTGGCCATGAATATCGTGCAATACTAATTCTGTCAAACTATATGACGCATCTCGTAACTACGCAAACTTCGGGTCCTTTCTTCAACTGTGTTTTCCCACAAATATTACGACCGTGTATTTTACGACATGTGTTCGATTTCAAACGTGAGCAATTACTATTCACTTATAACACGAACAACGTTAACACATACATCAAAACTTTATAAAAAGATAATTCAATTTATTTAACAAATGAACAAAATGTAAGATGATCAACGTCTTACAAGTAATAGTTTTGGCATGTAGTATTTTTTTTTATCTCCTATCTACCGAATATCAACGACTGCATATGATATCTAATAAGGTTTCCCAACAGTTTATCAGCGTCAGCCCACAAAAACAACACGTAAGAACATCCATTGCTTTTGCGCTGTTACTGCCCATGGTATCAACCATGTTTTGTTTTTTTAACAACTCAGCGCTTGAATATGTAAATGTATGTAAATATTTATGTGCATTTTTCATTCACGATACTCGAAGGATCAAAGCGTTTCAGACTCTATCTCAAGGGCGTTATTCATATCCTGTGCTCCATCTTTCCCCACGTCATTTTCTTCGTCTGCTTGTGCAGTTTCATCAGTTTCGTTCTTGTGTTTACTACGAACACATATACAGGCGGTAAGTTTCAAAGCGAACAAAGTAAAGAGACTTTTGATAAATACACAGAATTCGCAGATTGTGATAACAGACACGCCGATATAGAGGCCTAGCAGTCCGCCCATATCACTCATCAGGTCATCGCTCTGTCGAGTTAATCATAGAGTAACATGAAGACTGAATTAGATTAGATTACATTACATTACATTACACATTTAGTTGACTATAAATCCATAATACATAATATGTAATTCAGGTGTACAATCTGGTACATGACGAATACATGTACGTGGAAAAAACACGTGTGGTACTAGAATCATTGATATTTACCGTATATGCTATCGTTTCCTTCACGTATTGCACACTTAAACTATCGTAATAGACCTCAATGTACGCCAGATTTTTCCTGTAATACAAATACCGTACCATTAGATAAATGCAATTTGTAGGTTTATAGGGCAGTATCATTATATACAAAGTAACACATGTGTACTTACTGCGCTGACTCGTAGTCAGATATTCGTTTCGTTTTCGGGTTGATTGCATTTATACTTTTCAATAGTTGTCTCTGTACAGATATGAAAACAAGATTAAAAGCGAAAAAATATCAATTTAACCATAATGTATATTTATGAAAAATCAGTTGTTCGCTTTACCCCGAAGTCTCGATATTATACTTGTAACTTACCAAATAGCTGTCCGAAGGCCAAGAAGCCAGAGATGTAGTTTTATCAAAACCAGCTTCCCTGTAGAAAATTAAAAAAATAAATATGGTTTATTTTAACTGTAACCAATACGACTTCAATCACAACATCGGATAAGGATAATGTTCACCTGTCATTGTGGTGTATACGAGTTACAAATAGACTTTACAAGCAAATGACCGGCAAAATCTCACTGAGAACGAGAGCGCGATATGAATGATTTTTAAGTTACAAATTGTGTTCCATTTTCTCCCGTCATCATATCCACTGTTTCATGTAACCATGGTATTTCAAACATTGGACGTAATGACGAGAGAATATGGAATTCTACTTGAGCGCGTTGTGTCTCTCTCGCTTTAAACGAGATCTCTGTGGTAATTTGCGTCTAGAATATTAATAATAATACAAAAAATCATTAAGGTGTCTTCTGTCTCGTGTTCAGTTGCAATGAGCACACAGAATATGACGCGTAGTGTAAGACATGGCAAGCGGATACCGTGGTTTATGCAAGTGATTAGTTTATCAATATGGTGTCAGTAAATGAGCACCACCAATCCAGTTGATCTAAACGTTATACGTCACTCAGGTGACTTCCCTGTACTGCTTGGTCGTGTAGTGAATTATCCCACTGTTTACTTACTCGCACGGTGGCCAACAGTCGCATGGCAGTACTTGATTTTGTTGTAAATAATGCATCAGTTGACGACATGCCTCTAAACAAATAATACAGGTCTATATTAGTAAGTATCACAGATAAATCAAGCGTCAATTTTCGTGTATCTGCTCTATAATACTTTGTTACCGTTGGGGAAATCGCTGCTGAAATTGCTTGCTCGTAATAGTCGGTTATATCTCATTTGGGAGCATCAAGTAATACTCATATTATTAGTATTGGCGAAGATGTAGTTAGTCAGAATATGATTCATCTTAAACTCTCCTCACCATACATGGATACTAAAGTTAAATACCTTCATCATAAAAATCCGTGATAAAAACAACTTTCTCACCCTGTGTTTTATTCAAGATATGACATTTTCCTCCACCATAAAATGGAACATCCATACAACCACAGTATTCTTGCATTCTGGATTGTAAACAGAAGTGTCTGCAACCCTGATAAACAAAAAATACAAATTGCTAAGCCTTGTCAAGTCACATGTTGTAATGTGAATTGTACGCTGACATAGTGCATTCTCTCATATTTGTACCTTTCACTAAATATTATGAAGAGGTACGCTAATGATAAATGTAAATATGTAATCGTGTTTCTTTGTACATCAATAGTAAAGTGACGAGCGTAGGGACGCCCGAAACTATTCTGAAAATGCTGACACTTTAATAATTAGGTATTATTCGACACACAGTGCATTCTAAGATACTTGTTATGTAGAGAGATTTTTAAGAACAAAATTATTGTTCATCATGATTTAATGATGTATTGAACTCAAAATGCATTTTATTTTCCAACAAAGTATATGGGTCTGCTTACCAGAGTAGAATGTCTGTAATTTCGATATATGGGATCTGTCGTGCTATTACAGTCGCTATATTGCTTGCCTTTCCTCTCGTAGATATTCTGTGATAGAGTGAATAATGAAGAACATGCTAAAATTAATGTTTACAAAATAACTAACCCAGTCCGCATACGGCTTTGGGCGTACAACTAGTCTTCTATTTTACAGAGGTTGCAAGGTTTTTTAAGTGTGCCGGTATGAATCTATAAATACAGAAACGATATAGGTGTTCCATTACCTGACGTATGGCAAATGATGTGGCGGCCCCTGTTTTGGCTGTCAGACCATTGTCTTCTGGCATAGGCATCTCATAAGGATGGTGAAGAGTAACGCGAACACCTGATTCTTGACCGTATATTCCAAGGTACTCATGTTGTTCAGTGAATAAAGTTAGCTTCAATCCTAAAGGTTATAACGAACACAGTTAACAAACATCACCACCACCAACAACAACAACAACAACAACAACAACAACAGCAGCTAAAACAGCAACATCAATAATGACTAACTGTGACCATAATCGAACTAGGTCTAATAAGTATACAGTGTAATATACCAAAGCACGGAACATGAATCCGTTGATTATTCTACACCGCGATCACATCCATGTGACAATAAAAGTGCTCTAGAATGTCTTTGTTCGTGTTTACAAGAGCATTATAGAGTTAGCATCCGTGTAATACAGTGGTTTTAATTTTGTTACAATTATATCCATTGCAATTAGTTCAACACGACTTGCTATGAGTTTACGTACATTTTTTTTTCATTATCACATTTTTAATATCTATAACATATTTCTCATTATCGCTCGATAAATGAATATTCAAAAATTGGATGGTCAATTAAAACGTGAGTATGTGTTGATAAGTAGTGTCTCTGCTAGTACACAAATGAGGTTGTACAAGTTTGAATATATTACCGTATTGTGCTCCTGACTTCGTAGCATTTCGAAGATCTCCATCCTCCCCATGATTAAAGGTAAAACAGTTGCCATATACTTTGCTTTCAAAGGATTTGAAGTCACTGCAATGAAAGTTATATCAGAGATACGTTAGGTAAAATCTAGTACGTGATTTCTTTCATAATTTCTACCGTAGTGGCGCACTACATGAGTACGCAATATTAAAAAATGTGTGGCGCACAGGTTCAATGTGCGCGAAGAAAAATAGTTTAGAGGACCTATGTGAAAATAGAGAAAATGTCTGTGGATTATATAACATGTCACTAATTAAACTAAAATCAAGTTTTGAACTGTTTCCGTCGATTGTTATACGTTACAGTGCCAGGTATATATTGATAGTGGTGGTGGTCAAATGTTGAACTGGGCTTTTGACACGCAGAACATTGAAAACAATATATTTTGCGCACCTGTAATTACACGGCCGTTCGTTGTAACTGCATTGTAAAATGAAATCTTCGGCTTGGTGACCATACTCATTGATCTCTTCCGTGTTTAACTGGAGCACATTTTGAAGGTCGCTGAAATCAGGAGTGGCGCTAAAAGTGACAAATCCGTTCCAGTCAGGAGGATCTTCACGTCTTACTCTGTCGAACCCAGGATCTTTATAATAATACCTTAAAAAATCGTCGTAGAGATTCTTTGGGGTAGACGTTTTCGACATGTTGGAGTAACGATGCCACCACCCGTCTTCGAAAACGTCTGTTTTACTTAAATCTAGGAAAATGTAATAGTAAATTCAAGTAAAAAAAAATATCAGTATCCCTAAGTACGAATGTCAAACGACAAATGATCCCACTATAATTGCGCGCACATCGAACATATTCTGAAATATATACCCGTTGGTGATTTTGGAATTGATCAACAAAATCAGGCCCGTTTTTGCAGTGATACGTTCAAATTTAGCATGGTAGAAAATGAAATTCACTTTGTTTTTATATGTCCATTTTATAATGCTCTAAGGGCTGATCTTTTGTCAATAACCCTATGCAATTATGCAAATACTGACAGTCTGGGCTTACTTCGTCGCTACACAAACTGTCACACCATATAACAAATAGCTCTATATCTTTTAAAAGTTTTCAAGCGACGAGATGAATATGAATCCAGCTTAACTTAGTACCATATGTTTACATGGATGTTGTATTGTGTTTAAAACGTTCTATGCACTTTTCTACCTATTACATTTTATACGATAGGCTGAGGCCCTGTACAGAAATAAAATTACATAATACACAATTGACTAATACTAAAAGGAATAATTGTAGACAGATTTCGACATGAAATCGTGTCACTTTTATGTGCGCTAACATCTGCGAAGAGCGAAAAAACTCGTAAGTAGTCTTCTACCTTAAAATACTTAAACAATAATGCTAAGATAAGTACAGTCTTATCTTTTTTGTGTACAACATTTAGCCGTAGTGGATCAAGGGTGTGGATGTGTTTTTCTGTAGGTGAGGAATGGCTCAGGACCCCTTCTCTAAAATGGTAAAATAGTTCAAGGATGTTATGTGAAATATCTTACCAACGTAACACAAAGTAACCCAATTGAATTTAAAACCGATAATATAAAAATATCTGTAATCTGTTACACACTTTTTGAATATTTTAAAATTCACACATTTCACATCAAATATATAATTGTTGTTTTCGAACCCCCTGTTCAAAAGTGCTGGCTACGGCCTGAAAATCCTGTAACAGGTTCAACTAGGAGACAGTCAATAAGTACTGGTGTGGTGTGATCAAATCTGTATATACCGCGGATTAAACGTTCTACCATTTTCGCTAGCCAGGGTCTAAGTTTATTCGGCCAAGCCTCTAAACAGACCTTGGCAGAACGACCATCAAATATGCGTATTCTAACATTTTGAACAAAATGGCGGCGCCCATGAATCGTGATATTTGTGATGATAAAATTGTTTTCGGTGCCTTCAAGCCTCATCAGGTACAGGCAATCGACACAGTTTTGTGTGGGAAGGATGTCTTCATGCCGACAAAAACAGGAAGTGGAATATTGTTTTATAATTTAGTACGTCCAAGATGATTGGGCGCCTTGTTTCGAGGCGCGCCCAATCAGATCTCACTGCTTAAGATACGCAATTAGCCTTAGCAATCCCGCACGGTATCGTGTAGAGACCTATAGGTCGAAGACCTGGACCGTGCGATTCGGATGATGACGTTCTACACGCGTACTACATGCGTATTACACGCGTACTACACACATACAGCGTGGTTGGGCGTATTACCTTTGTAGATGCACTGCGACCAGAATTCGTCGTTACCGTCCGGGCAATCGCTGTTGATATCACAGAACAGAACGTCATCAATGCAGGATTTCTCATCACACTTGAAAAAATCAGGCGGACAATTACCGAGTTCATCCGGTGTGACTGAAATGAATCAAAGAATTGTGTTTTTGTCGAAACAACATAAATCAGAAATTCTATACCTGAATGAGATCCAAAGAAACTTCAACACTCCCGCGTTCCTTTTTTAAAAATTATTATCTCCTATGGCCAAATAATGCATTAATAGTTACGTATAGTGTTTATTTATTCTGTACGGCCAATGTTAAATCACATTTACTTTATCATTGCCATTTATGACAAATGCGTTAGTCACATATGAAAACATGGCAACAATAGCCCTTGGACGCGAGAGAGCATTGGGTCTTCTTGCCTTTCAAATAGTCTCCCATCCTCTCATTCATAATCACGTTCCAAATACCATGGTTATGTCGGCCATGGAAACAAACAAGATGAATTGCCATCTTACTAGAGAGACACGGCTCTTTTGAAGTCCCTTTCACACAGCGTGCTCTGAGTCCCGCGTTACATAATAGACAAAGGTGTCTAACAACAACAATGTACTTACCTTGCTTTCCTTCACATATTTTACAACTTAGAGGGCAGTATCTCATCATGTATGAGGGATTCTGCTCACACTCTCCATTGTCTGCCCAGTGTGGACACTGCTCTTGAATATCGGTACACACTTCAAGTGTGAAGAAGAACAAATAGACAGTGATTCAATAACTAATTGGGCTGTAGAGTTGGTAATATGATAACAACATTCAATTTCAGTAGTGAGAGGAGGGTAGTTCGTCAAACACTGGACAATATTTGTTCCGGGACTAAAGTACAAAAAGTCTAACGTTGCACCGTGTTAGATTTAAAATTACGTACTTTGAATTAACCTTTTTCGTGTCAATGATTCGTGATGTAAAAATGTTGAGATTACCGCGGCGTGATAAACATCCCATTTACCCTCACATAAGTATACGTTGTTATGCTTATATCATGTGGTCCTTATTGAACGAATGCGGATACGATGACCATCGAGTTGGAAATACATAGATATAAGCGACATGAGTCTATGTGTAAGTTCAATGTCAAAACAATGTTAACTCACGTAAGCTTGTGCAGTTCTGTAGCTCATCACTGTGATCTTTACAGTCATTGAAACTGTTACACACCTTCCATCCTTTGATGCACTCACCACTGTCACATTTGAACTCGTTCTTGTTACATGGTCCTATGTAGAAAACAAACACACGTCATGAGGCCGACATATAAGCAGATCGCAATATCCAGTTATCTATGTGTTTCATCTGTGAGGTTAGTTTTAACGCAAAGTAGTAAGATACCTAGACGAGACGCGCGACAAGGTGTAGATAGCGTTATTCTGATATTTCACAATTAAAACCTGTTTAATTGAATATAAATGGCGCCTGGGGTGGCCACTCTGGTAAAATTGTGTCACCAAAACTTCCCCGACGCTGCGTATCCGGATTGACGGTGGAACAGGGGGCATGTCACTAAAGAATGTCACATCGCATCACTATAATACTCACTATATTGGCAGCCAACTTCGTCACTATTATCGCCGCAGTTGTCGTTCCAATCGCAGTGTTCTTCACGGGGAATACATTTTTTGTTGTCACATGTATATTCCCATTCTTGACATACTCCTACAAATTAAAATTTAAACATTATTTCCGCAGATGAGACTTAGAATCGATTTAATTACAAACGAAATCTATTGAAAGAAATAAAATTTGCACTAGCAAAATAAAAAAAAAATGGACAATGAAAACATTGGTATTTAAGCTGAATACGTCTAAATTAAATTATTAAAGTTGAATTTCCACTTTTGTATGATATAAAGAATAATAATATTGGGAATACAGTGAAAAATTCTTTTTATTGGACTGGGGGTTGTGAGCGTATCAATATGACTTACATAAATTCCCATTCAACGGCACAATGAACGCACCCATAAATATAAATCTGCGCACGTCTTCGACGCATGTCCAGTGAGAAGATCACTTATCACGAACATATACTTGATTTCGTGCGTTTGTAATTTGTATATGCGAAATACGTGAAATTTTAAAAATGCACTCACTAAATTTACACCCGTCCTCGTCACTCCCGTCTCGACAGTCTTTCTTATAGTCGCATTTATCGGTGTAGGGATGACAGAAATTGCCATCGCAGAAAAATCCCTCGCACTCTCGGGCATCACCGCCACCTAGTGTTGAAACATAGAAAGTCATTGTGTTGCAGATGGACTAGTACAAGAGAATTGATTTCAAGACATCTCTGTTTGTGATTCTAATGTTTGCCTGATCTTACCGCAATTCTTCTCGTCTTCTTTCTCGTTACAGTCTGGAATGCCATCGCATTGCAGTGACGATGGGATACACACGCCGGATAAACCTCCCTTGGAGCATTTGAACTGGTCTGAACCGCACACATAGTTACCTAATAAGAACATGAATAAATATACATGAATGACCTGAAGTGTTGCAACAGTGCCACCTTCAGTTAGAGATTAACGAAACTGAAAACTCACTGTAATCGCAACCGAATTCGTCGCTTCCATCCGGGCAATTCCTCATTCCATCGCATACAAGATAGGCTTTGACGCAGTGGACACCGTTGTTACAAATAAAGTCCCCGGGAAGACACGGAACTGAGGAAACAATACGATACTCGATTAATACTATTAGATACGTCGGTATATTTTTCTAGCCACCTAATGTATTTTCCAGGAATGGAGAAATGGACATATTTCATATAAGGCCGCCCTCTATGTCGCCAAAATGATGTAAACGAGTGAAAATATATACCCTACTACTGTATGGTGTATGTACACTATTTGGAATATTGCTCCAAAAGTCAATTATATAATGATTTGTAGTTGGTCCTTTATAATATATATATAATGCAGTAAGTCTTTGTGTTTTGTTAACGACAAACGGTTAAAATTTACACTATGTGAATGGCATTGGGGGCGCAACTCATAGAAATAGTGTTCTATCATAATCACGCCACTAACTCAGTATGCCATCGTGAAATAAGGTCAATGAAATGATATTTTCAAAGAATATCTCATCGAGATGCCCATGAATTATATCATTGAACGATTTTATTTTTGTGTATGGTATTTTCAGTCGCGGGACCATGTAATCCCATTGTTCGCGAGACAGGACGAAAAAGGGGCGTGGTCATGCATAAACGTCTAATTAAATTTGTGAAATCTAATAACGCCTTTATGCAAGCAGAGCAAAATAATGTTGAAGCTACGATTTATTTGACAACTCCAGGAGTTCAGGTAACAAAATAATAGATAAATGGGGATATTTTAATCAGGGTCGTAGAATGACTGATGGTAACGACAAGGTAACGTTATAACGTGATTGGATGTGCTACGTAATTCGATAAGAATTGCGTAGTTAAGAATAACAACGTACCGTAGTAGGCTTGGACTTTGACGTTCAGCATGAGATTTACAAACGGGTAATGGTTGCTCAGTCGCAGCGCTGATGCTCGTACTTTGTTCGTGTTGCATACCGTTACTGCCGGGAACGGCAATGTGGGCCAAGCTATCTCCTCCATATCGATATTCACTTTGTAATCAAAGAACCGAAACACCATCACAGAGGCCTGTACGATAAAACCAATACAGGCACCGAGCACCACCAACGCCCATAACAGGCGACTTGCGCTTGATTTCGAGCGACCAATATTGGGAAGACCGTGCCAAGTAGTATTGTCGCAGAATTCGTGAGTGACCTGGTTCAGTTCATGTGCAAACTGTGACTTGTTCTTGTCTTCGTTTTCATCGCAACTAGAAAGTGACACGTCATCACCTAACACATCATCGCCAGCGTCTTCCGGTGACGCCGTCGACCTGAAGAGAGAATAATCGAATTCGATATTCAGAATTTTAGTTTCATTTCCACGCCCATATATTCGGCAAATCTTCTCGCTTATGTTGCACTCGTATAAACATCACATGTTGATGGAAGGAACCATTATGAATTATGGGGTGTAAATTAGGAATTGAAAATCAGTCTGCTAGAGAAAATTTATCAAACACATATACCAAATTAGTACACGATCGTCTTTTCGCCAGACTGATAACAGAGTCCGACAACAGACAGAAACAGAAATTGTACACTATTTCCACCAACCCAGCCTAAATATTGATGAAACGTTCGACGTGTATATAAATATTAACACAAAAATACAAGTACTCACTTTGGGATGTTTCCATTGCTAGCGATATCCACTGTATATCCATTATTGTGCCGACCTTGCTGCAAAAAAAAACGCAAAATTTACGTCATTTTTGGATATATACGGAAATGTTACAGGTTAACCGCTGTGAGAACAATACAAACTTTACTTACAACCATACTCTTGTGCCGATACAGTGCACTGCGTCTGCGCAGAGCCATTTTCTTCTTTTTTCGTCGTTTGCGAACGCATACCACAGTTACATTTATTGCAATCAAGATGGCCACCAAAAGGACCTGCGCTGCGATCAGAATTGACACTGAAAACAAACACATATCAATCTGTTACTTCGTCAATATTTCTGTAGTATTAAACTTTATAATGAAATTAGAAATTGGTTAGTCATGTTTACTGTTGTAAATAAATGCACTTACCAAGGTTCAATTCGCAGTCTGGACCTATCCACCACGTATTGCATTTACAAGTGTACGCCAAACAGTCCTCCGATGGAATACACGTTCCGCCATTGTGACAAGGCATGAGTCGACAAGCATCAAAACCTAACATTAAAAATTAAAAATATAAGCATTTAATCTTTTCAAGACAAAGTCCGCTAGAGTGTTAACCCATTCATGTATACAGAATCAGTTAATATATTTCTTTTACGTTCCAAACCATTGATAGGCCACGCGCCAGGCGCGCGCCCCCGCCTTCAGTCCACAAAAAAAAAAGAAAAAATGACAAATCAATTGACAAACCCAGCCCACCGGAGGTCTACTTCGGCCATGTCAATATGAGCGCGCGCCCCCTTAACGAATTTCTGGATCCGCCAGTGTAGGTGGATTGTTCCGTCAGTGTTGTCTCACTGAAAACGGCACAGTGGACCGATGATGTTTGTTTCATCACGGTAGGAAGTTGAGCAAGATGAAGACTGTAGTGTTATTGAGTGAACATCCGGTTACGGTGATAGACGTCATAAATATTAACGATCATTCGAATGCGTGAGATAAAAAGTCCCCGCTATATTGTTAACTGGTTTACTCACTCGTTTCGCACATGTCTCCTTTATAACAAGTAGGGCACGTACAATTGTACTCCGTACAAGATCCTTCCAATGGCTCGCATATTCCTTGGTTCTGACACGGACTCGAGTCGCATGGATTCTTCCCTGCCGCAAAAAAAGAATCAAATCAGAAAACATACACAAAACTATATCTGATACGAAGAGCAAATCCCAAAATATAAAGAATGAGATGTACTTTATTAACTACACTTTTTAATAATTATGTAGGAAATTTAAAACTATGTAAATTAAATCTTAACAAAATTTTCAATAAATGAAGTATTTTCAACCCGTCTTGAGTCTGTTTTCCATTGCGTTCAATTGTTCTCTTCGAAAAGTAAAGAAAATTAATTTTATTTTATTTGAAAAAGTTAATTGTGTTATATTTCGTAGCTTCTCACATACAAACACTACTCAATATTTGGTGAGAGAAAACCAACGAATTGTATCATTGGAACAATAGGCAACAATGACGAGTAAGAAAATAACTAATATAAAACAAAAGCCCTACTTACAGTTTTGGCACACCTTCCCTTCATAGCATGGCGGACATTTACATTGATAATCCATGCATTTGTCTTCAACTGTCCTGCACGTACCGCCATTACGACATGGTTGAAAAAACTCACAGGAGTCATTCACAACTTTGGAGAAAGGAAATATACACGTGAATTGCTATAAGGGAATTTTAATACGCCACAAAATGTATAAATTACAGGAAATTGTGCCATTTAAAATATTCTAGGATTGAGGTGCATGTTTGATGACGTCATCAAAGGTTAGTTCAAAGATGGACCACGACCTAATGATGTGTACCTTAGATTCGTATCAAAATAACGACAAATGTGAGTGGATATCACGATATCAGATATACCTGGCGAAATTCGGTTGTGATTGACAAACATTGGAACATATTGAAGGACATTTAAATTATATTGATAGATTATTGAAATTATGATATAGGCGATAACACAACAATTTATAAACGAAGATGAGCCAAAATGACAGATTATGACGTACTTTATGATAACATATCACGTGACACAGAACTACTTAGACTGATTGATTATACTTACGTTTGTCGCAGTATTTACCGGTATAACAGTCGTCACATGAACACGAATACTGGTAGCACGACCTCTCATCACGTACGCACTCTCCGTGCTGACACAAGTCATCCAAACACGGGTCAAGAACTGCCCACAAAGTAAAAATATCGCATGTTATTCTATTGGCAGAGAATTAAATTATACAATATTGCCGTTGCTGATGTTTCGTTTGAGAAGAGCAAAACTGAATAGCGCCACCTAGAAAAATCGGATTACTGAACTGAGTACTAATTAGTTCAGAATGTACTTACGGTCCTGGCATTCTGGACCAGTGAAACATCCGGGACATTCGCATCTATGATTACAGGAAACCTCGTCCGGCAAACAAACTCCACGACTACATGGATTTGGCTGGCATGGGTTGTACACTAGAGAAGAGAGTTTGTGTGAACTCAGGTTAACACAGACATAGTAGGCATCGCTAATTCTATATTGATGTTATTATCTCTCGTATAAAGTAAGAAACACTGAAAAAGTCGCCGGGTTAATTGTTCACGCGTGATCTAATAATAAGCAATTAAATGGAACTGAAACCGCCAGTTTCTAATGTTTTGCTGTTTAGTCGTTACGGTTCAGCATATATGTTTAATAGTTTATTGAAAAAAGTAATACCGAGTTAAAGTTCCGGTACATGTTTTTGTGCGCACATGCCATAGAACAACAATGTAAGTAAACAGATCGGTATATTCGATCGCATCCACGATGAATTTTAGAGTCGACGTTTAGATTATTACATAGTGTGAATTATACAAATATGTACGATTCCCCGTGTATTACCTTTTGGTCTAAAATATTAGAATATTATATTCGAACTAAAGCATGGAATCACAAGAGTGACTTACCTGTTTGGCATTGTTTACCAACATAACACCCATCTTCTTTGTTACTACATTTACATTCGTAATCACTGCACTGGTCCCCAATCGGATGACACGTGGTATTGAATCCTTCTCGGACCGGACACGGATTGGTGTTACAGGCATTGTTATCTGAAATTGACAGTTATAATTACTTAACTAAAAAGGAATCTACTCAATTGCACGAGTGTTGTTACCTTCACAAAATGTTGACGTCATTTAAGGGCAATTATCTGTTAGTGATACTGTTCTAATGTGTTCATTGTGTGTGTGTTTTTTTATATATAAAACGGAATTCAGTGGCATGTTCCATAAGACAAATACACTTCTTTCGTCGATCACAAATAATCATTATTTTATTTGACACTGAATTAATATTGATTGGAATAAGACCAAAGTAGAAAACAAAATTATTTTATTAATACAGAGGTCAAGAATATAATTATTATCCTTTGCGTACATCCTTTCTCCATCTCACATTAATTTTTATTGACGTTTGACATTTTATAACATACATCAAATCGAATATACGTAACATACATACATTATTAATTTGTAACCAGGTTGTATGTATTATTAGATATTTTGACGTCGTGTGGATAATTCATTAACAAGTTAAACAATGACGTGTTGACTGTCCACACATTACCATTCTATGTCAGTCGACACCGCGTTGAGATATAAAGTGCTCTTATGAAACCATTTTTTTTCATTAATTTTCACGATAACAGTATTTTAATTTTACTACACCAGCCTTGTAATATTTCTACAGAAAAATAAAATTGTTAAGTAACAGCTGTTTACCTTGTTAATGTATTTTTAACTATATTGCTTATGATGTTGATAACGATATCGTGTTGTCGATTTGTTTGTAAGTTCCCATCAAGGATAATTCTAACATGACATTAAATATTACTTATCCCATATTAATTATCCTATATTACCTATCCCTTATTACTCATCCGAAAACTACTAATCACAAACATTGGTTCAGCCAAAGGTATGTCATGTATTCACTTTATAAGCCAGACAGTTCAGCGTGAGACTAGTAATAATGACACAGCGTATTAATATGAAGGAGCACACTGTCACTTGATCACATGCACGCCTGACTATGAGATGCAACAATTTTCAATCAGTTTAGCATTTTAATGTTTCACACATCTCGTCGTTCAATTTGTTGGATTTTGTTTAACGAGGAGTCACAACTTTATCAGTGGTATTGGTTCATGTAGTTTTAGGGGATATACACCATAGTATCGCTCATGTCGTTCATGGTCGAGTATTACATTTAGATATATGCAAGCAAGGCGAGCAATAGATTAAACAGGTTGAGTTTTTTCATCTATATTGTAATGGTATTACGTGTGTCAATAAAACGAATCAGTTGTCAGTTTACCGACTGGTATTAAATTGCGAGGATGAAGTCCAATCAAATTTGATTAAAGATGAAATAACTTAATGAAATGAACGATATTGGACGTCCAATGCATTGAGCAGTCCACATAGCAATGCGATAGTTAAGTATCAGTCAGTTATTTGTTCTTATTATACAGTCATAAATAAGTTTTATGTATGTGACATTTACACCACCCAGATAAATAATAGGTATAGATATATGCAGGTATTATATGAGTAATACTTATAATTCACGTATTATTAGCTAATATTTCACTTTGTTTGTTAGCTAAAACAACACTAAAGCATGGTCAGTCACGTTCCACACACTACAAAAAGAACAATCTGCAAACAATGCATCAAATAACCATATGGTAATCGATAAAACCATTTGTACAATGAAAGAATAATCGCATGAATAATTTACGGGACATATGTACTCATAGTCCTAAATTAAGACTTTTTTTTATTTTTAAGGATTATTTTAATTTAATTTCTCCGTAAACTATTTTTTTAATATTAATATGACTGCGACATGTTTTAAAGTCAAGTTCACGGGTACCGTTCTTCAAATTTCCGGCTCAAATGTTGGTTGGTGTATTCGTGTAACGCTATTGAGCTGCAGGTGTGTTGATAAGTGTATCAATCTGTTTACCGCGAATTTATCGTGATTAGCGGAAACAATTATTTTCTGCCACTAAAATGAGCTGGTTTGACCCTTCCACCTTGTTATCGCTTTTACAAAATAGTTCTGTGCCTTGCTCTCATTAGAAAATGTTACGCCGGCTTGTTCTGATCGAGCAGTAAATATTTGATTTAAAGGTGTATTGTCGGTAAAACTGGAAGCCCTTTCAATAATGAGTAATTCGTCAACAGAGGCGGCGGCACGAAATGTTGCGATGGGGGTAAGATCTGCACACCAACCTTGCACCGAAGGCGCGAACTTACAAAGGGGCCCGGGCATGCTCCCCCTTAAACATTTTGAAAAATAGACCCTCTGAAACGCTATTTACTGTATTTTGAGGGGCAAATTTTGCTGACACAAAAGATTTCAACTTGATTTTGGTGGGGGACATTTTTTTCGAGGGGGCGGGTGCCTCCTCTGCCCCCCCCCCCCGTTCCGTGCTGCCGCCACTGGTTGACGATCGAACCTGAAAGTTATGGAGCTCGCGGGTTGTCATGATCGACCAAGTATTTATTGTCTTTAATACATTAGTCACTTTCATGCATTATTGTTCGAATGCTGCTTCGTGTGCGCGGTAAAGTAGGCCACACACAGCCCAACTTGGCGCATCCCGTCTGTGAGTGAGCCCAACATTTGTGCTCAGTTGCGTTCAAATTAGTTCACTGTTTATGACTGAGATTTCCCGACTGTGTGACACACGCTGCTATCATCTGACCACACTCGATTTTCATGCAACCTGTTCGCCTTTTATCACTTCTCTCAAAATGCAACGCAACAAGCCTTTACTTGGCAGCACTCTGCAACATATTCAGTTTTTCTAATGCCATTGTTAAGTTGCGGCAATGCACACTGCTGCGATAAGTTATAACCTGCGCGTTTTGCAATAATTACTTCTTTAAATAATATGTTGCTTTTATCATGAGCCTGTGGCACTATAAATATATATTTTGTTAAATCAATTGAAATGATACATAAATATCGATATAATTGTGTGAATATTTTTTCCGCATCAAAGTGGAGAATGTTACACTCATTTGTATTCACGTAGTTATGAACCTGGTTACCTGAAATTGATCATGTTGATTGTATGACCACGTACCCTGTTTTCCGAAAGTTGTCAAAATCCGGACTGTTTCTACTTCACGGTGTTACACAATCTGAATATATCTAACATTAAGAATGAATTTGATCTAGGCATATAACAATTGTGTTCTCGGTTTCTTACAGAATGGGCGATATCAGTCAATAACAATTAAAATGTGTTTTATATAGATATTTTTACCATATCCTACTGAGAAACACTGAAAAACAGTGTATGTAGATAAATTGTTCTATTATTTGAAAAAAAATCACCACGATTACATGCCGAATATTATATTTGAATGACGTTATAACGCCTACGTGAACAAAACGATCAAAGGTTTATAAAAAGTGTAAAAATGGCAATCTTGATTATGTCACCGCTTTTAAAATCTAAATTATATGATTAGTTTTAATTGTCTCATGTCTTTCTCTTAAGATTAATAGCAATATAATGGCAGGACTGACTGCATGTAATACTCCAAGTACACGTGATAATGAACATGTATTTATTGCATGGACGTTAGTTGTTTCTTGGTATAATTGATATTAACATAGTTGAAAAACGCAGAATTATATTATATTATAAATAAATACAAAATGTGACAATTGCTACTAAATTTCGCTTATACATTTTTAATCTAAAAAACTACACTCTATGTCAAACCGCAACGACAAAATATTGCAGTACAGGGTGGGACATTGGGTGGGGAGTTTGTCGGAGAAGTCTTACTATATGTTCTGCTGCAGGGACAATGCGAATTTAAACTTGTTTTTGTCAGTATCCATTCGATTATTCTTTTGCCCTACAATCATATAAACAAAGATAGTTTTTAAATATTTCGACCTCCCTGTCTTCTTTCTCACCACATTGGTTAGTTCACGTGCTTAAATCCTCATTGGATAAGATGGGTATAGTTGAATAAATTCAAACGTGATTACATCTGACAATGGTCATCAAATGCAGTTTCGTCCCCTAATAACTCACTGCGAATTGTCGCTGAGCGCTGCCATTTCAGCCAAATGCTGTGCCAGTGTAACATTTTTACACCTGAGTTTTCCGACAGTGTAATTGAACAGAAAAGGATCACAGAAGCATCGCTGCTCAAAGTCGTCTTATTTTTCAATAATACGTATCCTAATTTTAAATAGCTGAACAAAATATAATTCTGTCTGAATGGTTTAAAAATTAACATTAAATTTTCAGAAAACTCTCAAATATTTGAACAAATATATTGACGAGGAAAGTATGTGTGAAAACAATTGAACTGAATCGCATGATATGTGTTCATTTGCAGCTTGTTTTTGACACCTACTTCTGCAAACAAATCCCCATTTGTACCATGTCTTCAAAAGACTCTTTATGTTAATGGAAATATTCAAAGTTGGGGTATACTTTTCTTTAAAACGAAACTCAAAATAACGCACCCAACCGATTTGCTTTTTTTTCATTAATAAACCGAATGCATCCGATTATATCCTTTTCACAGACAGCAGTTTTCAATTTGCATGATGACATATATTCTTGAAACATACTTTATTCTTTTAATGTCATACTGATACATGTCGTGCTTTTGATAAAGTCATCACATGAGAAGAAATTAAACTCAATGAAATTAAAGTCAATGGATGTACAATAACAACTACGCGACTTTCTGGCGTCTGTTTGTCTAGACAGACTACCGTCCTTCAATTTTTATATGTGTTCATATCTGTTTGTTTGCTATTACACCGGCGTCAGAAAAAAAGAAACTGAAGTGAACAAGTTACGTCGGCGTAAGGGGCTTCTATGTGGCGAAACCTTGGAAGGAAACAGCAGTCTAGACAGACTACCGTCATTCAATCTTTATGTGTTCATATCTTTTTGTTCTATTATACCGGCGTTAACAGAAGTTAACACGTCACGTCGGCGTTTGGGACATGCATGTGGCGGAATTAAAACTGAATCTTAAACTGAATTTGAGAACCACAATCAACTGTATTTACGTTTATCTCATAAATTATAGAATAAGTACTCTCATTACGTGTCAAATTGCCAGGCAGTTTGGTTTGTATACGTTGTTAAACTCGAAATACGGACCATGGTTCCAACAAGTTTATATGTATGTATATTATTATGACATTTTACATGACCCAAAATTGTCAAATGTATTTGCTCGATTGAAAAAGTACACAAAAGACGCAGAAATATATGATCACCGGAAACACTACCTGTAGTGCGAGTCAGCTTCAATGTGGTGTTATCCAGGGAACCACATATTGCACGACTCTTGAAAAAAACGCTGTTATGAAATTCTTAACGTTTTTATCGCGTGATTTAGGAAAACTTTCTAATCAAGGAAAGGCAATCAAGGAACAGGGATGTTCAGTAAGCGTATAGAAAACATATTTAGTTATAAATATTCTTATATAAAATGGATGTCTGAGTTTGAATTAGAAAGAGGGGGCATAGAATAAATCTCCTACCCCATGCTGCTTGACTGTGACGACAAGAAATCAAATTATACGGACACTGACCATTGCAATTCGTTCTCCTAATACGTCAACACGGGCAATTGAATTTACTTCTACAAGTGCGTTTAAATTGACTTAATAGCAAGTCATCTCTTCCGATAAATATTGTATATTGTATATTTATCTACATGCGACAAAACACTGTCAAAATCGATTATGAAGAGAAGGGAGAGTACGCATATGTATAGAATACGCAGCAAATCCTTCCAATTGTACAATGTCGATTAATATTCAAATACATATTTAACAATCCTTCACGATCGAAGCATACAATCATATTTATTGTACGCCATATAGAGTATACTCTATTGAATTACTTTTAAGGACGGTGTTGAATTCAAATATAAAACTCTTCTATAATTATACGAGTGTCTGAAAAGTAATATATTACCTGCTTTTTTTTCTTATTTTTTTTTATCGCGATGACGATTAAATCACAAGGAGTGCGCTAATTAAAAACTATGGCCAGGTATAATAACGATATGATTCACATAATACAGCTTTTGGATTTCTGAATTCAAATTATGTACTTATATTATGTCATGTTGTGGCATTTTGTTAATCCAAGATTGGAACTGCAGCTTATCTCTACCTCCATTATTATATAAATTAAATTAATAATAATGTTAGCTGTACGTAGCATGTGGTTTATACGTTATCGCGGGGAAATCGCAACAAGTATACGGTTTTTCAACAATGATTTAGTTAACCATATTTCGTGTTTTCTTTCTGTTGCATTAAATCATCAATTGCGCTTTAAATTTAGCCAAAAAAACAAATATAAATACGAATTTACATATCAGCAGTGAGAGCTCATTATATATTCATCTGTGTAGTCATACATATGTTTATTGCATCAAACGTGTGCAGTATGCGTACATTGAATGCGTGCACTTAAACTGACTTGCTGATTGAACAATTTCTTCAAAGAAACATAATGTATCAGCCAGCCGTTTAATAATGACAATTTTGTTTTATGAGAAAAATAATCGAGTCGAAAGATTTCTATTGCATTTCATAAGTTAGTAATTGTGTTAAAATGACACCGTTGTTCGAATCAACCGACACCTCTCGCTTATTGAATCCCGTTGCTATGGAGATGGTGAGTAATTGGCGGTTGCTAAGAGTAACAGTAGTTAATTCATTAATTGTAATATTATCGGCTGCGATAATGATATATTCCCGTTTACTGTTTGTTGTAAACATACTATGGAATTATATATTTGCGTAGCTTCTAAAATTAAGATTTTGACAATTGATGAAGCAGTTGCTGTGATCGTTTTATATCGATTCTATCCTATCGGCTTTCAATCAGAGTAAATTGAATCATAATAACATGTGATCTGAGTTAGATTTGGTTTAACACATCATAAATATCCGTTACTGACACGATGATGGAAGACATTAAATAAATTGTGTTGAGAAGGGGAATAAACAAATGCCATTGTCACGTTTAACCACATTCCCTCGAACTGTGGTTTAACGGACCGGCCAATGATATGACCTCGCTTTGAATACTGTGAACCGTTTCACAATCTTTGGTTGGCTCGCACTGAACATTCAACGCTTTACAGTACATGACTTACCACATGTCGAATGGAATTGGCAAACCATTCAGTCTATATACGTCGAATTTGAAGTGAAATCACAATTTATAATTATTGTCACGTAATTTTAGATTGTGAATTGTAATCTTTTACGCTTACTAGCTGCATTTCGTGATGACAATCCTGACGGCGAATAATAAAATTGTTTGATAAACAGGAATATTTGTTTAGGCTTTTCCTTACGGCGGGGGTATTTGATCAGCATCAAATCGCTATACAACGCCAATGCGGCGTCGTTTTGGTTTTTATATCAATATATCAGAGAAATTCGTTGTCGGAATTCAATTAGATCTTTTGAATTCCATAATCTGTAAGTCTGCTTGATCGGGATTTTCAATTATTGTGGCTTCATCGTAGTATTCTTAAAATCTCCCAATATGTTTGTATCTTGTTGCGTGGTTGGTCGCAGAACATATGGTTTTATTTGTACGGTGTTCCCCAAAGAGAAGGTGACGTTACGTCAACGCCTCCTTAGCTGCCCAAAAAGTGTAACATGAAGAGATCGATTGTGTCATAAAATATGATAATACGTTCGGCATTCACCAATATGAAAGATTATGTGTGGTCATATTTCAGAACAATTAAACGGTAGATATGATTGAACTAGCTCCAAAATGTATATCTGGTCACATAGACTTGTTTGATCCAAATCAATTTTTTATTTGAATAGTCAACATGAAGAATTATGACAAAAAAACAACATTTAGATTTGATTATTTTTGAACGCTTGGCATGTTTTGTATAAAGCAATAGGTACGTGCACACATCAACACGTGGTCTCAGAAAATAGTCTGATTGGAGTCAAGGTGATAGATCAAACGTAAGTACTCACCGATTTCACAGTTCGTGCCGGAGTAACATGTTGGACACAAACATTCGTAGTCAGTACACGACCCTTCTTTCAGTTGGCATACACCACCATTTACACACGGATTACTGTTGCAAGCAGAAGGACCTTAGGACAAAGATTTTAACTTGAATAAGTTATAATTTTGCAATATACCTTAGTCACAAATGGCCGGCAAGATCTCGTAGGGCGCGAGAGACATGAGACTTTCCCCCTTTGAATAATGTCCCCATCGTCCCCACTGTATCACTGATTTATGTAACTATGGCATTTGGATTAGTGGACGCGATATATTTGAAATATTTGAAAAATATTTGAGAAACAAAAACAAGCCCTCTCGCACTTAGCGAGATCTCAGCACTCATGTGCATCTATGGTCAATTAATGTCTTGACGTAAAAACAATACTTATTACGTCTTACTATGATCGTGACGTCATTATTTGTCAGGGAGAAGTGTGCACGTGGATGTTCGATTGTGTATGGTGTGTTGCACAATGGATTGTAGTTTATCGTGAATTTCACTCAAGTATTCGCGTACAACAGTGTTTTCGTTCAATGAAATCATTAACTACCTAAGGTAATTAATACGCACTAGTGATTCAAAAACATGCGTAACGGCATAAGCTTTTAGGTGCGCGCGACGAGAACGAGTGGAAATAATAGATAACGACAGCGACGTAGATAATGGCAATTACTGGTATGCCTTTTGCTTTTTAACAGTAAGATAAAAGTTTCATGATTACAATGCAGCTTTCAACCATCAACAAAGTAAATGCAAGGCGATGCAAAGACAACCTACCGTATTCACAGTGTTCACCGTGATAGCAATCCGTGCAGTAACAACTGTATGCTGTATACAGGCCGATCACGAGCTGACACACTCCGCCATTTTGACAACGATCCCCGTCGCAAGGATTTCCAGCTAACAGAAAAAATATAATTTGTTATTTAGTTGCATAGTATATAGTATTTATGTAACTATTTCAGAATTGTCTTGTCAAAATCAATTGTATTCAGGTTTTCTCCAAATAACGAAAAATGTATAATGGCGAAAACGGAAAGGCTTTATCGTTATGTTTAAAGAAATCTGCTCAAAGGGTTGAGCGCGTGATAAATGCGCACACAAGACGTGCGTTCACGTTGGACTTATGGATGACATAAATAGATGCGAATTTATGGAATTTTTGATTGAAGCGAAATTATAACAGATCTTAGCGAATCTAAGATTGATTAATTACTCTCGGCTTTTCCGTAAATAATTAATAGCTACTTGTTAACTGAACTGAACTGAACTGAACTAATGTTGGCTCTGTAATATATCTTATTATGTTTGTTTTTTAAAAAAAAAACTAATGTGCATGCGTGGAATAAAACTTTTGTTATGTTATACACAAAATAAGATTGATAAATACGACACTTTATTACCGGAACAGAGTTTCACTTCAACTGATAAATCGCGCAATTATTGTATTCAGGTATTTGTGAACATTGCAAGAAATCCATGAAATTGACGGGAATTGGCAACACTGAATTGAATTTATGCTTTACGTTTGCTGTGATGTAATTAACCAGGTTCCTGTAATTTGTTCTAGCCTACGAGTTGTACTGTTGTATAAGTATAGTTAAGTAATTTACGATTACGTACTCGTTCGTCTGCTCTCTGTGGCTGTAATATTCCTTCCATTTACAAATGCAGACACAAAAATGCTGTATTGCGTGCCGGGAAATAATCCAGAAAACGTGTATTCCATGAGAGATGTAGACAATGAAACAGGAAATACGCCGTCCGCTGCTGGGTCCAACAAAATAATTATGCTGTCGCCAGTAATCGTTCCATATATCTGCCATGATGCTTTGATTACTGTAGGGCTGACATGAGTGATAGTAATTTTGATAATCTCGTCCTCTGAAATATATAGTATAACAAAGTTATAAAGATTGTCATGAGGTGTGGAGACAGATACCTACACTGGGGGTTGCTTTCAAGCATAAAACTTGTTAAAGTTAAAGTGGTAAACAAGAGTTTATTTTACATGTCATTTAACATTTGTCTGTTTCCATGGTTAGTGAGTCCAGTGAATGTTGTCTGGCATTATCGGGCACCGTGAAATAATTGGGACGCCCAAATGTTGAAACAAGCTCACTTTGATAACGGTTTCTCATAAAACTAATTGCAATTGTTGGAGGGACTGAACATATTGAACTATCAAAACTAATGAAACACAACTAATCACCCACCAGCAAAATTACTACGAAAACATCGATTGATGGAATGCATAATTCAGTACATGTGCTAGGGAATTCTCGCGAGATTGCATTAGTGAACTACGTGCGCGAACTGCAAAAGTCGGTTGAATACAATGTATATCTCCGTGACACAGTCATTTACTGCAATCTGCATATGTACGCTAATGTGCTTATTGTGAACGCTCGTACAAAATGTGTTGGTGTTGGTCAAACGCATGGTACCATTCCTTTTAAATTAGCGTATATGTCAATCTGATATAATGCATTTTGAAATTTTCACTACAAATATATAAACAGCCAATTGCCCCTTGACAAGTATATAAACGTGACTAGGTATCATTTGCCTACTGCAGGTCGACACGCTAGGTGAAATGCATTAAAACCTATGTTTCCACTTAACGAACATCAATTTTCTCAGGCATTTGCGCAATGATCCCATATTTATATTTCCCGTCCTTTGTTCTTGTAACATAAAATACCACTCTTGTGTATATATAGAAAATTACATATACTTTGGATAAGTTTACCTCTTATGTAAAAAAGACGACTGTGAACATTTTCACAGAAATGATGTGTTTGGATGTTTGATATGTTTTCCAAAATGCTCATTATTATACTAAATGAGTAAGCACTTGATAATACGCCAAGTTACGTGATATATACTTATCATAATAGTATGCTCTCGGTCTACTCAATAAAATTGTCATAAACGATTGTTAGTTTCAACAAAATGCAATCATCCAGCTGTCCAGTTGCTGTTTCATTCCATATCCTGTCCGACCTTTCCATTTAGCCCCGTGTACATTCATTTGAAACAACATTGGGTATTTTGGCTCAGTAACACATTAATTAAATATACAAAAAGAAAATGCGCACTTCGCGACTGTTTAAGAGCAACGGCGCCTTAACTTAATAATCGTAAACACGAGATGTATGTTTAATGAGACAAGAAGCGTAGCATACAATGTAAAAAAAGTTACTGGTTCCCGGGAGAGAATATCACTACCTTAGAGACATGTGGACAGCATACAATTTATAGAATTATTTTTTGACGTATTGCTAATAACGAGTAACGCATGACAATAGCAACGCTGTACACCTCTGACTTAAAATAGGTGCAATATTATTAGTGTAAATTAATCTCTAGGTAATTAAGACAATATTTATTAGAACTATACTAGGATTAATTATTTTAATATTATGTGTCTACCCTGGCTTTTTTGTTTGGGTCAACAAAGTTCACAGAGGAAGCATGTTTCATCGTGAACTGAAGGTGTAAAAACAGCGCGTGGTCCGTTTTTGATGTGCCAGTTGCCATGAGAAACCATGCTGTCCTGTCTGATTGCCTCACAAAATAATGCCTACATGACACACATTATAAAATATTACTCTGAACTCGTAACGCCATATGTCGTGCATGTCAATATACACACATTTAGCGAAAACGATGTCGATCAGTATGGATGGTCTATTTGTATTATCTTCACTAATTGTTTGCCACCACGTAAAATACTATAATATACCAACAAAAACTTTTAAAAGAATATCTGGGGCGTGATTAAAAAAACTAGTAGATACCCGAATCGTCTAAAATAAACGAAAATGGCGTCCTTTCAAACACGAATGAAGCATCGATCGTTTTGCAACAGATATACAATGCAACCAGCTGATCAAATGAAGTATATTATAAGGGGTAACTGGTTATTATTACAGTTAACGAGAAAAACGCGAGAAAATGTATACAAGAACACTTAAAGAAAGTGCTGAATCATTTTGTGCCTCTATGTTTTGACCTATGTACATAGTGTCAACAATGCACGTCGCATGCAATGGCACAATCATACTCCAAACTGCCTACGCACTACGACGATTATCAACAATCACAACGCATGTAATGGGGATTTAATGACTTGAGAACCAAGTTTAGGGTGTTCTAGAAATACTTTAGTGGAAACGTAAGTGCACGTTTATCACACCATTTAAAGCAAATGACGCTGGTTGACCGGAAAACTGGAGATTATAAACTAAACAACGCAAATGCAAAGAGTTTCGTGGTGATTGTCTTTTTTTTTTTGAAGTTTGACACCATTGAAATTAGTGTATTGGAAGGAGTTAATAGCTCTATGCGTGGTTGGCTAATTTACCATTCAAAATCTGTCTTAAATTGTCGTATGAGGTTAATTAGTAAGTTATATGATGTCGGCTGAAGACGCGTTGTACCTTGGCACTGTATGCAATACAAATAAATAAATAAATACAATGATTCTGTGGACGACGAGCAACAAAAAAAACATACTTTAATAATACAGTTTATGTTGTTGTGGATTCCATAAATCATGACAGTTTAGCGTGATGATTATTTAAATACAAATCGAAAATCTGATTGGTTAATGCAAGCAGATTGAACTTTTGGCATCGATATTTTACCCAATATTTGTTTTAATTAATATTAAGAATTATATAAATTTGAATATTTCTGGTGATTTCAGTTGTAAACAAAAACGCGCATGTGAGACATCGCTTCAAATTGCCTCATCCTGATTTTCTCTGCGCACAAGAACTTGTTTCACCATTTCCCTTGAAGTTTGTGAAAAGCCACTGATCCAGAATTAGTATTTATGGTAATATGTTGCTCTAAAGTCAACTAATAACGGTACTCGGTTTTTATGAGCGGCAATCTGTATATACAAATGGGGTGTTACGCTCTACAGTGTCTTACGCGCTCACAAATTACGATCACCGTGTTAGTTTCTAGCATTTATCAGCTGTAATACTAGTATAACCAAAGACTAGAAACAAGTACAAATTACTAAATTCGTTTAATTGTTTGCCATGATTTACCGTTTTCTTGCTTTTGATTTAGGGTAAGAATACAACTGTGAAATACGACTTTGTTTATAGTTGGGTATTCTTTAGTATACGTAACTCGCAATAATCTTGAAAACTGTTTTTTTCTTTAAATTAATATATATATATCATTGATTGTGTTATACAAAACGTACAAGGCGGCCGAGTACTGCCATACAATGCAACTTATACAGTAAACCGATACCACATACATGTTGATAATATTACGGTCCTTATAAATACGTGTCAACATATCCATATTTAAATGAACATTTCGAGAGGCCGCCACAGATTAAATATTAGTACTGTGGTTTTCATGTATGCTGAATGATCAAGTCCTCTGTGTTGACATCGTCAAGTCATTTACCCTGTACCACTAAAGATGCGGGTTGGTGTGTTTCCATTACGGATCCTCAATAATAACCCATTTATGTTTGAACCATGGGCGTATAGGTTATTATCCTTTGTTAATAGAAAATTTAAAAAATAAAAGAAACGTGCGTCATTTGTCATTTTGAGTTCGATATGAAACAAGGTCTGATTGATTATTTGTTTGAACTTGGTAATCAATTAGTATAATATTGAATGTCAATGTAATTTCCCTGAAATTTGATGGGAGGGTATGCAAATCTCATTAAACTGTCGCCGGGACACTAATTGAGGATTGCAAATAAAAAGACGTTTTTATGGAAAAGTTTATTAGTGATTTTTGTGAACTAGGTTCATCTAAAATTGTATTTAATTCGAATGTGTACACGTAATATGAACACCGGTTGTGTTCCCATCTTGTGCAGATTAAAACGCGCCCCAAAATGTCACGTCAATTTGTGGCCTAGGGTACGCGAGGTAGTATATATACATTAATACTGGCACATCACATCGCGATTACGATATATAATGGTTTCAGCATCTACATGTTCATACAATCATACAATGCAAATTGGTTTGCTTAAGTGGAATTAATTAGTATGAAAATTAATAAGCAATTGAAATCTCATTTCCGTTTGTTCTGTTTGTGATTAAAGCCAATTGTTCCAAACCTTTTCTTATCAGCATGTTCTTATCAGCTTTCATGTTGATGGGCGGGAGTGAAACAAAGCCAATGTTTTGCAAGGCCTACAAGTTGCAAATTAAAATTTTATTTTAGGACTCAATGACATTCATAAATTCTCAAATAAAACCTAATTACCCTAATGGTTTCTTACTCAGTTATACAATAACACCTTCGCTAAATTTATAGAACAGTGATAAAGACAATCTTGAAACAAATAAATAGGACAAAGTGTTGAACATATTTGAAACCACTTGAAACAATATACAGTGTGTGGTCTCAAGATACTGAAGTCAGGTTTTTCTCCCTAATGAATTTGGAATTTAATTCAAAATTTCAAATATAAAATTAGTCATTATAAACTTACAGACTACCATCAATATTTATACTTCATAGATACGCAGGATATTTCCCCACTGGTTATTATGATCACAATGACAAATAATAAAAACCAATTTGGCAACTAATCCCGAAGTATTGGACCACTGAAGCTAGTCTGTGCTAAAGTCGTGGTGTTTAATTACCAAATTACTTATTTCAGAAGTTTTTTAAAATTCAAAAGAAAGTTCTCATGAACTGTACAAAGCACTTATGATTGGTTTGGTAGAATGTTCAGTATTCAGAAAATACGTATTGTGCCATATCTAATTGACAGCCAAGTCACAGGGAAGCTGCATTGAAAGCGTGTTATTACAATACGTGCTATTGAATGCATTATTTATAGTAATTAAGCACATACTCTATCCTAGGATAAATGACGCCGTACTAAAATAAAAGACAATGTGTCGGTAATAATATAACAAAAATACGCTTACGTTTTAGCCGAGCAATACAAAGAATATATGTTTGAATAAGTCATGTATGTGTAAATTTACAAAAAAGAAACATGTATGAAATGATAACCCGATTATAATAATCAGAGCATAAACAGTGCAACATTTTTTAAACGTCAATAGACGGGAATATTGATAAGCAGTATTCTGATATACTGCGCACAACATCAAAAATATACGAAATTAAAAGCAATTGCATCATCAAAGAAAACCGCTTTTAATTCTTCTAACACGTTAAAAGCATTATGAACAATTGCGCCAAGACATACACTCTAATTATGGGGTAACATAATGTTAAATAGTTTGAAGACTTAAAGATATTGAATGATATACCATTATACAGTATATAGTTGCAATTAAAGGTTTCTCATAGGTTTATGGCATTTGTTCATATTGTGATTTTTGATTTACGGGTATGTAAAACGAAATTACATTAACGGATGTAACTGATAACTTTTCCAATGAAATCCTTAGCACCCCGTTGGCAGGCCAGTCACACTGGTTCTCACCACAAGAGGTTACGATCCCCCCTGCCAAATGCTAAGTACAACTGAAACTAATATCTACATATTTACATGAAAAAATGTCCACCTGTGCGGATCTATTTGTGCAGGCGTTTTACGACCGTATGCCCTTACTGACGTCAACCGAACTTGTTATGTGGGAAGTTGGCACCCAAGACTCACAGGTGCTACACCTTGCCCAAGGGTGACCTGGAGGTAGTTGCGGCAAAGGATAACCTCATTCTCCCGAGTACAAAAACTCCGCAACCGGATGCAATTTTAACGTCGTACCCAGGACATAAAAAATATGTTTTAAAGCTGAAAACCGACACTACTAAGCCATGAGGCCAAACCTGTAATAAACCAGGAGCGCTGAAAAGCACCGCGTTCACCCGCGCGATCAGTGTGTGTTGTGTTTTCAAGTTAACGTTGTCGACACCAAACGAAACCATCGTGACAATAGAGGGATGCATTAATCATAGATAAACATAATAAACAGCATTCAGTGATTTTGGGATTTGAATAATTCGTAAAAAAGGGCTCGTGATATACAAGTATAATATAACAAAAACTATATAATACAAGTGATGTTTGTTCAATATACGCATGTCAAGCTCAGAATGATATCCATGATGTGTAGCAGTGCGTTAGGCACGTACAACGTCACTACAGATAAATATGATGACTGCAAACAAATTGTTAGATAACCTAATACGTGAAATGGTACAACAGAGAGTATAGGAAAAAAACACGATCACGAGCCCAACATTGATAGGCAGCATAAAGAGCAATTGCAGTGGGGTTCGTGATTCTTCCATCAATATGTATAGGTCTTTTTAGACGTATTACAATTTATCCTATCCAATTTTTGTTCAATATTCTGGAATATGATTTGTTCTCAAGAACTTTTGTATCTATAGTTCAAAAGCGATGAATAACCAGCTCCTGCAAAGTATTAATGCTAAACACCTAGAAACAAAACACCGATTGCCTTCTCAGCGATATTGGATGTTGTGGTGGAATTGCTCTAGCAAATCGGTAAGAGAAGGCTGATAAATCCAAGCACGCAAAGATTCGGTGTTATGCAATTCATCCAACATATACGATTTGAAATACATAAATTAATAACTTGTACAAGCTATTGTGTTAATGTATGAATAAAGTGATGTTGCAGTATTACTAAATGCCGTACATGACTGTTTAATAAGATATAATGCACGACTGGATAGATACAATCCTCAGATGGGAAAAACCTTTTATGTGTCATTAAAACACATTCAATTTTTACTTCATTGTGCGGACTGTAACATTCTGAATGTAATTGCATGTGACGTCATATGCTAATAGGGAACTCAGTTACTTTCCTATATGAAGTCTATATCGAATTATGTAAGTGTATGTGTGTATAAGATTGGATTTTTAAGACTGTAAACTTATTTAATTTCGTATGAGACAATTTTGGCGAAATGTTGTCTTCGCGAATGCAATAAACTCCAAATGTTTTAGCAGTGCGAATTGAAGAATTCAAATTACACAATTGGTAAATAATTAACATACTAATAATATCTTGAATTAACTCTACTTTATTAACAAAGCCGGGGAGGAACGGGGAATCGCAAATACTCCTTTGTGAACATAATGTTGTATTCCCGCATTGTGTACTAGTGTGGGGTGTGCCATATGGGTATATATTTTGATGTGGCTTTACTTGCTTGTTTCAATTTAATATTGAGAGTTCAATAACATACTTAACACCGTTGGAGCATAAACATCCGCTTTTAGTATCTATTCCGGTAGGGAACGTGGGCTGTTCGACGTGTTGTTCTTTTATACATTTCTTGGTAAATTCAGATCTACGTGAATGTGCCGTATGTACATACATTTTTTACACCATTCGCATCCGCGTATTTAAGTGAACCTCTAATATCTAATTTAGGTTCTTCGCTTTCTATTTTACAGACTTGTTTGGATTAATCCGTCTATAATATACATTCACACGATGTCTCGATTGCATGCAGAGTAGAAACTAATTACGTTGCATTGTACATTGATTTTTAACGCATGTATAACCTGGGCTAATGGTGTCAGATTCAACGTAATCGAATGTCAAGACAGACTAATTCAATATGCTCATATCGGACATGACACGAAGTCATAGTAGCACGTGTCTTACACGCTTACAATATATTTACCTGGTCAACGCGAATGTAATGATGTACATCGAAATGTGCTTATGCTGGTTAGTAGAGTTTTACGAGCTTAGGAACTTCGGCATTCCGATATGCCCCGTGGGCAATTACAGTTCGAGAATAGCTTAAACCAATTAGGGTATTCTGTCATAACAGTGGTGTTCGATACTGAATTATTGATTTCTATTTTTTGTTTCGTTTCTCTCTTATAAAATGCCAAAAGTACGATTCTGGAAAGGCGCAATCGATTTTTTTCTCCCAAATTATACTAATTAAAATGAATTAAACATATCGATTTTATCTATTTTGTGGACGCCATTACTTCTAATTAGAAGTACCACATGATCGATAAAACGATCTGGCAATTAGTGTTGTTGTCAATGATGCATAAACGAACGACATAGTGAATGAGTACGTGTGTGATCGCTACACATCTCTGATCGACGTCTCCAACTAAAATATCATCGGTGTATAGCTGATACACAACTAACATTAAAGTGCCGCGCGCGTCGTAAATATGCAACTTACACGCGTTCCCCTCCAATATATGGATTACAGTTAATAACTATTAGCATTACAGTAAACAGACGATATGTCGGACAGAGTACCTACAACTGATTTTTTTTTTCTTATTTCCAGACATAGAATTACAGTAACAACTTCTTAAGTGTACACGTTATTCCACTTAACGTCTCAAACTTCTCTTACCGGACTTTATGTAAACATATTCAAAGTGTATAGATTCATTGGCGCATTGAAAACGACGGTCTCGAGTCAATGCGCAATTTGACTAGCTGTAGGCTCTTCAGTTATTCTTCGTTACAGATACAATAGTGTAAATATGATGACGTGACTTGGCTGTCTTAATAGCATATCCTCGAAGAATTTTATGAAAAGTAAACGTTTTATGATAACGGTGTCGAGTTTCAGGCGGCGGTGTCTGAAGTATAGTCCGAATTCCAACGATTGGCAAACTGAGACGTCTGTCTCCATATTTTCTAAGGTCTGATCTCAGCTTAGTTTCCAGGCTTCATTATTTACCTTCAATTTTAGAAATAAATATCGAGAGCTATTATTGCAATTAGGCGTTTTTAATATAAATATTATGTCAATTACCCTAATGATGTACGCGAATGTGAAGAGTTTGCGGCCACATATCTTTTGTTATTTATTATTATTAGATTATTAACTATTGAATATTCATTATTATGATGGGCAGTGTAATAGTGTAGCCTCGTTCAGATGCCAGAATGGAGTACCAGATGTACAGGGTCGCGAAGGCTCAAATAATAGAATAAATCGACCGTGACGGAAGTATGGACATAAATAAAGGGTTCTCAACGAGCCATGATACGGGTCCCACGCAAGGTCCCGTGCAACGCGTGTCTAATTCATTTTTTACATGACATTGAGCGCGTTTCGTGGCGAACATAGTGTTTTAATCCTACCCGAGTTTGAAATAAAAAAAGCGATACGACAAAAATAAAAAAAAAACAGACCAGTATGCCAAGGCAGCGGGATGTTAATTATCAATACGCACTCGTTACGTCATCACCTACTTTGTTAAACATGAATATACAGAATTCATGTATTATATTTGTAAACTGATTTGTAAAAATGAAACTTTATTTTTATTTTCAGTATAAATGCAAAATGTTGTTTATTTGTCGTGTGACCTGTATATTTAGCACCAGCTAGCCTCTTAGAAACTACGAAACTTTGAGCTACCACTTTGAAACCAGACAATTTAATAAATGTAACAGGTGTTAGGTCGAATTTATTTTAAAATTTGGGTTTACACAATATACTGTTCTGCGGCAGACACATTAATAATCGCCAAAAGGGGACTGAAATCAATCGAACCGTTTAACATATTCCGCATAGTTTAAAATGAATTTATAACGTACGTAGCAAAACAGGCACATTTACGGGATTTATTTATTATCTGAAAGTATTGAACTACGATCAATCATATTGCGTCTTTGGAACAGTGCGTGAAAACCTCCATATTCATGACTGATGCCATTGTTACGCCGTCACGGTATGAAAAACACATGTCACAAGTATGTGATATATTTATTTCAGTTATATTGAGAATATCTTTATGAATAACACAATATGTTTTTTTGTTCTTCAAATAAAGAAATGGACCTTGCTAACAGCGAATGGTTTAAATACGGAACACAAGTAAATATGTTATGCTTTTTCAATGTGTGACGACGTCCAAGTTAATTAAGTTTTCTCCTTTTCTCTGAATTTATCTATGGCAATAACAAAATGGCTATTCAAAACCTCGTTTCCGAAATAAAAGACTAAATCACAGCACGGTATTATGGGAAACAGTCGTTTATTTTGCGCTCCTTTCAGATGTTATTGTAAGTGAAATTGCAATCCCGTCTAAGTAGATAACACTTGTTAAGATGCTCCTTCGCGAGATTAGAGATGAAATGAACAGTCATTGGGCGTGCTGTAATTTGAATCTCGCGAGAGTCGACCCCCTGACTCATTCAACAAATCGTACAAGGAAAGATACATTGGGTAATGGCGATGGTCGTCGCGCAGTGAGTTCGATTTTTTGTGTACGCAAACAATATATTTTACATGCGCTGTACACTTCACATAGGACCCGTATTAATTACAATGCGTCGCGAAATCCTGAAAGTTGCAGATTAAAAATACCGCGCTGAAATATTTGTGGAGAGAGGGATTTCTGAATAGGAAGGAGCGGATGTGTCGTGGCCACGGTCCTTCAAAATAACAAAGACTTTTGAATGACTTTGTTTATAACATGGTTCCGATTATTACGATGGTAAAGCATGTAACCTTGTGCGCAAACGGTTATGACGTTGTTATAATAAATGCATATTCAATATATTTAGCCATAATTAACATATCACATTGGGCGACTGACACTGGAGCCCAATCAAAATTGCCTTGTAAGAAATTGCGATATCCTAACTCAATTTGTTTAATTATGAACCAGAAGTGTATGTATTTTTACCAAAACATGCCTATGGTGTATATTTTTTTTATTCTGGAAACTGACGATATAATCTTTAAAATCGGTTTATCAGTGCACATTGGATTGTATTTAGCTATAGCGACAGTGACGGTTATTAATTATATTGAACTGGATCTGACCTTGTTACATAACGTTAACGTGACGTGAACAATTTATATCCTGTTAGATTTTGACTAACCACTCCTTTGGGTATTCACTGTTCACATTGTTAAACTAATTTGCTGGAAGTACAATGCCTGGACTGTTAGCACACTAAATACCCTTTAATGTATGTGTACAAAATTAATTTTCAAGAAGTGTGAATCATAATATAATGCGGGACACATCAAATAACAAAATGCTCATTTTTATAAGAAATATAAAATGCCGGAATTGTTTGTGCTTTCAATTGTAAGTGTACTGTCAGGTTTGATTTCCATCCTCATCATTTTGTAAATACGAGAAAACCAATAGCGCAGGCAGGTTATAAAAACGTAACTGTTGATATTGTTAATGTTGTTGCTTACCGAGGCATGCAAATTATTGCCCTGCTAATTACACATGGTTGGCGACACGTGTTTTTAATGCATTGTGTAGTGTGTGTTACGAAGTACAACGCGGCTAATAACGGAGTATGACTTTACATGAACTATTATCCGGTAGCCACCTAGTGACTTATATCTTGATTGAATTTGAAGCTAGCAAATCTACAACGACGCTGCGAGTATTTATTTTCGTTAATTTTTCTAATTATTTTAATTATCGGGATAATTACCCGAAAAAACTCGAATACAATTAACACGCCTGTGACATTTGTCGGTGACGTCATTGTTTACACTTTGCCCACATGTCGCCTTATATGAATATTCATTCCGTTGTTAAGTTTTCTTGAATATTGTTGACAAAATATGTCGGATCAATCTAGAATTTACTCCGACGTAAAATTGAAATGTACACGATGTTATTACAATAATATACTTCAACGCAATATACGGATTTTTTGAGAGGTTTCACAGAATAATCCCCTAATGTAAACAGTATAGAATAGAAAGAGTGTCATTCGAAGAACAGTTTTGCCGTATGTCGTTCACTGTCACGGCCAATTTGATTGTCATTACAGAATTAGGCTCGCTTGATTACAATTTTTCCGAATCACTGACAATTCACTGGACACTGCAATCGCAGAAAAAAGTCGCTGCAATTCGCGTTGTAACAACGTGTTATGACATTTCCAGTCAATTAATGATCACGGGGACAAACTCCACAATGAGGGATAAATGTGATAAAATGCACCGACATAAAAAAATGACAATTTAGAATTAAAGAAATTACAAAAAAACGAAATAAATTAAATTAGTACTATTGCAGTGTCGAGTAGGTCTTGATTACCAATTTGAAATTTTAAACATGTTATTTGTATCTACTATTGCCCTCCGTTACTACAGTGTTATGAAATTAACATGAACTTTCAGCTACCAACGTAACTCGCGTATGTGGAATTATCGCTCAATTCACTTTCATTAATTCAATTGTAATCTCAGATATATGTACACACATGAGTAGAAATATACACGTTTTTTTCACTGAATACATGCCAATAAAGGTATCAAAAACAAACTTTTACTCACCGCTTTGCACAGGAAGGGTTATGCAAAAAGAAATCGCGAGAAACGAAACCGCGGTTAATATAATCCGTGACATTATTCAGGCTATGCCGATACACATCCGTACGCTGTGCAATTTTTGCCGACTCTGCTCGATTAGTTTTATGATTTCAACGAATGTAGGTTTATAACTAGCCTAAGGAGCCTTGTTTTAATATACACCTTGTGAACGCGTTCGCGTGACGTCACAGCCAGTCAGGTGACAATAAGGTAGCAGGTCTAATTATATAGGAATACAATTAGTAATTAGCATATCTATTATTTTAAATATCTGTTGTTGTGTCTCCAATTTACTTTGACGTATTATACCAAAGCAGTTCAATGAACCTTTGTGATGGGTCGCACGAACGGAGAAACCTATCCATTTCACAGAAGCTCTCATTTAACTTTAAAGCGCTACACTCGACATGGGAGCAATATTAACGTTTACAACGCGTGTAAAATACATTGTTTGTGTACGTAACATGTGAACACGAGCTGCGTGATGGTTGTAGCGTTTAAGGTTTAAATCGCATAATACAGTGGTTATGGTATAATAATAACAATCAATGACATTTCCATTTATGATTTACTCAGAAGAACGCGTAAGAAAATAATATATGTATATGTATGCGTCTCAACCCACAGCTGACACAGTTCAGTCAGTAGATACTGAAAAAAAAAACGTTGTATACTCACAACAAGGCTGTATACTCGCTACAATTCATAACATTCTATATGGGTAATTGTTTTAGTGCCGGACTGCCGCAGTACGGGTCAGTAATTTTGGGATATGCTCCTTGTTAGACCGAGTAATGATGATCGTTTACACCGTTTAATGTTCATTTATTATCAAGAGTGACAGACCCGTGTTGGAAGATCAGTAATTGTCCACTGATGTAATGACAGACAATTCATTCCATATCACATAATACGAAGGCATGTATTACTCAGATATGAAAAAGCACTACCAGATATAACAAGCATTGCCAACCGAATTACGACGCGTATAATGCAGAGCTTTGCGGTACAATTGACGATATTCGTTCACTAATATTATAGTCACATGTAATGGCATATATTCTTGTACTACAAACAAACGCTAATACACATTTTAGTCATGCGCATTGAATTATTGGTACATACAATTAATTTAAGGAGAATGCGCATGCTCGTATTTCAATACTAAGTTACTGATACTACGTTTGTGAAAAAATAGTGTACTTGTGATATCCTCTCCCGCGCTACCATGGGTATGTTTCACATAAACCGCACTTGGAAAAAAAAACACCTTAAACTGGCGAAGATCAGAACTTTGTGGTATGTAACATTACTATCTTAAATCCCCACAACCAATCCCGGATGTATATATAAAACAACACACGAATATATGCATTAACTGACAAACCGTCCAACACAAAGATGAAATCTGAGCATCATCTCATCTCATATCGATTGATACTTTAATAGGCTACAATAACGTCGCTGTAGACCGTCGTTTAACGAGGTAGTGCTGTGAACAGAACAGTGAGTAGATAACATGAATTAAACTTAGATTCCAATCGATACATTGTAACGCAATGCCTGGGATAGGCGACGTGAATCAAAGAAAATGTCGAACGCAGCGTCGCAGAAATACAGCCCCGTGAACATAATTCACAATACTTTCGTTTAAGTCATTGACATGCATACGTTTCTGAATAATTAATAAATCTGCTGATTTGCGTATCTCCATTTAGCTTATTAAAATATACCAATATACGATTAAATATTTATGTTACGGCCCTGGCTTGGGAAAATGTTCATTCACCGCTGAGCTCTGTCAAGGCTGCTCACTCGCAATTAACGTGATGAAATGTCATTATGAAAAACACAGTTTCCTAATCGAACGTGAATTGAATTTCTTCAATTTCTATAGATAATTATTTGGTTGTGTGTAATTGATTGGGGCACCTTTTCACACACATAATGATGTTGTCGGAAAGGGAATTTTACAAATGAAAAGGTGTTCTTATTGAACTTCAAGTTCGTATGGAACTGTGTTTGCGTGCGGGCCACGTCGCGGTGGTGCTGGATATTCATATCGGGGATCGTGTTCAACTTTTTGTACAAATTCCAGTTTAATAGCTTTGTAGTACAACTTCCATGATAACCATATATCGCAAATCCCAATGTATAAATATTTCTGCCAAGTGACAACTTCATGATTTCAGATTCTCTTGATAGTTTTATTACGAGCATATTAAAAAAGGTTATTCTCTGCCATTTAGGACATGACCACCATGACAACTTGATTGGAATAATACTTTAATAGCTATAGGTTATATAAAGGTAACCCTCGAAAAAGAGACATATATATTTGCAAATAATTTATTATGGTTAGTTGGATATCGATATCACATAGAACACATTTTGCTTTTGCAATCGATCTTTGATGGTAGCGTCAATGGAGGTGTGCGCGCCCTCTGTGGTTATATATATACAGATTGTATATCTTCTAAATAAATGTGTTAGTCAATGACATCAAAGCGGCATGAAGTGTGTATTTTACATATTTGTTGAGTTCTTCTTATGTTCCCACTTGTACAATATTAGTGAGTCAACAACTCATCAAATGGGCAGAAATTAATGGCGGTGCATGAAAGCAAGTCGTTTTATATCGCCGTTAAATACTGTAGCTCTTCTATAATTCATAGGGAAAACTTAAAGGCAGGAACGGAAATTGTCAAAATGGCATATTTTGATGACTAACTGAGTTCATTAGACATTATGGAAATCAGTCGGTAATCATAATACATTTGGTTGAATTGTCAACGGAAGTAATGGTAATTAATATTGAGTTCTAACACTTGCGTTTCTAATAGCGCAGAACGCACGTTGTTCAAATGTAAATGAGACAGAACTACAGAGAAATGAGTCTCTCAGTTCTTGCTGCAATTAAAATTAAAGTTAAATTACCTTGATTCGTCGGTCCCGATTTCATATTGAACACACCGGGTGTGGTTCCTTGTACTACTGTCTTAGTTCGTTTACTGGTCCGACGGGAAAGGGGGGCTTCGTTGAGGTCTCTAGATCAATTGATAGCACATTAAATAGACAATGTGTTGGTTCCAGAACACGACATTTTGCCCCATTACGTCATCAGCTTGAAGGCTCATTCAAAGTTGGTTCATTGTGAGCATTATTTCAAACCTAATGAGACAAATGAATGTAATCTTTTCAGGATTGTGCGGTGTTTTTACCTGCATTTACTTGCGTTAACGAATTAATGAGTATTGAATGAATGGTTACGAATAGGACACTCGTAAAAATACAATGTGATACTTATAACCTGCAAGTCATGTGACAATACCAATGATAAATGGCTACACAAATTGAAACCTATCACGTAGCCCGCAACTGACGATGACAACCTGGAGATGTAAATGAACTAAACAATGCAAATATGGCTAGTAGGTTAACAGATGGATATATGCACTGCTTTTTTAGAGTGGTGCTAGAATTTATTAATATATATTATGCTAATCCCATTATCTGTCGTATTAACCTCTATCCGATTATGTATCTGATGAATAAATCACAATGATATTATGGACCTGTGGAACCATATTGTGAGTAAAGGTAATATCAGACCCACAGTTCAAGATGAAATTACATTATGATTGAATATTGTGCAGTTCGAATATTGTCGCAATTTACATTTTGTAAGTACATTTTTCTAAAAATATGTGTTAACATGAAATATTGTTTATCTATCACATGCTCTATCAACATCAACAGATCAATGTTTGCATAATACTATGATTCTTTGGCTTATCTGTACATCAAATTATCATTACAAATTGCATTGGACAGAATACATAAATGAATTGTTTAGTGTTTAGTGTATGTACAGGCTTACAAATGAATCCTTCATATTTAGTCATTCATATTCTACAAACCAACCATTAACTCGGGTAGGAGAATTTCCTTTTCAGCACTTCAAACTTTTTGTTCATCAAAAGTCCTCATTCATTAATAAACTACTTAATATCATTAAATGTAGCTAATTATGGCTCGTAATTTCCGTGTTATATGTTTTTATTTTTTGACAAAACATTCCTAATATTGAGCGAAATTCGATTCAAGTTTTGAATTTCTATTATTTTTGCAAGGATAGAATAACTGTATAGAAACACAGAATTCGTATTATTTTGGATCTCATCAAGATCGCACATGTTTACGAGATTTTGTTTCGCTTAACTTAAATCAAATTGATGCACCTGGTCAATGTGAATGTTTTCTGTGGGTTTAGAGTGACTGAACAAAATGTTACATGAAATTGTTTCACCAAACCACCTTTAACTAAATCAGATTAAAAATGCGATTTTGTGCCACGTTTTTTTGTTTTAACAAAGTTGAACCAAATATTTCACTGCAACTCTTCAGAAAGAAAACGAGGCAATCTGTTACAGTTCTTCAGATGTCAGATATAAAGGTTTGTAATATTTATTACACTCCTTTTCAATAGACATTTGTGAATCACATTTTTGGTTGTCTGTGACGAAACTGGGGCTGTGCAGCAAGAATAAATATGCAAACGCGGGAAGCAACCACAAGCTTTAGCAAGTAAATACGAGAAAAGTTAATTAGAAAGCCGTTCTTACTATCGTGTTTTTACTATGTGCAATATTAAAATTGAAATTGTCTTTTAAAAACCGAAAAAAAACCGGATATGCAATATATATACTCTAAACATCCTGCGATTTTAAAATTAACATTAAAGTTATCGATTAGTCATTAAATCTTTGTATGACTGTCTTAATTTAAAATAACTCGGAAATGCATATTTAATGCACAAGATCAAAGCGCTCGCGACAGAAATCAGGAACATTATAGCCACTTCTACGGACTAATAACAGTCGATTATAAAAATTCTCCAAGCAGCTATTGTTATTCATGATACAATATTATGAGTTTGTTCGGCGAGTCCCTGAAGATTACATGTCAATGACTGTAGATGAAGTGGCCTTTGTCTTGCGTAGATACTGGGGATTTACACAAGGTAGTTAATGTCATCCAGTAGACAATGCGACTTCCGGGTAATATGTGGCTGTGTCCTGTGTGTTTATGAGAAAGAAGAATTTATGAAGTTATTATTAGTAAGCAGGAAAGGAAAAAATCTTTGACAAGCCGACTTACTATTTGATAATATTTCACTCTGGTGAATTTCCCACGGTGGTATTATTTGGGGGTTTTCTTTAAGGGAGATAGATACCGTGGGTACGGGAATCAATTACCGACCGATTTCGATAATTTTTGTCGTGCCTACATATATTATTGTTTCCGATCACGAAAATCCAGTATAGTAACTTTTCCAAAAATACCCAAGTAAGTGGCGAAAACACACTTTATGTGTCTTTTTGGAGCAGTTTAAGGCAGTTTACGTAACGACATGTACTGCAATAGAGAAAACTCACAAGGCGTCAATGTGAAATCGTAGCAAAATTTGGGGTTTAACAGAGGAGGTCAAGATACCAACGCATACATACGAATATCGAATGTCAAACCGCCGTATTGGCAATGTATCGAACTATTCTCGTTATTAGATATTCTCTTTATTATATATAAAGAGAGAAAAAACTTTGTGACGGGAGAAAGTTAGTTACAACATAAGAAAGAGTGTGACCAGTCCGTCCTAAGATGTAGAAACGCTCCAATTGATTGAATTACAGATTTGGGTGTTTTTAATAAATATTAAACCATCATGACCTTCAATCTAATCTTACTTAAGATTTGTAAAGGGAAGCGTATTTTGGAGTGCAGAGGATCGATTGAGATAATAAAAATCACCATACATCATAGATCGCCAATCATAACTATTCTCAACACATGTCCAGTGATAATGTAGTTCTAAGAATTTAATTTCGTACAAATGCTGAACTAGGCAAATATCAAATTGTTTTGGTTTGGGTTGTCACGGTGACAAACTTATGGTATGAACACAGCGTTATTGGGGAATTTCTTTTATCTCGTCACCGGAGTTCATTGACAGAATCCTACACACGATTTTGTACTCCAAAGCTAGATACAAAACTATTTTAATTTTCTTATTGGAAATACTATTGGTCGACTATTCGAAAACGACGTATACTTTGTTAGTTGTTCATTCGAATTGCACTGAATATCGTCCATAGATTCTACTGATGTAATTTATCACGTAACAACTTATAATTATTTAAACTGTGATTGATTAAACGAAAAGTGTTTACTCACCACGTTTAAATATGTATTAGCCTGCCGCTATTATTATTAAATTTAAAGCATTTCTAAAATTACTGTGAATTGCACAACATGTTTCAATGGGATAGTAGTTATAAAACAAAATGTCCGTTTATTGAACCTAGGGTGAATGACCTAACATAGTAATGAGTTGCTAGGCGAACACGCCAATCCGTTGTTTAATAGTAATTACAATCACATAATGAGATGAAATTTTGGACATAATATACATTGTTTACACGATCTCATACTGTATTGGCATTGTGGCCATCATTTGGTTTACGGTGTTATGAGCTCCTGGCTGTCAGTTTGCGTCATGATGTGCCTACGTATATCACATCGCTTTATAGCGGTAATACGCAAGACCTCTCCATAAATCAGGATCGATAACTTGTAAATGTACATTCAGATATCTAAAAAGTGATACACATGTATAATTTTACAATCATCTCTGGGACTAGTTGGTGAATCATAACCAATGTGACTGACCCACCTGATATAACTTAGGATAATCGTAGTGAAAACCAATGTGACTAGCTTACCAGCATAGCCAGTTATTTTATCCTGTATTGTTTAAACGTTACATGTCCTTGCCAAAGTGTTACGTAATTTTATAGTAGTAGTGACAGTTTAAAAAAGTTATATCCGAATAATATCAGCGTAGCGTAAAGTCTATTCCATAATAATGGTTTGTCACACCCAGTTTAGTCTGTGTATTCGAACAATTCACGCGCGCACTTTTCAGCTACGCAACACCATAGGCAACATAAAACACATATCCCGCGCTAGAGCGCAACGAACAAATTTTCACCATGGCAACACAAATGAAGATCGATTAAAAATAGATGTATCACATCCCTAATTATGCAGAATGTGAAGGACGGTTCGCTCGAGTTGAGATTGTCTGATTGTCGAAACGCCGGAACAAGCTCCCAGTGCTGACTCTAGAAATCACACTTATTTCTTGATAGTTATTGAGCAAACGTAAATTATGTGTTCTGGTTAATGACGTTATTAAATGGTATTTTTGATTACGCAGATTCACTTTAGTCACCTACACCCAAATCACGTATTTTGGTTAAAGGTTAAATAAGGAATAAATTCAATTTTGTTTAATTCCCTTGACAGTATAATTAGTTTCTTGACAAGCAATGTGGGACGTTTGGGGTGAATTTATTGTCAGTAAAAAAACACAATATCAATTTGACAAAAAAATATTTCAAATATCCAAACATAGGCATCAAAACGTGAAATACCATTTCTACACTTTGCGGAAAATATATGACTTGTCTGTTCTTAAATCCACAAATTACAATTCTTTGATCTGTTCATTGATTCATTGAAATTGTGTTTATCTTTCCAGATAAATGATCACATAGACTTTTGCGTGATTAAAGACTAAACGAGAAGATTCTGTTCGACAACCGTCAAATTACCAAACATATGGTTCTATACTAAACTGGTACTAAACATGAAGAATATATTCCTTAAAAACTACATCAGATATAGGACCATCAATGTAAGGTAATACGCATTATAGTACACAGTTTACGCATCAAAGGCCGGCCATATACGAGAAATTATCTGAAAAGGTAATGCATACACTTGTGCTTACTAGATTCAGTGTCTAGACATTCCGAATTGAGAATGGTCATAATTGTACGAGACTGTTGGCAATTCAACCGAACATAATAACTCAAAAAAAAAATCAATGAATCATGCTTTTCCCAAACATGTTCAGCGGCGGATGAAAGAGAATACTGGAAAATGAATTAGATTATGTAACACGTATGCAAATTTGAATCTAGTTTTTGTATGTTTCAATTGAGTTTTTCAATGAATAACGAAACCTTTTGTAACGATTACAATGAGCACACACACGTAATTTGAGTTTTTTATTAAACACTATGGACTATTATGCAATCTGATTACAAACTTGTTCGTCTTATAATAATTGTTCACATTATTTTTTTATTTGGGCACAGACCCTCTATAGATCGAATGCAACGGGTCTTTGAGGCTTACTTTCAATAGATCGCAGCGAAGCGGCTGTTCTGCTATATATATATATATATATATATATATATATATATATATATATATATATATATATATATATATATATATATATATATATATATATATATATATATATATATATATATATATAAAGGGACTGTGATTTGGGATAATATAAGTCTTGATCAACATTTGTTTTTAAAAATAAACAAATAATTATGTGAGTTTAATTTATGAATCGTTCTGTTACCTAATCAAAACTTACATACTCATAACTACTTACATACATAAGATAATTATTATACAATACTTATCATTATAATAAAGATATTTTCTCTGCATGGCAGTTCTTATTAGTGTAATAACTCTCGTAATAAGAAAAATACTCGTATATCTCCGAGTTGACGATCCGTACATGTTTCTATCCAACGTGGAAATGAACACATGGTTCACTGATCATTAGATATTTGTCCTGACCTTGTACACGAGTTTGCTTGATGGATTAGAAATCACCAGCTGTTCCAACAAGTAAGAAATTTATTATTTATAAACCAAACTGTGCTAGTACAAAGACGCGATGCATTTTAAGTGAATACTGTGTGCTATTTTGTATGGAAGTTGACATGAGAAATTAAAACCAATATTTGAAAAGAGAAACTCACATTTTGAAAATGATTGTCAGATTCATTATCAACTCAATTTAAGGAGTGAAATGCACTCATTGAGCAACCGTCTAAACGTTGACACTGGAAACCAAACCTCTTGAATATGTTCACATCATTGGTGTATTGGTAATAAGAGCTGAAACTAGACAGATATAGTTAGTTTTTATAAATATTGAATTGTCTTTGAATGTACTCATTGCATTGGTATAGGCGTGAAGACTCACTTTTATTGCCCGATTTCAATGCAACAACCATTGATCAACAATCCCTGCGGATCCAGTAGTTACAACAATGATCCACATACCAACATATATACTTAATAGAAACAAACACACCCCGAGATTCCTATGAACAAGTGATAGAAGTGTATAAATAACAGTATCGTTACCATGACAGCAAGTTTGGCGATATGAAAAGGAATCACCACAAACAAATGATTTTTTTTTCTATTTAGGTATTTTATGGAAGCTACCATGAAATGCATTACGCTTGTGAATGTTCATTTTTTTTTCATTTCCAATCAATATCGCTAGATTATTATTAAATTCTACAAATTTGAAAAAAGTAACAATAATCATAATATTGTTAGCAATAATTCTGCACTCTCTGCGCTATAGAATTCTAACTAAGCGTAACAAAGTATAGACTGAAATTGATTACATTATAATTATAACATTGATCTATTTTTTTTTATTTAATTGGTACTGGCAAATTAATATAATCTTATGAAATATGTATCTTCACATTCCAAAGCACGTACACCAGCATTATTTTAAAACAATCGAAATAATAGTGCTGCAAACAAACTACTTATGAATTCCCAAAGCACGTAAATCACACGCAGTGACAGGAGTAATCTTCTGGGATTATATCTGCATTGATTGGAAAAGAAATATAAAGAATAATTTAGGTCGTGACAGGTTAAAACGGTAATAGCTGGAACGTTTTCTACATTTGCTCGAAACAAAGCATTTCCCATGTTAGCCTAATTACTAAGTGATGCCGACAGCGTGTTAGTTTCATAGATTCTAAGAACACATTGAATATTAATTTGTAAATAAAATATTGAAATGTTTGTTGGCTAAAAAAATGTTAGACACGCTATGCAGATTAGGCCAATGACCTTAATGTCAACGCACATCAAAATGAGGAAATAATGAGCATGTTGAGTACAAAATAATGTGAATATTTGCGTGGACATTGAGGCTCATAAAATGCTACAAAGATAACATTTTGAAGGCCAACTTTTATTAGCTTTCGAAAATATACAATGTATGACTTTTTTATTTCCAAACGTTGATTCAAACCTGTAGCAATGGGTAATTACACTTCGTAGAAAAATGCATAAAATGTTTCCCACAATTCGGGTTAGATGTAATCATAAGAACATACACATACTGAATGTTTAATAACATATGATAATTTTGCGTGTATTACATAACAATAACATTTTTAGAATTATTGTTTTATATAGAGCTGTCGATATTTTTTCCAGTGATTATATTGTAAAAAAATATTGGTGATTTTGATATTTGCTTTAATTTAATGAATCTTTTTGTGATATTAGCATTTCATAGAAAACTGCAAAACTGAAGTTATTGAAGTAAATATTCAACACTTATCCTGCCAGTCCCATGAACTTTTAAATTGACTTGACCAAATAAGTGTTAAGACGGCGAGTCAAGGTGACATTCACGAGACAGTCATATCAAATGCACTTAAATTGCAAATTCTGAAAATTAAACGGTTTGATTAATTAGCATTAAAGACATGACATTACAAATTATATAAATGTGGTATGCAGTTCATCACCAAATTGACATGGAACATCAAGATGACTTGATCGATTCACCACGAAAGGTCCAATAATTACAAGTTTTGTTTTGGAGGACACATTATGTGTTTTTATTTATATTCAGTAATCTATTTATCAATTGTTTGATGCTTCATTTTCGCTATATATACATCTTAGATCATTCATATAGCTTTATTAGACAATGAGTGTTTGGATTTTCACTTTTGAAGAGTGTTCCAATGAACATTGATTCACAAATGTTCACTTTTATTAAAAATACATGTGACTCACACAGCAGAATTCCGTTTCCTTTTCCACAAAATTCATAACATAAAATAATTCACCCAATAATTTCTTGTACCCAGTGCTCTTAGAAAGAAGCTTGAAGGTGAGCAACACAGACATTCTGGTTAAAACTTTGGCCTGTAATTGTTAAATGTGTGTTAATATTTTTACTTTCATGTACAAGAAGATGCCTTTAAAGTCGTATTCTGCATTACAATTATCAGTTATAATACAATAAAAAATACCACTTTTTATAGAACCAAAAATCATTCAAATTTAGTGCTGTTTAGTGTTTTAAAACCACATATTTTAGATCAATTTAAGAGGGGTTATTTTTAAGTTGCAAGAATAAAATTCCTGTTGGTCTTTCAAGTGATGCTTTATCTTATTCCATTGTAGATATTAAAAATTCCAAAAAAAAATGTCACTTCAGTTATAAACAACTACTGCCTTTAAAAAGATTACGTTGTATTCAATTGATAACAAGGATTGAATAAAAACATTGATGACACCTAGGTCAAATCAGTGAAATTATATAAATTATATTTTCCAAATTAATACAGTTTATTCATGCATAGGAAAAACAATTAACATTTCAGTCCCACCAACACATTGACAAAAGGATTATTTAATCAGTTTCCATGGCAACACTTGTCTAAGCAGCTTCATGTGGACGAGTGTTAAAGTAGCATGCCCAATATTATCCCATCAAATAGGATTGATTCATAGAGAAGATGATGGCATACAAATCCAGCATTATCTCATCACCTACATCTTTTGTTGAAGGATCAAAATTTGATGAAAGTTTCAAATCACATTAATACCTTCAGATTACAGATGTCAAGGTTGGAAGGAACAAGCGATATGAATGGTTTATGTTTGGAATAATGTCCATCTCTCATTGGTATGTATAATGCAATATAAAAATTCTCCAGGGGAACCAAGTTTGTTTTTTCACTCTAATTTTATTGGAGCTCTTGGGGCTAAACCACAAGTGTATACATTCTAACTCAAATAGTTGGCAAGGATGAATGACTTCTATTAAAAATTAAGCTGGAGGACTGTTTTTTGGTAAATATATTCACATATATCGGTAGCTTATTATTGTTTTATTAATTTTTTTTCAATCCTCTGACATAATGCAGTAATTTAATTATCATCCATGACAATCCCTCAGCCTACCCTTAAGTTTTTAATTGGGTAAACATTTTGTAATACATACATGTTCAATTAAATGTGTGCTTTTCAACAAGATTTTTGTTTTTAATTGCTTGATAAACCATTTTCAAAAATTTTCTCCAGCAGCCTCATCTTAAAGTTGCACATTGAGAGCATACATAGTCTTGGAACTATTATGTGATAATAGTCTGAATATGAGCGCATTGCAGTAAAAAACATTTTTTCTGTTTGTTTTAATTACTGTAGCACATCTTAAAACACTATTTGAAAGAGACAGCAAAGGGAATACAAACGCATAATAAAATAGCAGAAATGATCACCAGCATTTGAATGAATTGAAATTTGAAGGTTTACTGTATATTTCCAAAAATTCTCTCACATTCAGACCATCAAATATTCCACATATTAGCCCCATGTAATAATAATGCTTTATGAATGATTACAAAGTGAAACTTTGATGCAGAGTCCGAATAAAAAGGCAAACAATACCAGTTATTTTTTTATAAACAGGTAGAGAAGGTAAATAAAATGTTCTATACACTGACAGGGTTAAATGTCATTTTCCATTTAATGAAAGTCGATACAAGTGAAAATACCAGTCTCTAAGCAATCTGTAATCTTAGCATAGTGACCATACGGGTTGTGATACACATATACAAAATAAAACTGTTTGACGGGCAACTGACATCTTGTCTCCCGGAAGACCAAATCCCAAATGAATTTAATACGAAAACCATCAACTTCACCAAATCCTTTGTTAACTTTGAGTGCATCACTATACATCCCAAGATATATGTAAATTATGCTTATTTTTTTCGATAAAATGTTGATTTGGCAAGTCCTTCAGCATCTTCAGGTTTTATTGTGAAAAACACTTCATCTGTAGTATCCATCTTGTACGAAGTGTCTTTTGATTGTTCACGTCTTTGATCAAGTACAGCTTTAGATTGAATTCGGTTTTGGTATCGTAGAGATGCTTCTCGCTTCAAGTCTCGCCGTTGCTGCAAATAAGAAGAGACATTTGAACTATGATGGCAAGGGTCAGGCACTTTTCAACAATCCATATCTCAAACTGAGCTGAAATATCATAGGAATAATAAGCACAGAATTTGTTCATATTCAAAATTGATTGCATTTCCATTTCCAAAAAAAAATAAACAAGCCATGCATGGCACAGTCCCTGTTAGTTATCAAATCTAAGTTATATAGTTTTGTTTATAGTAACATAGTACAAGTACTTGTTCATATTGAGATATATTGCTCTGGAGCAGCATTAATTAAAACAAAATGGCCACCCGTCGGCCATTTTGAATCGGAATGTCAAACCAATACGTCTGTATATCTATGACATGATGTATAATGAGTCAAAGCATGTCAAAGATATAGCACTAAAACCCCATTCATTAAAACAAAATGGCTGCTAGTTGTTCATTTTTAATCCGATCTGAAAAAAAAATGATGTTCATCAGGAACCCTCATTGTATGTACCAACGAATTCCATCCATACACGACCAAGATCCGGAATGCCAGAAATGCTTGATTTTTAATGATTTTTTTAGCACAAAAATGACCACAATTGGGTCATTTTGAATTGTACTGTCAAACCAATATATGTGTATATCTATGACATGATGTATAATGAATATTTAAAATTTGAACATACAGTTGTAATCAGACAAAGCATCTCAGAGAATTGGCATTAGAACCACATTCATTAAAACAAAATGGCCGCCAGTCAGACAACGTACGAACGGGGACTAAAGACATTTGTCGTGAGAAAAAAATTTCCTGGGTTTCATCTAAACACATCTTCACAGGCTTTTTCTGGTGAGTAAAATGAAGACAAATCAACACACATTACATAATTATTTAATCTAAAATCAAAAATATTTGCCAAAAAAAAAAGATTTCATGATATCTTCACAGAATAAAAACAAATCTGACAGAACTGCATATCAAGTATCAAAGCAATTTAGATTGTAGTTTACAAGAAGTTGAAAATAGAAACAATGCTGAACAATCACCTAGTATACATGTATAAACCACTCTGCTATCATTTTTGTTGACAATTGAGCTAAAAACTATTATATATCAGACCACAAATTATACTTGTACCCACATGTAAAAAACAGTTAGAGGGTTAAAGGTGAACCACCCAAAAACAACAAAAATAAATTTTGGATCCATTACATATAGAATGCATTAGTGGACATCGATCCACAGCTGTAATAATTCTCCCTGCAATGTACATAGAGAGTATGTGTTTGATTTCATTCATGAAAAGCCGATATAAAGAAGACAAAGTGCTGTATGTCATCCTATACTTTGCCAACTGAGATGAATAGTTCAAGTAAAATTAGCAGCACAAGAAAAAGATAGACCATTCTATATATCAAGGGTTAGGTGTAATTTAATAGAGATTAGTATAAAGTGCAAATATCAAATCAAGCTAATAAAAGTTGGAAGGATATCCAATTACTACAATCAGATTATTTGTTTAAAAAAAAAGCATTTTCATCAAGTTGACGAAGATACTTAATAAACAGTCCATTGATATGCCACTCAAACTATCTATTTCTTAATTGACATACCAGTAATCCTTTCAGTTCATAAATGGTAACCCACACTACGTATTGTTGGTTTTACCACACCATATAATACTAGTTGAGTTACCACACTACCAATAACTAGTTTATTTGAAAGACCACACATTACTATTTACATGTACCCACAAAACCTATTATTAGATTACCTACTCAAACTATTTATTACTCGTTGACATACTCATACAATCTACCAGCATCACTAGTTGATTTGACCACAGCACCTATCACTGATTGACTTTCACACACAACGTATTATATTAGTTGATTAAAAAATCACTACCAAATACCCACACCACCTATAACTACAAATGTAGTTACTTGCCCAGATTATCTATTGACAACTAAAACTAGTATCTACAATGTCTTACCTCATTAGGTGATTTATAGTGAGGATTTTCATACAAAGTTGGACCAATAAAACTACCACCAAATATTTTAATAAGATTGAGTACAAATCTTGGTCCAACCTCAGCTAGTGAACCATCTTCTTCTACAATCTGAAAGATAATAATGAACATAATCATTCAGTGTTCTGCTCAGTGTGACTTGTCGATATTTAATATTTAATTAATTTAACTTTTACTTTAAATATTTCAATCAAAAATGTTTGATAAAAAAATGGATGCACTTTTTTCGGAATTGTCCTAATCTGTATCTTGAGATTTTTTTTTTATCTGCTTCCTTTGTAATGGAACAGTGGTAAATCACATTTATAGGGAGAATACTGCATTTAATCCTCGGATTGTTGACAAAACTTTGTATCAGATTTTCAATTTATGAACGAGTCATGAAGTCAAAAACATCAAATAAGCTTATTACACTTGAGTGCAGATTAATCTAACAAATTTCAAAGTTCATCAGATGAGATTAAAAACACATTAAACCCAAGGTCACAGTGTGCACAGGTTTTGAACAACAGTGTCAATTTCCATTTTCCTGTCAACTTTTCAGTTTGGATCAAATGGTAGTTAAGTATGTGATTGTTATGTTGATATTGACAAAAAAACTTGTGATATTTCACTTGTTTTAGCTAAAGAACAGACACTCAAAAAGAGAAGTGAGCAAGATGATGCTACAGTTTTGGGTGATTCCATTTCACATTTTCTACCTTATATATATATATTTTTTATATCATTTCAGTGAATTTAATTGTATAATATTTTACAGTTATTCCAACATTAAATAACTGCAATATCATATTCTGAATACTCAGTAGTGAATTCTAACATGCTATATTCAGGGTTTTTTCAACAACAAAAATGCAAGAGGTAGCACTGCAATTCAGCGGAGCCACCAAGCTGGGGAGATAGGGTTCTCCCTACCAGGGTGTGGGGTTTTTGATAATTCTAAGTTAAAATGGAGCATTCTATGGCCTCCTTGGGGCCAAAATTACTATCAGACTAGTTACAGTTGAATACTGTGGCTACATGTGATCCCTGGTCAATCAGAATTTTATGGTTGCCAGAAGATCTGCTCCCAAGGGTAAGGGGGCAAATGGCCATGGCATGAGGGCGGTGCACCTCCGTTTCTCTTGTTTACAAATATTCCTGTATATTCATGATTAAGTTTACATTGAAATTTTATTTCTTTGCACATAAATTGTTAGATCTGATATGTCAACACATTTTACCTATCTTCGAAAAATACTAGTTGCTAAAGAACACTATAGGTTCCACAAAATTGCAGTCATATTAAATTTGTTTATAGCTAGAATGATCACTTTAGCGAATCAGTGTAAACGACAGTTGATGGTATCGATTTTGCAAACTTTAGAAAATTGGCGTTCCATTTTATTAAAACTGTCTATCATAATGCTTATTATTTTATTTCATTTTCATAAAGTTTATATTATTAAATTAAAGTCTATATTCAAAAGATACTGATTTAGTGTTTTTCTATCCATATTCTGGGGCCTAACTCAGAATACAACAACCCATAATGGGAATGCCTGAGAATGCATTGAACTCCATTCAACCATGGCTTGCATAAATTAAACGCATGTCTTGTCCCCATTCACAATAATCTATTCAAGGCACTAAACACTGATATAATCTAATATTATTTCTTTCCTTGGCAATTTTGAAATCATAATTACTCCAATTTTGGCAATTTGGAAATTGAAATTAGTCTAATATATTCTGTGCAGCATTTTCATTAAAAAAAATTAACATTTAATAATTTCAAAGAATTGTTTAAATGAATAAAACATCTATGTTTGCAAGGACAGGTCATCAGCAGTCACTGATGATCCCACTCCAAATCATGAATAAATTAAATAGATCGTGAGATAGAACTATTAACATCATTATTTGTGTACATTTCAATGTTTTCAGAAAGTCAATAACCTGAACTATATTATGTTTATCATGATGCATTAAGTTAATTAGTCCAGCTGATGTAGATAAATCATGCCTGATGTTAAAGTCATTAATCAGATAAAATTTTAGATAATATATTATGTAATCAGACATGCCCATCCCACTCATTAACTGCATACAATTGTATCTGTCACTAATGAATTAAATTTAAAATCAACATACTGAACCAAAACATGAATGGCATAAAGCATAACACATACAGTGCAAAAATGAAATCCGGAGATGACAGATGTTTGGACTTGGACTTTGATGGTTTTGACTTTGATGAAGATGGCAATGAACGTACAAATAGAGATCTGAGAAGTTTTTTTTCAAACAACTATAAACATTCGTAATTTTTACTGTGTAAATTTGTAAATTATTATTGATCTTGTATGACTGTTGATCTAGTATTTGTCAAAACCAGAAATAATTTTATCCCTGACATTTCAGTTCAATCTGAGTTCATTTCGCACATATTGTGCGCATTTGGCGGCGGGCAAATCCTAATTCAAATGATTCCTAACTGGTGATTTTTATTATTACTGGTTAATTTCTCACATTATAAGCAATAAATTATTTTTGTTATACTTCTACTGTTGCATATTGTTCACTTATTTTCAGTACATGTTTTCATTTGCCATTTCAGTCTCCCGCAGTTCAATCTGCATGTTGTCAATTTTCATGAATTTTCACTTTTTTTGAAGGGGGACGTTCTGGCATAGACACATCCCTATTTTTTGGCAATTTCCCATCTTCATGACCCTAGGCTCCTACCCGGATAAATACGGTATATTCACTAGATTTTATTTTCACTGAGTCATAATTTCTGCGAAAATAGCGGAAATAATAAAAGTATTTTACAGTACTCAAATTCTGTTTTATTTATTTTTTTGCTGATGAAATATGATATAGAATAAGGATGTGATCAATGTAGAAAAGCATGGAGCAATATTGATAATCTAAAAACAGTTTCTCACAATACCATTTGCTACCCTTATCAGTAACCCAAACATATCACCCATCATGCCTCACCTGATAATTCCTGAACCATATTCTATTGTCGCCAACAGAAAAGGTATAAACGTGGTCAACGAATGGTTGACTTTTAGGATGATGGTATGGCGTACTGAAAATCTGCAAAATATAATACATATGAAATTAAAATGATGCAACTAATCAAGTTGGGATCAAGACCTGCAGCCAATGTGAAATTAAGTCCAAGATTAGCAAAGAAATTATGAAAAAATACATTAAAATATGCAAAATGTTGGAGGAAAAATTATAGCATCCAAAAGATCAACAGTATTACATTGTATAACAATTAACCAAATACTAATTGTATTTTTTTAGATAAATTTCCATAACATTGTAATGAACGGTATTCATAACACATAACATTGTGTGGACACTCAACACTGATATTAGTAAATTAGGTAAACACTAAAAAGAATAAATAAATTATTGATCAACGACACTGATTTTAATCAAAGAAAGCTTAGAAAGAACTCCCATGTGCTGAGAGTATTGGAGACACATTAAATATAATTCGAAATTACTTAGCTGAAAACTAATTATGCAAATCAGAAAATTAATATGACCAGATTTGAGTGTAAAACTAATGAGGTCTGCGCAATGTAACAGAAAATCTATGTCTCCAAGTTTAATTGAAATGTGATTAGAACCAAAAAATTATGAATTATTATGCTTATTAGGGAATTAATATGAACAGATTTTTACCCCAAACTAATTAGGTTTGTACATTGTCCTAGAGCATCTTTGTACTAAGTTTCATTGAAATGGAATAATTAGTACCGTGAAAACTCCAAAATTTCGACCACTCTAAAAATTCGAACGCCTATTTATTTGCCGGGTTTCGGTGTTTTATTTACCTACAAATTTTCGACTCCACTAAAAATTGCCGACTCATTCTTATTCGAAAATTGCGACCAGTTTTAGTTTTCCCCCAAACAAAAAAAAAAAAACCGATGTGAGCGTTCAAACGGGACCTTCCTCGAAGGCATGAATCCGGGTTTCTGATTGACTGAGAGATTTTTATAATTTTATTGGTAACGAAAATATATTCTAAATAAACGAAGTTTCAAATAAAAACGAACACAAAAATCTCGGCATGCTGCGTTTCTGAATTGTTGATTATTACTGTACTCAGTAGTGATTATAATAATGTACACAAAATAAATTTGTTGAATGGTTATGAAATACAAATAAAAGTCAACTTAGTTTCATCGTAAGCGAATGATTCCGGTCTCGTATAAACGTTTGATGCTGTAGGATATCCGCCATGTTCTCTTAGGTCAAATAGGTCAAATCGCTAATTAACCAATCAAAAAGCTGGATGATGCCAACGTGTTCAAATTACCATAGCTTATTTAAATATGTTAATGTTATTGAACGCAATGCGGAAGAGATTGATGTTGTAGTACGATATTTTGGCTTGGATTTTGATGCGAAAACGGCATGATTTTTTTTAAATAAAAAAATTAGTTGTTTTTAAAAAATAAACTGGTCATCTGAAGAATAATTTAACATTGTTCACAGTGATAACAGCTCATTCTCGAAAGGAAGCTTACCCGCTCACGCTAGTCACGATAAAAATCATACACGTGTACTCTTGAATAGACAGACGTCAATGACTACGGTAAAACTTAGACTCTATTTTAGCCGGCAGGATTGATTGAAATGTCCGAAAAATGACGCCAAAATACACCTTAAAAGTCCCATTTTATTTTCTTAAATCCCATTTTATTTTTTAATCCAAGGGCGAATTTACGGCAGAATTTGGTCCCTCAAATAAGGGACACGTGAGCTTTGATTCTAACCGGATACATTGCACTGGGTCGGGGAGATAGTTTGCTAAACTTCCATGTATCTTTTGTCCAATGGGTACCTGTACTTCGAACATTCGCAAGTTTTCCTAGGTAGTGCGAGACAGCTTTGTCTTTTGACCTATTAGTTTTGTGCTGACCTCTTCTCCGCGTCTTGATGTTTTGTTTTGCTTGTCATAATACTCACTGATTGATGACTTTGTTTAGATTTTGAGTTACAACTCGGCCACGACCTTTGCTTTTACCGTGAAACATGAGGAAGTTTACGTCAATTGACGGACATTGCATTTTTTAAAAACTAATGAAGCACACTGTCTATCATCCCCATTTTTTCATTTGCTGATTTCTATTCTGAAAAATTCGACCGTCCGAAAATGCACCTTAATTTTGACTCTAAAAACACGTCACATTTCTAACACAAATTATTTAAAACCGGTCGAAATTTTGGAGTTTTTACGGTACTTTGGATATCAGTGTGAAAGCTTAAAATTGGTTAATTATGCAAATTAGGTAATTAATATGTACAGATTTTAACCCACAATTATTCAGGTCTGTCTATTGTCCTACAGCATCCATGTACATTCATTGATATGTGATGTATAGTACCTGAGATATCAGTGTGAAAGTTGGTTAATTATGCAAATTAGGTGATTAATATGCACAAATATTTACCGGAAACTAATTGGGTCTGCATAATTCTAGATTCATTGAAATGTGATGATTAGTACTTTAGATATCAGTAGAAAAGCTGAAAATTAATTATGCAAATTAGGTAATTAATATGCACAATTATTTACCCTAAAACTAATCAGGTCTCTGCATAGTCCTAAAGGATCTATGTACCAAGTTTCATTGAAATGCGATGATTAGTACTTGAGATACCCGTGGAAAAGCTGAAAATTAACTAATTATGCAAATTAGGTGATTAATATGCACAAATATTTATCAAAAACAATCAATCTCTGCATAGTCCTTGAGTATGTAAGTACCAAGTTTCATTGAAATGTAATGCTAACTACTTATATCAAATGCTGAAAATTAATTAATTATGCAAATTAGGTAATTAATATGTACTGATATTACCATAAAAACTATCAGGTCTGTGCAGTGTCGTATGACATCTATGTACCAAGTTTCATTGAAATGTGATGATTAGTACTTGAGATATCAGTGGAAAAACCGAAAATTGACTAATCATTATGCAAATTAGGTAATTAGTATCCACGGATTATTACCAAAAACTAATCAAAACCTAGCATTAGTTCAGAGCATCTATGTACCAAGTTTCATCAAAATCCAATGAGTGGTTGTTTAGATATCAGTGGAACAGTCATGGAACCACTAAAAAATAGCTAATTATCATGCAAATTAGGTAATTAATATGCACGGATTTTTACCAAAAATTAATCAAATCTGCGCATATGTTCTGAGCATCTATGTACCAAGTTTCATCAAAATCCAATGAGTGGTTCTTTAGATATCAGTGGAACAGTCATAGAACAGCTAAAAATTAGCTAATTATCATGCAAATTAGGTAATTAACGAGCATGGATTTTTACCAAAACCTAATCAAATCTGCGCGTTGGCCCAGAGCATCTATGCACCAAGTTTCATCAAAAACCGATGTATGGTTCTTGAGATACATTGTAGCAGTGGAACAGTCGGACACACATACATATACACACATACTTGTATTGCAATATGTTCCGAGGACTTCATTGGATTAACTTTTAATATAGTTGAATTAACTTTTAATATAGTTGCGATATGAACTCGATTAAAACGCGTTCCTATATAGGGTTGCGTTTTAATTGGAGTTTAATTAAACTCAATTACAATGCAATACAATGGAGAATTGTATTTTAATTAAGTTTAATTAAACAAGAGTTGAATATCCGGTGACTGAACATAGAAATGTTTGCGAAGCTTAGGTTTAGTATCGGGGTAAGGTATGGTACAATTATATTAATATTAATATAACGTGAACCATACCTTCCCCCGATACTAAACCTAAGCTACGTAAAACGTATTAATAATCGAATTAACTATTAATATAAATTATGTTTTCCGAGGACTATGAAAAAGGTCCTCGGAAGGTGTGTATGTCCTCGGAAGTAGGTATATATCTGTATTTTTGTCCTCGCAACATATAGCAATCCAAACACACACACACACACACATACAGACACACTAACTGCAAAGACTCCCATTTTGTGCTTCGCCCATGGGAGTCAAAAATTACTAGTTTTTATAAAAAGGCAAAGCTAGTTGAAAGCCAATTTGGAAATTAAGCTTCAACTGTATATAATGCTATGACCCACATTAAACAGTGTGATGAATGGGATGCTGTAATGAAAGTGTAATGAAAGTTTTTGTGCAATCAAATTTATAAAATTTTGAATTGAATACATTCAAATGGATTGAATTCACACATAAGGTAAAACAATAACACAGCAAATAGTATTAATTTTACCGTAAAGAGGAATAGAATTATGATAGGTAAAGTGAGTAGCCACAGCTTTTATGTGTGTGAAATAAAATAGAAATTTTACTCCAAGAAAACGATTTCTTTCACTTTATAAAACTATTGATCAGTACAATAATTACGGTATATTTTTTAAATTAACTTAAGGTAAGATGCAGTTTACTTGACAGGTATTTTAATTAGTTAAATAGGAAACCAAGATGACTCTCTTGTCCACAAAACTATATATTTTCGGAAAGCTTATTGTATGAATTTTGTTAGTATTTTTCTTTATGGACACTGTAGATTGAAATATGCACAAAAATGTGCTTTTTTGGTCAAAGTGATTTAAAAAAATTAGCTTCTAAACCATACTTCTGTTTCCTGTCAAAATTGGTTTATGGGTACATTTTTTATTAAGAAAGTGCTGTCTTGAAAACTGTCTACCAGTTGTCAATTTTGCAGAGCAGCAGCTCAAATTTCACTACTTCAAGTTTATGCATAAATTAACACCAAGGCTAGTTGTCTGTACGATTGTTGTAACACTGTTCAACCAAAAACAATGCCTGGATGGCGTTTTGAAGACAAATACACTGTCAATCAGTTGTGAAAATTTCAAAACAAAAGGTCAAATTGTCTAGGAGCTATTTTTTTTTAAAGTTCTGGGATGTGCACAAAAAAGAAGCTGAGATAATGGCTAGTTTGCATAACAATTCACTCAGTAAGAAGTTTGCTAATGCTCATAATTTAAATGTCTGTAACAGTTCCAAATTCAAATGTATTATCGTTTTGTTAAAAGTTAAATATAGTGCATAATATGGAGATCCGGTCATTTCTTTTTTTCACCATGTTTCTTTTTGATTATTTATGTAAAGCCTTGCTAAATCTTGCTAAGCATTGAAAAGAGAAAATGTTTGCACCTGTTATCTAAATTTAAAAAACGTTTTTTGAGTATTTTCCACTATTCACAATTCTACAAAATTTTAACAGTCTATAGCCAAGACTGTTTGGATAATAAAAAGCAAAAAAAAAAAATTTTACTCCCAAGTGCCCACGAACCTGCATCTCTACCTTAAGCATTGGAACATAATTATACTGAACATATATGGAAGGAAACTTTGTAGCCATAAATTCTTGTTATAAATTCTGCCCTCTAGTGGCAAGAAAAGACAAAACTTTTTTTTTTCTGCTTACCTGAGTGAAGACTTCTTTGAGTAAGGCGTAGTGGGGCTCGCCACCAAAAGACGAATCAAACGACAGAATTGGTCGAGATCCTTTCAAACAATTGCCAGTCATTTTAAGTTCATCCATAGTATGTACTGTTGAAAAGAAAATGTGATGAGTTGATATGACGTGAACACAATCCCTCAAATCATTTTGAGTATTAATGGATATCATGTGTAGACAATGTTTGTGTCTCAAATTATAATATTTTAATTGAAGCATCTATCTATCTAGTGGCACATAGGGCATTCAGAGATTGTCTCCATTCTGTCTTATGAGCTGCTACAACACTGGCCTCTTCCAATGACTTCCATCCAGCCTTGTTTCTTTCCTTCTCAACAATGTGTCACCAAGTTTTTTTGGATCTACCCCATTCCCTTTTGTGACCCATGTTAATGCTGTGTTACATATACTTGTAGAATCCTGGTCTCAAGGTGTGCCCAATAAATTTCCATCTCCTCTTCATTAATATAGTGCTCAGATTTTCTATTCTCTATATTGGTCAGTAGTTCATTCCTAACATGGTCCTGCCATTTTACTTTCAATATCCTCCTTAAACACTTTGTTTTCAAAGTATTAAGTTTTATTTCGTCACCTTTTGCGATCTTTCAAGTTTCAGACCCATATAACAGCACTGACAACACAAATGATTTGTACAATTTGAGTTTAGTTGCTCAATTGATTTTGTTACTGAGAGCATCAATGGTTACTGTAAAATCTGTATTAGAAGCTGCGGCTTCTATTAAAATGGTACAATGCAACAGAGGGGATGCAGCTTCTATTAGAGCATCTACACATATGAGAAATGATGAATTTTTGGTTCTCAATTGTTCAAAAAGAATGGGTGCGACTTCTATTAGGGATGCGGTTTCTAATACAGATTTTACGGTAGTAATATTAGTGACTGAAATGGTTAGACTGGTACTCAGAATGATATGTGGCATGTGCCACATGGGGAGCAGGATGAGCTCACTCATTTCAAAATGCATCCATTTATACTACTCTTACTGATCTGCTGTCTTGTAATGCATTTGTTGGTTTGTTGTTTATTTACTGTAAACCATTGCTGGAAATGTTATTAGGTTTTTATGAAATTTGTGAAAACAAAATTACATGAAAGTTACTGACACTGTGTCATAGGACCCCACAAAGATTTTCACTGCTACAAAAGTTAGAGATGTTTAATGTTATATTTGAATATTAATACTTACAATTTTCAATAAGAAATTTTGCGGATGGACCATTCGGTGAATTGGCAATCCTGCAGAGAAAGGAAATTAATTTCAGTATCATTGACTTGACTGAAAACAGCAGTTTTTGGGAGTATTTCACCTCATACTTTTGTAATGGTGTTTTACGTCACCGTATCACACTAGTGTATTGATATTTAATCAGTAGTGCCACTTAGGTAGCTCATTATGAATAGACAATAATCAATTGTAAGAACTCTGAAGTTTCACATGTTTTTGTGTCAAACGTTTTAAATTGCAAACAACTACAATTCATTATCAAACAAGGAATAACTGTGCTTGGATTACAGCAAAATATCCCAAAGAATAATGCTGCACGATAGAGCGACTGAAACACAGCTTGCTCAAAAAATGTTCACAATCCTAGAAACCATGACAGCCAATCAGATTTGTCAGTAAGAGAAGAAATTAAATTCAACAAATACACAGTTACGAGCCTTTTACAGATGTTCACTTTTACATAGTACGGACGCCTGGATACATAATCTCCACTAGTTTAAATACAAGCTTGTACAAAGGTGAGCATAATGGAAATTTGAAAAAAAACTTTTAAATCTCATAATTTTGTAACTCAAAAATGATTTATTTTTGAGGGCTTTATTTTCTCATCATATGTATCGAGTCAAACTCTGTGAATCTCTGTATAAAATGATAGAAAATCTCAACGTTTTCAGGACATGTTCGAATATACTTGAGTATGGTTATTACAGTTGCTGTCATATAATCTCTCGAAGTGAAAGTCGAAATGAATTCACACAAGAAAACACATGCATTAGGGTGGTGCAAACTATTAAAACTTGAATATCATTTGAAAAAGTCAATGACCATTTATGTCAGCCAATCATTACCCTACTAGTAAGTTTGAAAAAAATTACATTTTTTTTTTATTTTTTAAAGGGTCATGTTTTACTTTCTCTTCATAGAGCCTGTATTAATTGCATTGCATCAACATTCAATGAGGTTTGTGACCACCCCCTCCCCCCGTTTCAATGTTTTTGTGAACCAGTATTGATCATCCTTAATTGAGAAATACCAACATTGTCATTCATTTTGGTGTTTGCCACAAAACTTTTCACCTCTAAATACTAGGATTTGTTATAGAGTCAGTAACTGCAACATAATTTTATATTTGTTGTTTTGAACCATTCAGTGTAGGTACAACAAGGCTTAACCCTATATTCCAACTAACGGTAGCATGCATGTATACCAAACTTCAGTTGTTTAATTACAAATTAACAAACCAAATTTTCTTTGATACCTACCACATGTAAAGATCTTTTTTCTTTTTGGCTTCAAAATATATGACTTTATTGCAGTTCTTTATTTCACAGATCTAGTTTAAAAAAGGAAAAAGAAAATGTTACAAATGTGTACAAAGAAAACCAGTACAAATTTGTATTAGCCTGGGTCATGATTACCATTAGCCACTATGACAACTAGCATGCTCTGTTATTAGTCACAATATTATCATTACCCACATACAAGTTGTAATTCTTGAATTTACTATATATAACATGTTGAAATTTTCTCATTATATAGGTAACCTGCTTTATAATGATTATTAATATACATCTGTCACAGTAACATCGTAAGTGTATTTTCATCCTACCATATTAGGAAATGCGAATTCCAAATATGAAATGATTACGTGTGTAAGCGTCCTCTAATAATAAAAACAAAAAATGGCTGCCACCAGGGTTTGACCGGACTCCACACAGATGTTCGCTGATTCTGTTCTAAATTTTTTGGATTTCAGCATTCCCATTATGTATCCTTGGAAGGAAATGATGTATAATAAGGTTATTACGAGGATACCTCAAAGTATGCACTCAGACAGTACGCCGTCCCATTCGACATCCACTGTACTGTATTCGTGCATACTTTGAGGTATTCCCGTAATAACCTCATAATATTTCCTTACTTCAGGCATCGAGTTGCATTGTAATTAAAATTTCAAGTAGTTATTGTAATTAATATATAAATCATATTAACCACATCAAATTGACAGATGGCTAATGGGCAGTGCTAAAACATCAAATTGTTTCAAAGCAGATGAAAAAAGTATGCATCAGAGATGATGACATCACTGAATGACTCACCTCATTGACTAAAAACAGTCCATCTTTCTTTTCCATTTTCACATCTATAAACAAACAAGATTACCATGAATATCTAAATATGCATTACTGGTCTTTCACATTATGTCACAAAAACCCAAGCACAAATCATACCACCTATAATGTCCATGGGTAAACTTGAACTCTCCAATCAACATGTTATCTCAGCTTAAAAAAATTCAGAATGATTTAAATACCGTACATCTGTATTTTTTCTATTATTAGAAGCGCACCTCCAAAACTAAAAAAATGCATCTGTTTTACATGTATTCTGAATACACAAGATAAAGTAACACTTAAAATGCCTCCACAGTAGGTAGCCATAATGAGCAATAGTATTACCAGGAAGTTAAGATGGACACAAGTCGATTGCACACCAATCTGTGCACATGATTCTTCAAGTGATTCCAATCAGACTCAATAACTAAATATGAGCATTTATCAACAAAAACCAAAACTTACCTGGTTTTGAATGCGGCATTAGCCTTCGCAGATCATTCATAAGATGTCGTCCTCTGTATGAAATCCCTCTTGAACAAAAGATTAACACTCTTGTCTTGTTTATCCATTTCCTCTGCAATATATAAGTCAATATTTACATTTACCTAATATGTACACACTGCTTTGCTATTCATCTACTGATATTGTATAGCTTATTTTGAGCTCAATTGATCAGTGAGATTGGATTGTGTGTTGTGGCTGTAATTACCCCTTTTTATAAAGCAACAATTATTTTTGCTACATATATGTTCTTAGTTCCACAAAGAATTTCGGCATTTATTATATACAATATAAAATTCACTTTTCTTTGTTGAAAACACATGAAGTATCAAGATGACGCTTTGTATATGAAAATTTTTTCGTAAACTGCTTATACATGTGTACGCTATATATTTTATTTTTATTTTATAATTTAGAATGAAAACATGAGTCATACAAATGTAGCTGAAATCAGTGAACAAGAAAAAAGCCATGATGGAAAGCTAGTCAAACTTTTTGAAGTTTTTGTGAAGCCTGCAAAGATTATTTTTATTTCATTGATGTTTTAATCATTAGTACTTTCATAAAAAGTTTTACTTTCAACATTGGAATCAACATTTCTTCGAACAATTTTTCAAATCAGACATCGGTCGTGGTGTGATCGGCAACGTATAGACTGCATTTGTAATGTTTTACCGATTCTTATACACCAGTTACAATGGAAAAGCATGTTGAAAATTTTTTTCGATTTTCGATTTCATTGACAAGTTATTTTCAACATTACAATAATCTTTTCTTCGAACATTTTACTTTGGATATCGGCTATGACGTGATCAGTGAATTAAGTAAATAAACCAACACTTTTAACGAGTACATGCTGACCCAAATAAACTTAGCAGCCTTTTGACTTCAATTACATTGGTTATTGTTTATGGCTGTTTATGAACAGTGAGGAGGCATCTCATAGAACAACAACTATGGAAATCATAGACAAAGGTAAATGTGCGGAAATCGAGCATGGCGGTAGGGATTTTGAGCATGGCGGTTTCTCAGAGCAGCATGATGCCGCACTGCCACACTGTTTGTATCCTGGAGGAACACTTGCATATAATATTTTATTTTATTCAAAAAACCCAAAAAAAATGACTGTATGCAAGTCTATAGTTAACACTGTTTCACCAGAGCGTTTAAGTAGAGCACCCTCACTGGTAACTTTCAATAATTCTTTCATTTTGAAATCGATGTCCTGTAAAATACTTTGCGTAATTATATTGGATCGACAATTTTAACTCAAATTCATTGTAATTTGCTTGAGTATCCATGCACACTTCACAGGACATAACGTGTACCGCTGACATTGAAGTGTATGTGCTGCCTTACTGCGCACATTCACGAATATGTCCGCAGATTCTCCACAGCGACAGTCCACACACGTGTTCCAGGTTTCGAGTAAGCCTACAATTGAACGCGGGTTTTCAAAAAAACACACGTAAATTTACCTTCTTAAGGAGACCTTCTGTTGAAGTGCTGGTTGAATTTCGTTCTCGTGGCACTTTCTTTGATAGTGATCTCGATTTCTTCAGCTTTTTCACTTTGTTTTGTGACTGTTCCGTAGTTCCTTTGCGTTTCGCCATATTGGAATTAGCATGAGTATTTCCGGGTCATCCGATGAACTTGCATTCGTTACGTTCGATAACGTTCGGATAACTTCGGAATAAAAAGACACGTTTCATCGCAAAAGGTTTAAAATATACCAGTGTGTGTTCACTTTTGTTTTATTTTCATTCCTCGGTGTAGTATTTCGTAATCTGTAACTTGTGAAAAGCGTAGTCAAGATAACTGGACTTAAAAGTAACATCGTTCTTCCGATCCGATAATAGCCGAACGCGAAACGACCGAAAATAAACAAATTTATAGGAAGTGCTTTCATCTTGTTAGAGGTAAAAGCTGTGTCAAATGTTCCACGAATATTTTCAAAAAATTGCAATTTTTCCTTCTTTACAGTTCTGTAAAGGTCGGTAACAAGAATCTGGGTTTGATTTTCTGACAAGCATGTCGTTGAATATAGATGAAAAACTAGGAGACAAAGGCGGAGGTAGTAGCCGTGATCCAGCTGCGGGCGACTCGAGCCAACGTGATGCGTATACCAGAAAACCCCTTAGGTCACCTAAACCTGGAATTGATGCCGATTACCGTAGGTGTTATTATTTTATGTGTGGTTTATTCAATATCTGTGATGTTTTTCCGTTTATTTTTTAGGTATATTAACCTGGCAGCGCTCTGCATCTGTTTATCACTCCCAGCTAGCAATTTTGTACGAGTCTGACAAGACACTGTAATGAAAAATAGAGCAAATTTTGATAATGATAACAATTAGGTACATTTGTATATGCATGGAGGTAGAAAAGGGTCTCTTTTCTACCTTCATGGTATATGTAAGAAATTTAAAAATCAAACGATTGCTTAAAAAATAATGTGAATGCATTTTTGTTGACAAATATAAAATTTTTAATTATTGGCAGATATTTGGTGAATTTTTTATAAAAACTACATAATGTACCATAATGCAGGTTGCATATAATCAAAGGCAGATATAATAATTGACGTACATAACCAAAAAAGAAATGTAATATTTTCTTTACGGTGTCAATAAGGCACTATTCTATTCTAATATATAAGGCATGCAACTGGGGTGATATGCAATGATAATACACCATGAGATAAACATGCAAATTTATAAAAAAAAATATTAATGTGGATGAGATTCTGTGAAAAAAATTGCGGTTATCTCAATTTTTATCTCAGTTAGAGAGTGTCTTCTTGAATAACACTGGAAATCAGAGTCACTCATTTCTGTTTCCATTCATTGCAATTTAGCATGAAAATAATGGATTACTGTAAAGGGGGTAATTATTCACTGGGTTTTAATTTAGCTTATTTCGCTGACTGGAAAAATGCGCTAAATTAAAACACAGTGAATATGTAAAATTTAGCATAGAACACATTATCTAAATGACAAAACCGTGAATTTAAAACCCACTGAATATGCCCGAAATGGTAAATCAGTGAAATTTAAACCCAGTGAAAATTAGACATTTTACAGTAACATGCCAAATAAGACTCTATACCTTTAAAATGCATGAGACAATTCCATGATTTTAGTGAACCTCGTTCAGTTAATATTTAGTTTACATGTTGTTGTTTATTGATTTTAACCACCTTGTATAATGGTATAAATAGAAATAGGTGCATTAGTTAAATCATCCTTACTTATAAGCATGACAACAATTGAGTTGTTTGAAATTAAAATCAAGTGATTGTACCTTAAAAAGTATTATAATGATGATAAATTCTATAGTATATAGATTGTTGTTGTTGCTACTTGTATCTTAATTTCTGTCATTAATGATGTCATATGTCTTGGCAGTACTTGTTGTGGTGATTCATATCATTTGCTATACTGTACACAATAAGGGGTTTCACAATGTGAAATAAGACATTTTTGACTACATGTCTACATGTAAATCTTTTGTGTGAATATGAAACTAAATGTCCAGGTTGGTCTAATTAAATCTTGCCTGAGAAGGCCCTAATTTTAATCCCCAAGTTAGGCTAGCCTAACTACAGTATGCAAATTTGGACAAATCATAGGCATGCTAAATGTGAAACTAAATTCCAGTTCTGAAAGACAATATTGATATTTATATTTCCCTTTGTGTAAATATCCTTTTGTTTTCCCAAGTAGGAAGCTAATGGGTAAACCAGCAGTGCACATGTGTATGGCTTCATTGATGAATCCCTGTTCAGATAAAAATCAATGTTATGGTTCTGTCTCATGTTTAAATACTATTATTTTGTCCTTATTTTGAGAACTGGAACTCTGTGAAAATAGTTCCTTCTTCACAGGTCTCAACGGCATTGAATGACCAGGGTATAAAAGATGTATTTTCTGTTCACCTGGGAATAACTTGGCTTATGCATGTAATAGTGAGGTATAAATTCATTTTTATTTATCAACAAAGGTACACCGCCACCAGCTCAGGGAACTTATTCCCAGTCTTCCCAATCTTGGAGCCAGACTGTACAGACTGCTGCTAACTCAATGTCGTCACTTTCAGTGAATGCACCAGTGTTCGTTCCGATGGGATACTCCACTGCCACTACCCCACAACAGGTATATTTTGTTCACATGTTGTTCTGTTTTTAGTATTCTAATCTTCAAAAGGTAATTTTGAGTATTATTAGTCCCCGTTCGGACGCAGTCCGAAAACGGGGACTTATGTTTTGCCCTGTGTACGTCCGTGCGTCCGTGCGTCCGTGCGTCCGTGATCACCTGTATCTCGAACATGCATGGACCGATTAAGTTCAAACTTCACTCATACATCACACCTTATATGGGACATATGCACATGCATTTTTTTCATGATCCGATTAACGATAGCCGAATAGCGGCCATTTTAAGGCCGAAAATGCATCAAAATCGCACATTTTCACCATTCCGGACCCGGATCTCAGTTATGCATGGACGGATTTCATTCAAATTTGGTACATACATTAAACATAATAGGACCTTGATGCACGTCATTTTTTTTTTCGGATCAAGTTCGAAATAGCCGACTGGCGGCCATTTTGTTTTAAAGAATTCAGTTCTGGATCCGTATCCGAGACATGTCTGGATTGATCAAGTTCAAACTTCACACACACAAGGTACATCATGTCACAAATATGTATGTGCATTTGTTTCATGATCTCATTAACGATAGCCGAATAGCGGCCATTTTAAGGCCGAAAATGCATCAAAATCGCACATTTTCACCATTCCGGACCCGGATCTCAGTTATGCATGGACGGATTTTGTTCAAATTTGGTACATACATTAAACATAATAGGACCTTGATGCACATCATTTTTTTTTTTGGGATCGGGTTTGAAATGGCCGACTGGCGGCCATTTTGTTTTAAAGAATTCAGTTCTGGATCCGTATCTGAGACATGCTTGGATTGATCGAGTTCAAACTTCACACACACAAGGTACATCATGTCACAAATATGTATGTGCATTTGTTCCATGATCTCATTAACGATAGCCAAATGGCGGCCGCTTTAAGGCCGAAAATGCATTGAAATCGCACATTTTCACCATTCCGGACCCGGATCTCAGTTATGCATGGACGGATTTCATTCAAATTTGGTACATACATTAAACATAATAGGACCTTGATGCACGTCATTTTTTTTTCGGATCAAGTTCGAAATAGCCGACTGGCGGCCATTTTGTTAAAGAATTCAGTTCTGGATCCGTATCCAAGACATGTCTGGATTGATCAAGTTCAAACTTCACACACACATGGTACATCATGTCACAAATAGATATGTGCATTTGTTTCATGATCTGCTTAACAATAGCGGAATGATGGCCATTTTAAGGCCGAAAATGCATCAAAATCACATATTTTCACAATTCCAGAACCGGATCTCAGTCATGCATGGATGGATTTTGTTCAGATTTAGCACAATGTGTTGTACATATGCAGGTGCATTTCGGTCATGATCTGCTTTGAATGTATATGTCACTCAAATATGAACGGAACGGGGACGTGTCATTGACAATGACTTGTTTAATTTTCAATCTTACTGAGAAAAACAAAGCATCCCAGCAAGCAATATTTCAGTGTAGCTAGCTAATGGCATTGGAGTATTGATATGTGTAGTTTATAAACATATTATTATAATATTGCAACAAAGTCAGTTCCTCCAGACATTCATGCTTCTTACATTATATCTTAATAAGTGTGAAAATAAAAATGATAGTTGGCCAACATCATCTTCAACTCCAATACAATCTATGTAACCATCTCTAGGGCGTTGGAGAGTCAGGTCTGTTCATTCTATTGAAATAGTCAACACCCCGTGATAGTAAGTTGAAGCTAAAGTTGACTTTCCTACACTGTGACTTATCGCCAATACTTTTTTTTATCAAAGAAACGTAATGTCATACATTTGTACCATTGACAGTAGGAATTACATCAATATATTCATAAAATATGATACCATATTTCTGTCTGTGAATTGCTCTGCTGGTACATTGTATTTTTAGAAATTCTAAGTATTCCACAATTAACCCCTGGAGGTGGCATGGCATATCAAATCAGTCGACCGAAAGTGTTACACCGCAGCATGGAAAGTTAAAATTTCATTTCACATTCAATATGATGTCCACAACAATTAACAAAATAATATCAATTATGCCTATTTGCATGACTAATCTCGTTGAACACCTTAGGAAGAAATAAGGTGCCGCAGTTCAGCTAACAACACTGGCAGTGACTGCAATACTGTTTTGAAGGTTGCTGTGTCCTTCATAGTAAAATAATTCCATACAAGTAGGAACCTGTCAGTCACAAAATATAATGAACAATTTTGAGATCTTCACTGTGAAAAAAAAAGGTTCCAAAATAAATTAAATCTGCCAACATGGCTGCATTGGTAGCCAAGTTTGGTGATCCAAAACTTTTTAAATGCTCTAATTATTGACACAAGGAAATTTGGACAAATTCTTTTTTATTTTTCATTTATGAGTAGGCATCTACCTTTACCTTTTGACCACCATACTTTTCTTTGCCAGAAAGTTGGCGTAACATTTCACCTATTTTATGTATTTTTCTTATATAGTTTTTATAATTTTCTTTTGCCCAGTACAGGTCTTGATTCAATTTTGGAAAAATTAGAAATTAAAATTATGTTGTTTTATTTTTTTGTCCTCATAACATACCAATAAAACTTTGGACATACATGTATGGCTGTCTTGTTAACCCTTTGAGTGTCTAAATAGTTTTCCCGCTCAAATTTGGGTAAATTTGTTCACATTTTCTGTAATTTTCACAGAATTCAATCATAGTTTTTAACCTAATAAACAATGTGATATGATTTCCAGTTTTTGATCCAAAAATTTGAAATGTTTGCAACATTTTCTGTGCAAAAGAGCAGACTATAAGTAGAGCTATTTTGTGGATGGTGTCTGATGTTGACTTTGACACTCAAAGTTAAATAAACATAGTGCTGCAGACAATATACATTCTATTATATTATACCAGTATATTGATGGTGTTAATCCATTGATTTGATTGGTCCAAACACAAAATTTGCATATGCAATCCATGGTATATTGGCTGATAATGCACGGCTAAACCAAGTGGCCCTGGAACATGAATTGACTACAGATTTAATACCGGTATTATTTGATTTTTAAGGAAATATAGTCGTTGAATTTTGGAAGAATATTGAAAAAAATACTGAATTAAAAACATCTGAAAAGTTATATAACTATAATATTGCTTTTTGTTAATGGTGGGGTCCAAGTTGTGAGCGTCGGTCGTTGGGTGATTGTCGTTCGCCACACAAACCTACTAACCACCGTTCCTCAACACCGTGAGGTGCACGCCAGAACGCTGTGTTCTCAGTGTTGTTACTTTGGGATGGATTGCGAACTTCCAACAAAGAAAACTTGAAGGATTTAATGACATAAAAATGCAAAAAACTATGAGTCACAGGCAAAAATGTATGCCACAAATAACAACCAGTGTCCGGTAGCGACAGCTGACAAAATTGCAGTGCACCCGGGTACTGTGGAATACTTTATTTTCGCTGGAATTAATTTTCGCTGAAAAGGTTTTTTGGGTGTTTTGTATGGAATTTATTTTCACTGATTTTTGATGAGTTTAATGTGAAATACAGGAAAAAAAGTATATTCCCTGGATTTTATTTTCACGGAATTATCCCTTCAGCGAAAATAGCGAAAATAAATTCCAAGCGAAAATACAGTATTCTACAGTAGTATGATGAGTCACAAAACCGGTTTATTTCACAACTGTACTTTCAATGGGAAAATTACAGTCCAAATTGTACAAAAACCAGAATGAAAACGTGGAAAATTCGTTGTTTAAATGATCCAAACTGTACACGACCCTGTATTTCAAATCCCGTTGTGCGTCAGTAAAAGGTCAGAAAAGTCATCCTTTGTTATGCTAATATGTGTGTTTACGCTGCTCTATTCAACGTGGATATGTTTTTTTTTCATGTGGAATAAAAATTAGTTTGTATTCAATTTGAACTGTGTTGCGCATGTAATTTTTGTATGCATTCAGCGTACAACTACATACTATTCTTATAAATATTCATGTTCAAGGGCCATAATCATGATCTTTTAGTAGATGAAAGTAAACTCTATTTTTACAAGATTTATCGAATTGTCAATATACTGGCATAATATAATAGCAATAACCCCCGCCGAAGTTGGGTATACCACTTGATATTGCACAATTCACTCCATATATGGAATATCAATATCTCGTGGTATACCCGCCTTCGGCGGGGGTTATTGCTTAAGTATACTACATGTGTAATAGTTACCGGTATTACATATGTTGGTGTAGTGAAACTTAAAAATAGAAGATATAAATTACTGTATAAGAGTTAATTATTCACTGGGTTTTAATTTGGCTTATTTCGCTGACTGGAAAATGCGTTAAATTAAAACCCAGTGAATATGTAAAATTTAGCTTAAAACACATTATCTAAATGAAAAAACGTGAATTTAAAACCTACTGAATATGCCTGAAATGCTAAATCAGTGAAATATAAACCCAGTGAAAATTAGTCATTTTAGTAGTGTTCTCCCCAGATAAATTGCAAAGAGTATTGGCCAATTTGCATAACAATATAATATAATAATCACCACTATTGTTACGCTAAATTGGCTCTATTGTTAATCAAAAATTGAATAGTTGGGAACTCCTACTCTGTAATGCCATGGAAAGATCTGTGTGATTTCACCAACTTAGATTTCAGATTTTCTAACTTTTGAATTTGTACTTACTTACAGAATTTTGTTGGTTACAATGAATTTGAAGGATTAAAAACAAATAGACCAGCAATATTATCTGTGAGTAAAAATGAGAATGATGAAACAAGATTATTAAAAGATTCCATGTTTAAGTTGATGTCTAGCCCTGCATCCTTCGATGACCTTCTGAAAACATTGACCAGTAAATTTAATCAGTCAGTTCGTGATGAGAAAAGTCTTCTTGAAATTATCAGAATAATTTATGAACTGGTAAGTACATTTTCAAACAATTTCATTTTTACCCTAAAGTAACTGAATAATAATAATAATAATACAGTTTTATTACACCGTATTGAAATTACAAATTCATTTTTTGGCTGAACGTAATAAAAAGGTAAGGTAAAATGGTAAGTAAAAGTTAAAATTAATTGGACCATTGTTTTTAATGTTTTGGTAGTACATGACAGCTTCAATTTGAAATTAAAGGTAGCCTGTCAGTTTCAATGCTACAGCCTATTGTACTACTTCTATTATTAATATTCAAAATGTGCCTGCAATATTCTAACTGAATTATCATGTGTAATACACCTGTTTGTCATAAGAATGCTTTCATGTGCAGAATTCGAAATGTACATGAGATGTGTAATTTCCTAATAAATTAACTAGGTGTTTGTATAGAATACGTGTTTGTACAATGTAGTTTGGTACTGACCACCATATTGAATATCATACTCATACCAAAAATTGCTATGGAATTGAAACTAACCAATCTCAACAAGAGACCTCAAAATATTACTGAGGAATGCATTGGTTATCAATAGAAGTAGCAAATCCCTTTCAGTTTTTTTTCATTTGATCATATAAATTACTGTATGATGAAGGGCAAAAGTTATCCAAAAATTATTAATTAATTAACAAATTGTGTGTACTGATGCTGTCTTGCATGTCTGTTGGTTTGTCTAGTATGTTACGTACAGTAACACTGTAAATACACACATTTAGTTGAGCAGAGCACTCTTGGGGGATCTGATCTGACTAGTTTTAATCACTTTAACAATCGTGAGACACAAACATTTAACCAGTCAGTAACAGTGCTGTTTGGTGTCTGAAAAACATTATGGCCGTGACAGTAAATAAATTATGATTTTAACAGATTTTCAAACATCATACCATACCAAGATGTACATTGTAAGTACAAAATTTGCACTATACAAATGGCATCGCATCACTGGGGAACTATGTCACTATAGGTTACAACTTACTAGAAAAGATCTACTAAGTATTTTCATACTTTAATATGACATTAGCATGCTCCAAGTAAATTACTACACAAGTGTCTTTAAAGTGTAACTGAATTGGGACAATTGACTTTTTTTGTGTGCAAAATTTATTTATAAACAACATTATGAAAAAAAATCAAGTGAAAAGGGTATATAAATTGGGTAAACAGTCAATGATATTCCGAAATCGCGCCACGCCCCCATCTCCCATCACCTTCGAGTTTTTTCGGCATTACGAGTGTAACCGAAATGGCGCCACCAACGGGAGCATAAAGCATGAGCTAGCTAGCAGACAGGATTGTTTATCATTTTCCATACGCACGCGTTTCGTAAACATATACAACGAGTTACCAAGATCGAGAATTCTTACGAGTTACCATCATATACAACGAGTTACCACGATCGTTTTCATGGGGAAACGCTGTGTTGTTGGCGGGTGTAGTAACACACACGGCGATCGCGTAAGTCTTTATGGGTTCCCAAAAGATTCGAATTTATGACATCAGTGGACCAAAGCCGTCAAGAGCACCAGGAAACATTGGGATGGACCTTCTCCATATACCGTTATTTGCAGTGTCCATTTTACGCCCGAATCATTTGTTGATCCACCATCTGGATTCGTTATGAATTATTTGGGTTTCGGGAATAACTGTGTAAATAACCAGAAGAATAATATTTTCCATGTAGAATATGAATATTAATTTGCTTGAAAAGTTTAGAATGTATTCATGTTATTATGCCAGAGTCGAAATAACTAGATCGATCGTGGAACAACAACAACAAAACACAAAATGGCGATTGGAAAATGTAAGCACTGGACGCATTCACCGTTCACGTACTTTGTGTCTTTACATGATTTCTTCAGAAGATCAAGAAACTGAAAATTGCACACTGATATGTGTTTAGAATTTGGATGAACAAAAGACAGAAACTGGAAACCATGCCGGTCACGATGTTCAAACTCTGTGTCACGGTCATTTTGGGAAGGTACATGTACACGATCACCCACATCGCGTACTTTTCTTGCAGGTTCAAACCTGTATGGGCCAATTTGTCCCTGGCACTCTAAAACAAAATCGTGACATCTCTCATTGTCATCATACTCTTCGATTTCATAACTCTCGTCAGACGATAACATAGATTCCGTGTCGCTTTCCGAGCACTGCATACGTATAGCGGCCATTGTGAGACGATGGCAAGTTCCCCCCGTGACGTCACAAAGTACCCTTGTATGCTAATTAGGTACTCTAGTTGGAGCCTCGCTCTGAGTCGACCAAGAAACTGAACGTGGGCGTGTCCTTATCCAGAACATTATTATTGATCGTTTACTTAATTTATGTACATTTTTCACTTGATTTTTTTTCATAATGTTTTTATAAATAAATTTTGCACACAAAAAAAGTCAATTGTCCCAATTCAGTTACACTTTAAACCACATCCATGTAAGTTATATGCTGGCTTTGTGTGCTTTCTGTATACACTGGTGAGTGGTGATTCATCATTCGAGCAAGCAAATAAAACTCATTAGTATCATACGTTTCCCTCACATCCATCTATGACTTGCACAGAGTGTTATAGTGTGAATAATGCTGAATATTTGTTTGTTTTCTAGTCTGTAGAACAAGTTAATTTTAGATACACAGGTGCAAGAATGTGTAATTATTTATCAAGGCATATGAATGTGGAGACAGATAGTGGTACGTTTAGGCAGCATCTACTGAAAAGGTAATATATCAAGGCATGCATTTATAAATGTAAAAATGGATAGTGGTATATTTAAGTTTTTCATCATCAAGTTGTGCTTTCAGGCTTATATCACATGCATGTGCTGCAGATTTAAAAGCCAGAACAAAAAAAAATATCTACCCAGCAGTGGTACTTCCTGTCTATTGCAGTCCCTACAAAACCATGCATGATCGTGATAAGAAAAGTAATATTTGACCTCAGTTAAACTACATGACTTGAGGCACACCATAGAGCTGATTTAATCAATCAGTGTTCTTTTAACAAAAAATTGCATCATTTCAATTCATTCTTCTAACGTATAATGGTGAGCTGACAGCCAAATAAATGAATCTTGGCTGGCAAAGATGACTCCCTGCTTTATACACTGTTGAGATTATATTCAATTTCAGGCTACATCAAGAATTTGAAAAAAAAGATGAGAGCATAAGAAATCCTCAAACCATTCCAAGACTTCTTGGCTTTACTTTATTTGTTGCAGAACTTTTTGAAAATTTTGAGGTGAGTTTTTGATCACATATATATAATTATATTGGTCTTTTTTCAGTACTGATCACTGTTAGCAATAGTTCTTTTGAATTTATGATTGGAAGTTCTTGATTTCAATTTCTGCAAAAAAGGATCAACAAATCGCTATGCGGAGCCAAAACAGTTCTTTAAGCATACGACTTTGGAGAAACCTTGTTTGACTAGGCATAATAATGCATTACAATAGAGAGATGGTTACACAAGCCTAGTCCTATAGATGCACACATTGAATATGGTTTCTGTGGCATAATGTAATATATATGTAAAATAAGCATTTACAATTTTTACCTTGCCCATACCATCAAAGATGGAAGGGAAAGGTATATTAAGGGAAAAATTTCTGTCTGGCATTGTCGTTGTTGTCGTCGTCGTTAATAATTGGTATTGTGTGCACAATAACTTTACTAATTCTATTCCAAACTTGGTCACCTCATTCATCAGTATAAAGTCTTCCCTGAGTATGAACAACAGACGTCCTATATGAAAATATGCACAAATTGAGAAAATCTGATAAAATATTTTGACTGTTTCTACTTGACTGATCACTGTTGATACACATTCAAAGGTCACTGATCTCAGTGGAAATATGCATTGTTGTCAGGGTTCTCCCCAGAAAAAATGCATAGCGCCGGGGCTAATTTGCATAATAATTTGCATATCATTTACATATCTTTTCTTCATTGATTAACAGAACTTATTTACAATTATGAATATTAGTGAGCTCAGTCACAGGGCAAATATTTTTTTTAATGGAATCAACACATTATGTTTCACAATTTAGAAGAGTTTGAAACATTCTCGAAATACAAATGCTGCAGACTTAAAAACAAACACAAATACATTATTGTTGCAATTTAATTGTTTTGTAAAACGTTGAAGGAAACGCATTCAAAACGTTAAGCCAGATTTATGTTCACGAATCTCATAATTTTATTCACTCCAAAAACATTCTCCTTCAAAAAATCGATCACGTAATTAATTGACGTATTGTTGTAATTTATTATTCGTACCATCAACTTCTAAAACGTTTACAATTACAGTAATGAGCGAACAAATAAAGCTTCAAAACGATCATCAAAGTTACGACGTGACATAACTTACTTGGCCATGTTATACACCAGTTATAGCAATAATTCCTCAACAAATTTTACTTCTTTTTTTTTGATATGAAATGTAAGTAAAATCCGACTTATTTTTATCGGGAGCGATTATTTTTGATCACTTGATCGCTTCGGTAAAAGAAAACAGACCCGCCATGATGTTTGTGAAAAATTAGCATGTGTCCTTTGACCCGATGGGTCAAGAATTCCATTAACCAATCAAAATGCCGCATGGTAATGCCGGTAGAACCCGAAGTTTTCCGAATGGTAGTGATCATAAAAATTACATTGCGGAAGTAAAGCGATGTCGTAGCACGATGTGTTGGCATCGATTTCAATTGAAAACTGCATGACAGCTTTCGAAAGAGGTGATTTGCAATTTTTAAAAGGTAAATTAGGTCTTGAAAGAAGAGTTTTTACATGATTCGAAATGATAACAGTTCAAATGTATTTTACCAAATCACGCAATAAACACGTTGTTTTTTTCTTGAGTAGCGTGAACTGATCGTGAACTCCGATTTGACCATGTTATATCGAGGTTGAATTGATTTTGAAATAATTTTAGCTTTCAATCTAAAGACTGTCTATCGCAGAAAGTATTTACTTACAAACAAAGAGGTGCTAATTCCACAAATTTGACTAGCCGCTACGTATCGTGCGACTAGGTCTATTGTTTATAAATTATAATCCACGACTGGCAGGATGCGTGTCGGTCGGTACGTAATTATACCAACAATCAGACAATAGTCCTCGTCGGAAGCATTTCCGTGGTGGTCACTAATTTTGAGTGACGGTCGGCGCCGACCGGCGTGGCGAACAAAGCTTTTTCACATCTGATATTGGCATGTCAAATATGAAATCAAGCGCCGAGGTGGGAACACATAGCGCCGAGGTCCCAAGTGAAGCGCCGAGATTCACAGGTATAGCGCCGCGGACCTCGGCGCTAAAAAGCCCTGGGGAGAACCCTGGTTGTATGTGCTCAATGAAGCAAATCATTTATCTTGTAATATTATCCTATGAATTGGGTGCCAAACTGTGATAAAGATCTGAAGCTAATAGAAAATCTATTTAGTCCAAAGAATAAAAAAACTAGTACATAAAAAATATACAAAAAGCAAAATGTTGCATCCACATTTTGAAAAGAAAATTGTACTCAAAAATATGTATTCTGTATTTGACAAACAGTTCATTCAACAAATGAAAATTCACAGGAATTTGTTTTAGCTATTATAACAGAATGATAGAGCTTTTATAATACTAATTTAAAAACGCACTTCAAAAACAAAGATTGCAGTGTTTGAAGATGTAGATTCTCAGGAGGCAACAGTACTGTTGATTTCTCTCTCCACTGGACACCAACTAACTAAGTTGATTTGCAAACAATGATTGCAACATAAAAGCGATTCATAAAGGGCGTTTTTTTTTTTACTTTTCAAATAATACAGTAGTCACACAATGAATATAATAAGGCAGTTCATATTTGTCTTAGTGAATCATTAATTTTTGTCAGACACCTGTACAAAAAACTTGTACAAAAGCCAGCTAAGATTTTCTGTTTTTAATGTTTTATGAATCTATTCACATCAAAATGCAGCACTTTTTTTTGAGATAAAGCATTTGTTTTTATACTAAAATATCTGAATTACTTTGAGCAAAGCTGGAAATTATGTCCCTTAAAATAATTAAACAAATTAGACACCAATGTTTTTGTAACATATTTGCATCTATCAAGGACATTCGGTAGACTGATTCCCCACTGTTTTTTCAACCCCAAAACTTGTTTGTATTCAAAATTAATTATGAAAATGCATATTCATATTGAAACAAACTATGATAAAGGGAATAATATTATTATAAAACTATGTTTAACTCTTGTGTTTAGTGCATGAACCGTGTGTTGATGGATGGATAGATGGATGAATAAGTAGATGGATCACTTAACATAGGAGCACAATTCTAGTTTCCCTAGTGGCCAAAATAAGTTAGTTAAAAATAACAGTGACAATCAAGGCCATAAGATGTCACCTGACACAATATGACACATGAAAATGTTCCTATTTTTGTTTTAACTAATTGAATAACTTGTTGCGATACATCTACATGAATACATCTCAACACAAACATCCTGTATATTTTTTATCATACAGTGACTGACAAATCTTGCACAGTTTTTCCATGCTACAGTGTATATGCATTTGGTTTACTTTAGGCTTACTGTGTCTGGATATTCTTACTTATATAAAACTTACTTTCTGACAGATTATTGTGAATGATCAGCCAGAAAGACTCCATGTACTCAGAGAAGCATTGGGAGATTTGAGTCTGACACTCCTCAGTCACCCGCAGGATGGTAATATAAAATGCGTCATAAATGTTTTAAAGGTAAGTTAACACACATTCTCGCAAACATACTTGAGGTCATAGCTGCCAAATGATATCATATCTACACATAGGGAATTTGGTACTTTACACATTTGCCATCAGCCTGTAAGTTCATGTTTCGTTGACCAAGGTAGCAAGTTCTTTAAACTAAGATAGAATCAACAATCAATTTTGAATCGGTCAATGCCTGATGCTGTTCATTGTATGAAGTTGATTGGTCCGAAGTCAAATTTCAATTTTCGCAGCTGCTATACAATAATTATTGATAATTTCCAAACATCATCTCTTACACTGGCCATATACTTCAATATAATTTTGTTCTACTAACAATTTTAGAGTTGTACACTTTGAGAGCTTTATTAAGGTCTTGGAACTATTGTGTGAAATAAGTATTAATTATCTGAATTTGATAGGTTTTTGAAAAAAAAGGGGGGAATTATTAAATGCTGCAATCAAAACAGAAGCAAATACTTGTAAATCCACGGCTGATCTGCACTGGCTCGGAAGATGAATTCTGATTAGCTAAAAAAACAAAAAAACTTGTGGCGTTGAATGCACGTTCATTGTCAGTATTGTTATGCAAATTCAAACTAGCTAATCATTTACAACCTTCCGAGCCAGTGCAGATTAGCCCTAAATCCATGTGCATTGTAAACTGTTCATTAGCATTTAATTTAGTAAATCAAATTTGAACACAATCAGTGTTCGAACACTTAAATTCAAATTTGAAACATTCATATGTTCACAATTCATGCAAATTCAAAGATGTTTTCCAATGATTCAGTATTTTGCACATGCAGAAATTGAGATACTTTACTAGGACTATATGAAAAGTTTAATGCTCTTCTATAACAATTTATTCCAGTTAACTGGTTCAAATCTAGAGCACTGTGAAAGAAAGAAAACCGGTTCTTCCAAATATATGGATGCAATATTTGTGAAAGTTAATGAGCTCTCGACAAGTGACAAAATCAACATGTAAGTATAAACTGATCACCGATAACATAGTTGCTGTTGCACCTGATCTGTGATTGGTCCTGAGATCAAATCTTACCAGGGTTGAATACCAAAAATAGGGATTGGCTTTCTACTCTACTCTACTTACAAATGTCCCTCAGACTCAATGGGAAGGCCAAATTCGCTTGGCAAGATTCATTCACTTACAAATGTGACTTTGGGTCAGCTTTGAATAAAATACAACATTTTTTGTGTTTGATAGGGCCTAGTTGATGCCGGGGTGGTGCATTTCATGTACATTGCCGTTTGATATTGTGCTGTCTAATTACTTAATTTTCCTAAATTAACCAATATTATAGGTGTTACAAAAATATCTTGAGTACTAATCAACAAATTTTAATGAAACTTTGTACATAGATGCTATTAGATAATCCACAGATCAGGATTGAAATCAATGTTAATTACCTACTTTGTATGAATAGGGTCACATGACCTCGTTAGTATGCTTTACTTATTATCTCAGGCACTTTTGCAGTCAGAGATGTGCATTCAGTGAAGGCATCAGACAAGAAATACGACTATTTTATCAGATGGCTAAAAATGTTCATTTGGCTTGATTAATATGCATAACTGCAACCAGTACTATAATGAAGGCATCGATTGGACAAGGGATATGACTAACATATTAGATGACTATATATATACTGGTACATTGTATATATGGCCATGTAATCTCAATAATATGCATAACTTAAATATCTTAAGTACTTTTGCAGATAGGGAAATGCAACTAGTGATACATGTATTATTTTGTTGTCAGACAAGATATACAAGTGAATTATAAAGTCGTCATATACATTGTATGGTTATATTTTCTCTAAATATTTATAATTGTTATACCATAGCTACTTGGAACTATCCTAATCCCTGCTTACAGTTATATTTTTAAATGCAGTATTTGTAAATGATAAAGGCAAGCAGTTTTTGTTAGTGTGTATTGGAGATTTGTTTTAAGTATAGTAAATACAGTATTCCTTATGTGTACTTCATGCCTTCAATACAAGAGTTCTTTCTGAGCTTGAGTCTTCCACTAACCCTTTGCCATTAAACTGTGATGAATCAAATTTATATTATGTCACTTTTGCAGACAATGGCCAGGAGCCCTCAAAAACAATGAATGGTTTTTTAATTTCAGAAAAATATATAGGTTCATAAAGTTATTTTCTCTGTACATGAAATGTACTGTACTGTCTTAGCTCTATTAGTAACGCATACAGATATACATTATTGTATATATTTATCCCCTGTTTGGATGCAATCCGAAAACAAGGAATTATGAATTGACCTGTGTTTGTTCCCAATAAACCTGTGTCATGGACATGCCTTAGTCGAATACAAGTTCACACACACACATATATCTTTGGATATATATACATGTACATGTCCATTTGTTTCATAATCTAATTCAAGATGGTCAAATGGTGCTATTTTAAAGTTAAAAATTCAACAAAATCATTTCTGCCATTCTGGAACCAGATCTTGGTCATGTATGGATAGAGTTCAAACTTGTTACATACATGAGACATGTTATGGACCTATAACTGGTGGCATTTTTTTTTTTAATCTAATAAATGTGGTTTTTATATATACATTATATATCTTGTTGCATATATGCACATGTATCTGTTTGATCATCAGATTCAAAATGGCCAAATGGCGGCCATTTTAATATGAAAATTTCATCAAAATCAAGCGTTTGCGCCATTCTAGACCCAGGTCTCAGTTATACATTTGTTTCATGTTCTGATTCAAAATAGCTGACTCATTTCTGTTTTGTTTCTTATTGAAAGAACAACAAACTCTGTCATGTCATGCTTCATATATTAATGATTTATTTTTAATAGCTCAATCAGAGAGATGTTAATGAAACTGTTGTTGTTAAGAGCAGTTGGATGGAATAGAGACGAAGAAACACCAAAAGCAGAGCCACCTGCTCAGGCAGCTTCTGCGCCAGCTCAAGAATTCAGTGTAAGAATATAGATAGAGGAATTGTTGTTCTGTGTTTTACTTTACCTCATAGGATGTTTTCACATCGGCTTATTAATTGAAATTGAATTCAAACCCTATGAAAACTTTTTCCAGTTTTATATACTAGTACTACTTTATTATGAAGCAATCTCACTAAAATTATCTAGGTAAAGGGAATTCTTTGTTGTTTGTAAAACAGGATTCACTGTATGATATTCAAAACTTGTGTAGTGCTCAGATTATTAAAGCGGGGGAGTCGTCACCTAAACATGCGTCAGGTGGCCATAGTGTGTCAGTGTCTAACCATGAGCCTTTTCGTTCTCGGTGTGTGCTGTTATCAACGCTTGGGACTCAATTCCTGCGCATGCGCAGGTGACACCTCTCTCTCTTTAAACAAAAATACAGTTTTGTATTTATTATGTGAACTTTCTCTCATTGAGTTAACTATACATGTGTAGCTGTATTAGAATAGCGTTAATTGCATGTAATCTAAAAAATGATCACTTTCAAAATATTGTTGTGCATATGTTTATCTACATCTGAGATATTTTATCTTATTCGCAATGCTTTATGCATACAACTTATCTTTTCCAGAATGAACCAATATTTTTTGCTCCAGATGGCAGACAAATCTCTGCCCAAGAAGCAGGTATGATATCATTCTGTATATATATTCAGACTATCATCCCTTAATATTCCCAGTAAAGCTGTGCTTTCAGAATGCAACTTTAAATATTCATAGCATTTGTATTTGTAAATTATTCAAACTTCATATCATTTCTTATGTGTTTCAGGTTTCTATAATTATGATGAGTATGATGAAGAGTACTATGGTAATGATTATGAAGTTGATTATCAACAATGGTCCAAGTGAGTATTTCACTCTATTTATGGTGATTTTCAAACATGTATAATTTATATTTCATTTGAACACGGATCAGAATTAATTTTTTTGTCATAGAATAACATATTATGGCCATACAATTGTGATGTAATGTTTTCTGAAAATAGGGGTGTGGTATGATCATGATGTTTACTTGATTTAACATTTTCTATGGTTTACACCCATTTTCCTCTATTGATTTATAAATCTTTTTGTATAACTGAAAACACCGCTGGCCCCAAAAAAGTATCATTTGTTGTGGATTGGTTGTTCATAAACTTTTCAAATGTAATCTTTGGGTTCACTCTACATGTGTGTTTTACTAATATCACATGAACCACTCAACAGAAACTGTTTACACTGATGCTTTGGAATAATACGTAGACCTAATTAGTTTGGGGTCAAATACATGTGCATTAATTATCTAATTTTCATAATAATTATTTCACTTTTAGCTTGTTTAAGAGAGACCTGATTAGCTTTTGGCAGAAATCTGTTTGAACTAATTATCTAACTAGTAATTATTAGCCAGTTTTTAATGTTTCTGGGTATATTTGAATAATTTCTCAATGTATTTCAATAAAGATTGGTTCATAATTGGTACTCCGGCTAAACTTAGTAATTTTAAGTAATTTGGCCAAAAATCAAATCTGAAAGTAATTATACTAATAGTTATACTGATCACAACTAGACGCTTTGCACTGTTTATCACCCAAGTTATTTATCATCACCACTTCAATAAATCAGTCATGCATTGCTGTTCAAAGAATGCTAAACTAGGAAGTAAGTAATGTTTGATGTACAATGTTCCTCTGATACTGCAGTATTATGAATAAAACATTCAGAAACAGCTCAAGTGGTGTGCATTCAAAATTGATCTTAATTAAAAAATTTCATCAAATATTATTTTGGTAATATACTAGTAGTCCATTTTCGATCACCGAACAGAAAGTCCTGACTTGATGACACCCTAAGATGCTGAAAACTAAATCACAATCAAGAAACTGGGTGAAATTTTCTATGATTCTTTTCTTGTTTTTGCAGTGAAGATGATGAGTACTATGAAAATGCAATTGTATTAGATGAAGAAGCCTGTGCTGACTATGAACAATTTTTGAGAGAAACCACCGGTGGATATTCATAGCGTTAATTTTCTGTATTTGTTCTTGCTGTTACGTCCATAAATGCAGGCTTCTATTTTATTTTTTTAGTAAAAAAAAATGTTATGAGCTTTTGTGACGTAAATAGAAATACTGATATATAGGTATTTCGATTTGTTCTCTGGATATTTCAAACAGCTTGTTGTAAATTTTGACTTCACATATTCTTTTACATAAAATGGAGCTATCAAAATATCATTTGCGTAATAGATTAGATAGAATGTATGTAAAACATGTTATGAATAAATATTTTAACTGACAACTGTTGCAGTGTGGTTAATATAAAACTTGTAGTTGTATGTACTCTAATCTCCTATACTAAGATGAATGCAAATTTTCACTTTACAAAAAAATATGCAAAATGTGTCCATACAGCTCCAATTAGAGCACACTTTACTAGAGAACAACCTGTAACACAAGTTCTGATTGGTTACTGATCCTACACAACCTAAAAGTAATTTGCAGATATACTGTGAGGTGGTGGACACCATGGACTTGCATGCATTCAGTCTATTAAATAAGAGGGGAAAAAATTACCACATTTTTCTGTTTCAAAAGTTTTGCATCAATGTTGATTTTGACAAGTCAACTACTTTTTGGGCTCTTTTTAACCCAAAATGTAATATTTTTTTGAAGGAAAGCAGTAATAGGCTTTTTTGAGCCATTTCAATAGGAAGTTTTGTTAATGCAATTTTTTCATGAAATATAAATAGTACCGGTACTTCAGAGACGACCATAACTGTTTTTTATCATGTGTCCCAGAAAGAAATTTTAAGATATGACAATCTATTTACCATAGAAACAGACTAAATGGTTTACAAATATCTATGATTGTTATTTTTTGTTCCAAAAGTATTTTCATGACAATACGTGTGGGTCTGAATTTTATAAGCAACAGCATATAATAAAGCCACATGGTACATTTCAAAGAAGTCTGGTGATAACTTTTAATTATGGTAGCCAACTACCTTAATAACTGAAGCCTTAGTGTATCAGATTTTAATCACATTGGCCTGTTGAGCCATGCTCCATGCATGAACACACTTGTCGATCTATGCAATTGAATCTTCAAACATTCCGTCTCTGTAATAGAGCATAAAGTGGGCTAAGTACATACAAGTAGTCACATAGAAGAATTGAGAGTGCAAGGGTCAACTCGTGTAGAACTACATGAAAATTAACCATTTTGTGAAGCTATCAGGATGATGTATTTACATGGGGTGTGGGTATTATGATAGAAAAGCCTTAAAGATAATGACAATTCATGAAAGGTCAAAGTCGCCAAAAATGACTGTTACATGTAGCTGATTTGTAAAAGAGTACTAGTAAGGCCAATGGCAATCTAAACTAAAGTAGATTGAGATTGTTGAAATTTGGGCAATGTCAAATTTGTTTTATTCATTTCAGTATAAGGCTTCTAGATTTAGGCAAAACCGATTGGGTTAATGAACTTATAAATTAGGTGTTGATAAAAGTATAAGAAAACAAAATTGTGTATATATGCATGTCATTCCTGCAGCGGTGCACCCACCTGTTGATCCAGATTGAACCATGTGATGGTAGAGCAAGCCATTTCTATAGTTGTTTCAATTGTGTATGCTGACATCCATCACTCAAGTCGACTACCATGCAGTCAAATGGGGACAAATGCAAGATGTTATTGGAAGAAGGGCGTACGACTGACAACAGACATAGCAAATCCTATTGAGGGAATAGTCATTTACGAAATTGTTTAGTGTATGTCTTTGAGATCACCTAGCGCCCTATGCCACCCAAATACTTATGTGAAGATTACTAGCAGTGTTGATATTAACTTACTGTAGTGTAGCAACATTGATATAAACACTATCGTTCAAAGAATGACAGAAACGATAGTAATTTAGTTGAATCTTGTTTCTCTGTCATCTTTCTTTTTATCACGTATGCGTTCGTGACCCACGGTCGTTTGGTACCATTCCTTATAACAGCGGGCCGACAATTTGTCGATATTTGGTTAAAAGTCGTATTTAATTTTATGTTACAGGCCACTGTGCATAAACATCTTTCCGCAGTTATAATAACGTATTGACTATCATGATCCGGGCGCCCTCATACGACAATTCTTTCGAACCAATTCACGAAACTCGAATATGAGGTCCGCTATTGTAATGCAATGTGGGGGATGACAGTTTTGAATCGCTTGCATGGCTGCATGCTCACATATGTCTGACGAAGTACTCCAGTTCCATGACCAGGCTGAATTATGTACGTATACGTCTCACTGTAACCTAATCGTGGTCTGTGTTAATATTTATTTATATATTATAGCTGTGACAATATTTTGTGTCAATATCAGTTCATGGCTAACCGTTTTAGTAATAATCGATATGTGGATTTTTTTTAAATTTACTGTCAATCTTTTTTTGAGAAAAACTGTCAAATAATCACAATTTATCAGTGATCTCCAGACCACGTTTCGTCATTAAAATAATTCCAGTTTTGTAATATCTTTAGACATGAACAAATACATACAGTTTTTAGGCACCGTATATAATTGTCGATAAACCAAAATCGATAAACCAAAAACCTGCTTGCAGGCATGGCTCGAATAAAACATTAATTGACAATGAAATGTATTGCCAGGGATGTAAATAATTATGGTGCCCTGCATCTTGGACCATAGTACGTTTCTTGCGAGTTTGGATGATTGAAGTTCAAATTCTTCTTTTTCGCGATATTGTTGATTTCAAGTTCTATATTTGATTATGCTAATCGGAAATTTCACACAACTGCCAGAATTCGTGTTAGATTGGCGAAGAGTCAGTATTCGCTGAAATTGTAGATCTTAGAAAGTAACTCCAAACCGTGAGTAGAAATTCTACATCGGTAAATATAACAATCGCAATTTGTCACGAAGGTGCGTAAAGACTACATGCACGCTGTGTGACGTTGACAGCCAATGACACCCCCCCCCCAAACACGTCCGCCGCGCGTATACATTACAACTGTCAGTCTTTTTTAAACCCGTAGTAAATTACTAACCCCGGGGCTAATGTACATTCAGTACTCGTAAAACGGTATATAAGGGTTTGGGTTACTGTGTTTACTATACTGTCTGGCTAATAGCACAATATTTGCATTAGTCAATGTATTCAACGCCACGGAGAAAAGTCTGCAAAAATGTCACATGGGGCGTGGAAAGTTCAACTTCAAACAAATATTCATATAATGTATCACCATGGTATTTACATATTTTAGTAATTCATATAGCGGTAATTGACTAATTATGTATTCAAGTCGTGACATGCTGTCGCTACTACTCGTAATTGAAAAAAAAAACAATTGTGTACACCCCCCCCGTCTGTACTTACAACGGAGACGCCAAACACTCAATGTAAATACCACCTAATAGCATTTCAAGTTTCCCATCGAGTCGATATCGTTTGTATGAAAAGACATACATGCCATTGATAGTTCTAAACATACAGCCATTAGTTTTCTCAAATACTATCATGATAATCCCTCATGTTTACACCTTTCTATAGGAAACATAGACGATGCATAATGACATAAACTATTGTAAAGAGTGTCATAAATTATTACCACGATCTCATTTACTTTTATTGATTTTAAATAACACAATGCGTTCCCATGGCAACTGATATTCAATGGTTCATTCTTGCGTGGAATGTAGCAGTTATTTCTCCGAATACTACATGCAATTGACAATATATATATGGTCACCTCAGTTGAGGGGGGGGGGTCGATGACATCATATAATAATTATCAAGTATATGGCCACGACGTTATCGATTGAAAAACATTCCGTAGTTGGAATCACTCAATCTAATATATATAATATAAGTTCAAATTCTATGTTCATTGTAATATTGTACTACTGCCGTGTGATACTAAGCATATGTGAAATGCATTGTGGGTATTATGAATATCATAACATCTTATTTCAAAGACCCTATTTAAATTAAAAAGTTTAAATATATGTATATATGGATGGCGACATACTTTTCAATATTTGCTGGTGATATTAAAGGGCGGTGGTCGTCGCGCAGCGCGTGTTCGAATTTCATGTCAATAAACAATGTATTTTATACGCGTTGTACAAGTCGCTATGAGTCCCATATCGAACACCATATACATATACACCTTCTACAGAAATTGGAGAAAATTCACAGCGAAAATAGTCCACCAGTTCAAACAATAGCATCGTGCAGAGAACAGGTGAAATAATGTATCACGTGATTCACAAACAACGAACACTTGTATGATTTTAAGTGAGTACCCACAATCCAAAGCGGGATAGTTTGTTGACAACGGTGCCTGTGTCATCACTGCTTCACTTTCTAACTTACGATGTCGAATTTCTACGAAAGCTGGATAATTCTGAGTTAGCGGAATCCCGCACGCTGTGCAGCTTCCAAGCCAACAGGTGATAACTGTGGTTAAGTTGCCTGGAAAATTACTAAAGTGATGTACTATGTAAATTTGCTTTTTTAACGAGACGTTAATAATTTAGATGTTTTTAATACCCTGTTTCGTCACGGGTATAAGCGCGCATATTCAGCAGACACCGTCGTTTCATATTGCATATGACCCTCGCCCTAGTTACGTTGTGTTGATTTGGACAGCGAAGTGTTGACATATGACAGAAAAGGGAATATGCGGGGCTTTGTTGGTAGAAATCCACGACACTTTCTTGTATTGATATTTTTTAACAATCGATTTGCATTATAATACTGATCTTATTTGTTTCAATATAGATTATAAAATCGACTGACGGTCCGCTGGCAACGAGTGGTGGTGTGATAACAGAACTCACTTGTTGATAGGTCGATGTACAGCAAAAAGAGTCAGCTCTTGACGACGTTGCCATCATACCGAGAAATTTGATTCCCTGTCTCCTCTGGTTGACTCAATCGATTTTAAGTGACTGACTTTGGGCAATTATTTCTCGTTGCATTACGGAAGGTGATTCGTCATCCACGCTGTTGTTAAGAGGGACAATATGTTGGCCGCTCTAAAAGCTGCTGCTGCGAGCAGTCAACAAAATGATGGACTGCAAAGGGACAAATCACCGGCGCCCGCCGCCTCGAAGCCCAGCAGTGAGTCCACTGCGACAGGTGCAACCGGTGAGAAAAGTGATAAACCCGCAAGACCGTCGATAAGTTTGTTTGGCAAGAAGACGTCCATGTGGAACACACTGCATAAGATGATAGCAAAAGAAAAAGCCGCGCCCGCACAGAAAAAGTATGAGAATACCTACAAAATGAAACCAGATCCAGGCAGCGAGTTCCGATCTCATTTAGTTCGCCAGACCATCGAGGACATACTGTGCACCAGGCTAGAGGGGGAGAAATATGACCCCAAAAAAGCGGCACAACTGGCACGAAACCTGTCTGACGTCATAAAAACCAGAGTGAAGAAATTACACATCCCTCGCCATAAAATAGTCGCACATGTGATCGTCGGGTCGTGCCAGGACCAAGGTTTGAAATTCGGCAGTAGGTGCGTATGGGACGAGAAAACAGACAACTTCGCGTCGGGTTCTTTTAAAAATGGTTCGATATTCTGCGCAGCAACAGTTTATGGGATATATGTTGAATAATACATTATAACGTCACCAAGCTAGTAACGGAATGTAGTCTTGTGTAGTTATTTAAACAGTTTGTCAAGACCGATCGTGAGTTCAAGTACTTTAAGTCACTTCTTGATCGGAATGCCCTCTTCAATATCCATCCATCACTCGCCGCTAAACGCCGAGATAGTATTTGTTCATCGAACAATATCGTTACGTTGCCGCACTGTAGGCTGGCAAAACAGGACGCATTCGTGTATTTACTCAGGAGTCAAGGTACACATCACTTGTCATTTTAACTTCTATTGAATAAAATCGAAGAACGAGTTACCATTATTGTCTATAGAGCGACTGCAACAGACGTGGTACAAAGGACTCGTATCGCATTCATAGGCAATCCATCCTAATATCTTTACTACAGGCTCAGTTTAAGTCAGAAACGACTATTGTAGTGTGTTATTTCTATTGATTTAATCAAGCTCACAGTTTCCCACGTACATGCGATGTCAGCGTACAATACACCGAGGAGCGCACCATTGTATTCGTGTTTAACTACATCGATCTGGTATCGTAGTTTACATCATGATGAGAACATTAACGACGAGACTCGTGCAATGTTTGACGGAACCTGGATTGTTAGTGGTTTATTTTAAGCAATGCATTCACACATGTCTATCAGTCCCGAATTGTAACATAATAATTTATTAAGAGCATTAATTACAAACACACACAACAACTGTACACGTAGTCTGTGTCTATAATTAGCGTTTGTAATGAATTAGTATGTTATAATTAGTGAGGCGTTACTGACGACCTTTCTCTGCGTGTGTCGATAGAAGACCTTCAGCATATTTGCATGTACTGCATCACATACTAGCTCTGAAGTAATAGGTTGAATATTCTCTCAAATCACAAAAAAAAATAAAAATCACAATCACCTTAAACATTTCTTAATTTCTAAACTAATTTGCATATCAATGGTTTAGAGCGGAATCGTTGTAATTATTACAGTCAATGTATGTATTTCAATGTATTTTATATCTTACATGTTTGTGTGCCTTATTAATTATTTAAACATATGCAAATTAGGTTTCCACTTACAATAATCAACTTAGCAAGTATTTTAATAATCAGACATACACCCTATTTACGTTCAGTATTTGGCGGCCATGTTAGAGTCCGTTATCTTTAATGAGGCGGTGTAGGTGAAATTATATATTTTAGCATTTTTGAAAATTGTTTGGTTTGATATTGCATCCTTTTAAAACAATAGAACATAATTTTTATTCAAATGAATTTCTTGTTGACAGCAACGACCAGAATTCCCTCGACGAAATAATGAATAAGCTATCGTATACATTATTACAATCGTTTTCGTATTTTCACATATACTCACAATTATCCACATTGCCTGTTGCTTTCTATTGTCCTCGTTTAACTTTAATTGTATTTAGCGTACGTGGGATATATCAATGACCTTTTATATGCAATAAACTTCTAGTCTTTATCGCAGTGGTCGTGACTAAGCAGTGTAATTGTCCCCGCACAATAACGTTAGTACGATTGATTTAATACTGATCAATGTGAACGTTTATTATAATTGCTATGTTTATATATCAATTTCACTCCTATGCATTTCTGGGTGAATGTTAATTAACATCCGGTTAAGTTACAACGTGATGGGTGTAGTCATACAGGATGTGTCTTTAATTCACAACGATAGTGAAAGACGGTTAAAAACTTCACCAGTCTTTCGACACGTTTTTAGTGGTTCCACATGGACGAAGAGTTACAGTGACGTGAAGAGACGCCATATTGTTTTGATCTGTGTTACACATCAACATGAAGGTAATGTTATTCAGAAATGTGTTCTAGAAACAGAGTATTAATTTTAGCCGAGATCTTAGTTTCATAGTATGTGTCCAGAATAGATTTCTGTATAAAATTATCTTTATTTTGATGAATATGTCGATGTTGTGTACAGTGTGAATGAATTACATGCATTTTCTTTTCTAGTAATTCGTTGAAACAAGTAGTGACCAAATTTCATAACAAAGAAGGGATATCCAACAGACGATTGCTTTGATCAATGGTTTTGTTTCAAATTTAAATTCCACATATAAATACATTTTTTTTATATTATATGATATTTTTGAAGTTGGTTAATCTTTTCGAACTGAATATCAACAAATTAAGACAATTGAGTATTTTCTTTGGACTTTAAAAGCTCATGACGTGAGATTGACCTACCATCAACTCATCTCTACATCATGCATTTTTAGAACTTCAAATACCGCATCCAACTATTAAATGTGGCGTATCTTTTCTCGCAGGGGGTGTAACAAAAAAATTAAAGCTGGAGGGTCGCCAACTGCGCATGCGCGGGAATTGAGCCTCAAGCGACGATAACAACACACGCTAAAAATTGGTATACGCTTGTTTGTAAACAATGACACGCTATGGCCTTCCGGCGCATGCACAGGAGACAACTCCACCGCTTTAAGTAAGCCTCTTCTGTGTTTTGGCCGCTGGATAAATGACAATATGTCACTTATCATACGAAATCCATTTGAACTAACTTCGGGATTTTATTCATACTGTGTTGCATTCCGAAAAAAATATTTCAGTTGTACGACCTCATAGATAATGTCATTTAAAAATACTCCCAACGATTAACAGACATGGCCAGATAGGTAGCAAACGAAGCTGCAATTATCGACGACTGATGGCGCTGTATATATCAAACAACTAGGTCAGACATTCCCAGGCAATATGGATATCAAGTTCAAATTAATATTGTTTGCACTATATAAACAAATCGCTCCATCTACTATTACTATCACATTTTCTTTGTCATGATTTTTGGTTTCATTTAGGCCAAAAACGAAATCTGTTTCTGATCCAAAGTCACTTAAACCTGAAGCGTTGCGGTGATACATGTATCTTTCTCTGAATACTAGTAATAAGATTTCCTTATTGTGGTTTTGGCTCTCTATATAGTCAAGGTCAAATGAAATCTATTGACATCTGTCTGATGTATTTTGCACCATCAAATAGTCCACTTACTGCGTGACTCACACTTGTATTTTAGGCGGGACGTCCTCTATGTGGTTTTGTGCAACTGTGTGCAAACAATTGTGGATTTACTGTTCTGGGGTTTAAAAATACGACTTGATTTCTCATTTTTGTTCATCGTTGTATATTCAAAATGGTTCCAGATCGTGCCTGACGAGATTTCACGAATTTTGGTAAGATCTGTTATATATTAGAATTTATTGCTAAACTCTTAGTTTATTAAATAATTTAAAATTGGTGATATGCAACTTTGTCTGTTTATTATGTGATATGGTGTATCAAAGAGCCCCATGCTGACCAAGGCTTAATAAGAATGACCCGGATTTCAGTCTTTCAATAGAGAGAGTAATGTTTTGAGATCTGATAGGCCTTTCTACCGGAAATGATATATATATAATTGTGGATCAATGGGGTATTGTGAATAATATGCAATTACAGTATATCGCAGACAAATAAATCAGTTCATCGTTATACAAACCATCACAATGCATTTCTATATATATTGAAATGTGCTCGTCGTGACCTTAAGTTATATACACATATGTGAAAATATGAATTCCTGCGTTGCTCACATTATATCTAAATAATTGTTCACTAAATCATCAAAACACAGCATATATTTGAAATTAAAGTGATTACGTGTTGACAAATCCAATATAACTTAAAACACACTATTCACTCCATGCGGTGCTCACATTATATCTAAATAGTTGTTCACTAAATCATCAAAACACAGCATATATTTGAAATTAAAGTGATTACGTGTTGACAAATCCAATATAACTTAAAACACATTTTCACTCCAAAGCAGTTAACGCATTATGTGTATAATAAACAAATCACTAAGGCCGCAAAGTTTCCTTGGCAAGTTTCGCAATGATCGCCTATACGACTGCAGCTGCATCCCATGTTATCGAAATAGACATGTTTTAAAATAGACATAACTTCCCGATTTTTCAGTCAATTTTTAAAATCATTGAATCATGAACAAAATAATTATTAATACCCAATTCATGATTTATCAAAAAATTATAACTTTCTTGTTTATTTGTCCTGGTTTATAATCGTTGATGAAAATGTCATATAACTTTCGAAAATGACTAATTTCATGTATATTTCAATATTATATATGTTTAGCCATGTGTTGAGTCACTTGATTACATATAATGAAAAACCGATGATTAATCCTTGATTTTAAAAACATGTGCAATTTATATGTTTACGAATAAACTTTGTCATTTATATGTATACATTACTATCTTTATAATAAATGGAACAAACTCATTTATATATAATCTATATACAGTATATGCCTCGATTAATTACAAATACAGTTGACATCTCATATGGTTAATTTACAAATATGTCAAGATACAAATATTGAAGCATAATAATTATATGTGTAGAATGTTAACAGTCACATCTTATTTATATATAATACACTGTATATTATACATCTGTCACCGTAACGCCATAAGTAACGCCGTAATTTTGTGGTATTTTACGAAAATACCACAAAATTTTATTTTATGAAATGCGAATGATTACGCGCGTAAGCGTCCTCTAATAATAAAAATAAACATGGCTGCCACCGGAGTTTGACCGGATTCCAGAAGTTCGCTGATTCTCAATGGGGTGAGATTACCGCCAAAATTGTCTCAATTGTTTTTTCATTATTGTTTTATTGTATTTTCATGTGATTGTCTATTTGTTTTGAAATTAATTATATAATAATATTGAATACTTATTTGAATTTTATTGTTACATTATTGTCATATTTCGCTGTTATTCCCCATTATTCAATCATTATTTCTCCATTATTTCATTATTTCGTTATTATTGACACATTATTTCACTTTTGTTGTTTGTTTTGCCATTATTTCACTTATTTGCTTATTTCATTATTATCTCACAATTATTTGGACATTTCATGATTATTGTCACATTATATCAACATTATTTTTTACGGAATATTATTATGTCATTATTTGGTTGCTATTTGTTCAGTTCATTGTAGGTATTTCGTATTTTTTTTGGATGTAATAATTTATTTTTGAGACATTGTTATAACATTAGGCTATACTTATGACATTCTTTGTCGCTCCACTTTTCAAACCATGTTTCCGGGTCTTTTCCCATGACACCTTGCGGTGATTGTGAGTCTGAACTTTTTCAAATGGCGGGTAGCGAACAGTGTTTTGACTGAAGCTGTGCGGGTCCGGGTGGGTGGGGGTGCAATACATAGAACTTGCCTAATGGAGAAATGGTTCTGTTTTTTGGGGATTTTAGGTATAAGTATCGGTCTTATTTCTGTTCAAGATAGGTATAAATATCAGTAATATTTTTCCGATTTGGTATACTTATGTAAGTGACAGAGGTGTTTCTATGCTCAAAATACATATTTTAATAAATAAATATACAATGCAACTGTTGGCTTACATGTGCTTCTATTGGAGATGCTCTTCTAATAGAGCAAATACGGTAACTGTTTTATTTGGAATAAACAGTGATAACAGAAATGGTACTTTGGTATAAATATGGGTATAGATTTTGCCACTATCCAGGTATAAAAATGGACACCTTTTTGAGCACTCAGGGGCACCTCTCTACCCAGCTATGTATCAACTGCTCCTCGGGGCTTCAGCTAGTCCAATCTGATTAAAATAAGATCCTGGTTGGCTTAATTTTTTTTCTTTAATTACTATAATTATTATTTATTTTAATTATTTACTATAATTATTATTATTTATTTTAATTATTTTTTAACGTTACAATTATTTTGCAGCAATGGTTTTGTTCGGTGGCTTTAATGAGAGTAGTAGTGTTGTTCAATAAGGTCGTTCTGATGTCCCTTCATATATTAAAGCAGGGGAGTCGTCACCTGCGCATGCGTTAGATGGCCATAGCGTGTCATTGTTTACAAACAAGCGTCTACGCATGAGCCTTTGCGATTTTAGTGTGTGTTGCTATCGTCGCTTGGGACTCAATTCCCGTGCGTGCGCAGGTGACGGCCCTCCCGCGTTAAACACTTCAATAGTTGTGAGTCACTTAAAATTGTTTTTGGATTAATATAAAATTATTGCAGCATTTATAGCTTTTTTTGTGCTGTCAAGTAAATCATTCTTAATATTCCAGGTCTTCCTAGCATCATTGTTGACATATGTGATAAAAAATGATATAACGTGGCTGTGACGACTTGTATATATTAGCAATATCGCATACATGTAGATTGCCAATAATCGCTGTATTAATTCTAATTCACGTAAAACTGTAGTAAATCAGAATTACAACACAAAATAAGTTAGCTCCAAAAGTTTGTTTCCGGAGATATTGCCACGAGAGAACGCTATCACAAAGTCATATTAATAACTTAATTTGCATGGTAATTAGCACATTTTCAGCTGTTCCATGATTGTTCCATTTATATCTAAAGAACCACTCATTGAATTTTTATGAAACTTGGTTCATAGATGCTCTGAATTGATGCCAGGTTTTTATTAGTTTTGGGTGAAATTCTGTACATATTAATTACCTGATTTGCATAATGATTTGTAAATTATTTCCTGATATCTCAAGCACTGATCATCACATTTCAATGAAACTTGGTACATAAATCCTCTAAGACTATGCAGAGACCTGATTAGATTTGGGGTAAAGAATTTTGCATATTAGTCACCTAATTTGCATAATTAAAGCATTGTCAACAACATAGTCCCTTTCATGTTATTAATAATGAAAGATGTAGTCTGATTATATTTAAATATTGGGATAGTATTTAGCATATTACTAACAAAATGTGCATGAACGCTTACAGTTATGCATAGTCTGCATATTTTGCATATAACATTTTTCAAATTTAGTGATTTTATTTACTTTTGAGAAAAATGTCTGACAATTGGCTAAATTTCAATGAAATCGAAAAGTAACTGGAAACAACAATAAACTTGTTACATCATGCTTTTGTACCATATTTAACCAACATCTGTACAATCAACTTTGTAAAATGAACAGAAATTACTACCAGTCTGCCATTTTGAATCAAATCACGAAAAAAAAATGACATGCATCAGTAACGAAGGGGATGGGGCAAGTAGGGAGGACTGGTGTTAGTTACAGGAATTAAAAAAAAAGCATTTTACGTTTTTACAGGAAATAAAATGAAAATTTGTGTTTAAGAATCAAAATTGGAAATAGCGTTTAATGTAGAAAATGCTGTATACACTTATAAAAAATAAGATCTTTATACATATTACGGACGATTATAATTGCTGTCTACGAATTTACGTTATTTATTTATTTAAATTATATTATTACGAAAAAAACAATTGATTATAGCTTACGAAAATACCCCTTTGCCGACCTTCAGTAACCCATCATGACTAAGGTCAATACCAAGTTTGAATGAAATCGGTCAAGACATGTCCGAGAAACGGTCGATGATATATCCAAATGTTGATTTTTTTGTGTTTTTTGAGACGAAAAAATCTGTCAGTCGGTCAAAGGTCAACCAAACCAACAATAAATCGATGTGCATATGTCTCCCAATGTGACTTGTGTTTGTAAAGAAAAGTTGTCAAGGTATCCCTGGAAAACGAATGGAGCCCATAAGTCCTTGTTTCGGACTACGTCCGCCGGGGACTAATTATCATGCAACTTTTATTTTTCATACGTCTATCCTTGTTTGTATCTGAATTAAAAGGACATAGGAAATGGATATATATGTAAAGTCAACCTAATAGTTGCTAAAATCTATTGGTATTCAGTCTACTTAGATATGCGCACACTGGAAATTTTTAGACAAAAGGGACAATGAAAAATGTATCAATTGTGTTTGGCAAATAAAAACAAAATTTCCCATTTTGGAATTATGTTATATCACGATAATTAAACATTATACATAACATACTTTGACTGAGGTATAGCACGTTGAGCACTACCTAGATAGTTGCTTGTTAACTTCAGAGTTGCAGTACATGATTTAGCGTCTGTTGGCTATCATGCTAACAACCAAACTCTTCAACTACAATGCTACAATGCCACCAGAGTTGTCTTCAAGCGGATTAATTGTATTCGCCACTACTTCTAATTCATCATATAGGAGAGGAGAGTGACGATTAGGAATGACAACTGCTGCTGCTGCTGCTGCTTCTTGTTCAGGAACAGGTCCATGCCAGTCAATCCGGTATTCACTTATTTCATCCTGTGAGTAAAAATTACATCAATAAATCAAGTACACACAAATAAATATGCTTAAAATAATGTTATTCCAAATAAAGTCACATCTATGCATTATTTTAGAGCACCTATGCATCAGTGGTTCTTGAGATATCAGTGGAACTGCTTTAAATTAGCAAATTAAGTAACCAAATTGTACGGATTTCAACCCAAAACTAATCAGGTCCGTGCCTTTCATAGAGGCCAAGTGCCAAGTTTCATTGAAATCTGATGACAAGAACAGACACAAAAAATACAAACTAGTTTACGACTATTGTGTAATTTGTACAAATTCGTAAATTGTACAAAATCCAAGTTAAGAATTTAATAAAGGTATTTGTATCTAACAATAAGTTACATGCATTAGCGTTAATATAGACAACGTTGTGTAATATTTGTTACTTACCGCAGTGCTTGGCTCAAATTATTCCTGCATAACTCTATACCTAGATCCTGCCATAATCAGACACCCTTGAATCCAGAGCTGTATTGGGGTGAAGATATTTTCAGAGCATAGCTTGTGTTTGTTCCATCCATCTTGACAGTTTTGATTAATAATAATAGTGAATGCAAAACAAGTCAAGATCATTATCTGAATCAAGATCATGGTGGTCCTCCAAGTAATAAAACAGATAATAATATTTAAAGTGCATGCCTTAGAAGGCATCTCTCCACATCTTTTCAATTCTCTGGTTGTTTACACGATTCCCAGCAATACAGCTAGCTACCTCTACCCTCTCTTTCAGGGTGGCTTAACATAAACCGGGTAACACCCTGTTTTATTCACCTTTATCAGCTCTAACGCGTGTGGGGAGATTGTATATTTCTACAACATGGCGAAAACAATCAAGTACAGTGGAAGCTTTGTCATTATCAATACTTTGTTATTACACAACACACCACACACCGAGAGTACCCATTCACACCTCCACGAAGTACAAATTTCCACCTGTTAACCAATAAGAAATAGCGTAGTTCTTTTTATCAGCATATACATCATGGGTTCAATGGGGACATTTGTTGCATTATTATTAGTTGAACTACACTAAATTAAGTTAAAGCCGCTGTAATATCCTTGGCCGTTCTACAAAGTTTCATTTATTTGCAATACAGGTGAGTTATATTAGTTACAAAAATATACACAATATCATGATGATTCTTTGTTCAACAATCGACAATTGACTAAACTACTAAATCTCCGTTTTGAATTCACAGGACGGACTATATTTTACTCATGGTAAAACTGCATCGTTACGTACTTCCCAGGTTATATTAGTTGTATTCAGTGCCCACGCGAAGCAGTATTCTAACAGCATTGCATGTCGGCATTTATTGTAATGGCATTTAGAAATAACTTATAATAACTTAGGCGATAAACGGTGCAACACATTAGATGTAATCTCGAACGTCCTTAACTTTCGGGTTTGATTTCTGGCAAATCACAATTAAAAAGAGTTCCGCGTTTTCAACTACGCTTTGCTACAATTTTAAAGAATGTTTTGGAGTCCCAGATCCGGATTGACGGGAGAAGTAAGGGATTTAAGTAATTAATAATAAATACATTTAAATGTATTGTTAAAATATTTTATTTCACGGTCAATACTACTGAACTTACCTAATGAGTTTGTGGTTACCATCTATGTGCCAGAGGGCATTTGGGCATGTTACGTTGTATTTTCGTCTCAAAACCGTATTAGTTCGTCTGCTATCCACCCCAGTGTCCACCCCATGTGGGTCGACCCGAGTCCTTAGGCTTTCGCGTACGCGGAATATTGGTAGCCACTTTCCTTGGGCTATGAGAAGTCGTCATTCCCGTATTTGGGAGTAGTTCGATAACATCTGAAACTTTTCTGTTAAGTTTGTTGTCGGTAATCTGAGTGTATTTGCGGGCGTATTTAACATGTATGTTTCTGGTACGCATGGAAACACTTAGCATTGTCGATATCGATGGCACGGTAAAACGTTCATTAAGCAGAAACTGTAACTGTTCCTCACATATATCAACTCCACCAGAGAACACCTATGTCGTCCGATAAGTTACAGACAACATGAATGCATTGTCGTTTGCTAGATTAATCTAATTTCGAGCATCAGTTCTTGCCGAGTCTTTGGCTTTGTGTGGCGAGAATATTCTCAACAACTCTAACAGCATCATTTACAGCGCCACGACAAGCTTCGACAGCCTGTCCTGAGATCGAGAAAAGTCACCCGCAGCCATTTTAATTGAAGCAGAGTCGCGGACGATGCCCCAAAACATGTTTTTTTGTTAAATAATTAAAATAAATATATTGTAAAATGTTGTCATTGATAGTAACATAATCGTGTTTGACCGAGCCTGGTTGACGCCAGGATAGCGCATTAAAATTGCCATTTGATAGAGAGAGGTCACACAGTCCTGTCATGTAGTCCCAAACACGAATATGACTTCTGTGGCAAAATGCACTATGTGTCAGCACTATCGACTACGGCAACCGAGATGGCTCACAACATGGCATTTTATAAAACCATTTTCACAATCAATTTTTATTTATAATTCCTTTTCAATAACCATTTTCGGTTCTGAAATCGATTTTTAAAACCCACTTTCGCTTCTGATATATGTTTTCATTATAAAAAAAACACTTGTTTGAATCCATTTTCGTTTTTATAATCCGTTTTCAAAATCCGTTTTCATTTTCAAAATCCATTTTTTGATTTCAAAATCAATTTTCGTTTTCAAAATCCATTTTCATTTTTTAAATCCATTTTCATTTTCAAAATCCATTTTTGATTTCAAAATCCATTTTCGTTTTTAAAATCCATTTTTGATTTCAAAATCCATTTTCGTTTTTAAAATCCATTTTTGTTTTTAAAATCCATTTTTGATTTCAAAATTCATTTTTAAAACCCATTTTTGATTTCAAAATTCATTTTCGTTTTTAAAACCCACTTTGTTTTCAAAATCCATTTTCATTTTTAAAATCTATTTTTTTAATCCGTTTTTGTTTTTAAAATCCATTCTCACGTTTTTGTTGACATTTGAAGTATAGGTATATACGTATTTTTCACGTTGACGCAAATTTTCCATCAGAATTTACATAAGAATCGCTGTTGTTTCTCGCCTATCGCTTTAAGTTTAACTGTTTTTACTAAGATTCTCATTTCGATTCGATATTCGATTTGTGTTTAGTTTACCATTTCACCTTGACCTGATAGTTTTTTTGATTTCCACCAGTGATGTTTCCATGACAAGGCTTCTCTACGTAAGTTATTCTTCAGGCTATAACTTTAGCCGTGGTTCCGCGGCGATTTTGGTTCATAAAGGGCTCTTGGTTTCACCGGTTGGTCACAGTCAGCTGGCGCACACCTGATATAATAAAATAAACCTTGGAGCTCTCATTTTATCAGCTGTAACGTTGATACTCAGATTAGAACAAGTTATAGCTGTGGGTCTGCTGTGTTATCGTACCGGATAAGGTACTGTCGGTATACAAGGCAGCGCCATCGGTGTTTGTACAGGCATTCGACGCCACAGCGTAAGCCGACAGATGAAGCTAAGAACCCTCTATGGATCTAAAAACGCCCTGCAATCACGGCCAAATAGGTTATAGTCTTAAGAAGAAGAACTTACATAAATAAGCCTTACCATGGAAACGTCACCGGTGGTAATAACAAATTCGGAATCCGAGTTACAATTCCTAGTCACGTGGTATGAGGTCAGAGGGCGAGGTCACAGGTTAAAAAGTGAAAATGAATATGGATTTTGAAAATGAAAATGGATTATGAAAATGGAATATGAAAACGAAAATGAATTTTGAATATGAAAACGGATTTTAAAAACGAAAATGAATTTTGAAAATGAAAATGGAATTTGAAAACAAAAATGGATTTTGAAAATGAAAACTGATTTCAAAGATGAAAATGGATTTAAACAATTGGTTTTTAAAATAATAACAGAATCCAGAAACTTAAGTGGGTTTTAAAAATCGATTCCAGAACCGAAAATGGTGTTTAAAAAAAAATTAACAAATAAAAATGAGTTTTCAAAATGTAAATGAATTGTAAAAATGGTTTTATAAAATGACATGTTGTGAGCCACCTCGGTTGCCGTAGTCGACAGTCCTCGGGCCTAAAGTAATTGTGTTTCCTAGACATTCGAACGCCGGCGGCGTTTGATGGGAAATACGAACCATTTCAGGCGAGGGACTTTGTCCCGAGAGACTGTCCTCGTCTGCAGGTTTTTAGTTGATATGAATAATTCATAGTTGTTGCTGACGTCACAAAATAAATTATATTAACATAATGTATGCAAATTTATTCTAAAGACCCCTTGAATACGCTGGCTGTTCACGTATGAACACAATGAATACAGTCACTCCAACCAAAATAGTAAAGAAAACTATTAAATCGCCTAAAACCAAGGAAACAATGTGCACTGTTTGTGGCAGTCAAACCGGAAGAGAATGTTTTGCGAGATCAACAGACCTACGACATGCGAAGAAATCGAATTCGTTGTGGCAGAAACGATCGATCTACAACTTGTCAGTTCGTATATGCGTGCAGAAAATGTGGAATGAGAGAGTCGACTCTGCATAAAAACATGGATGATTTCAGGAAGAAATTTTAACAAACTTCGTGTAAGTCGTGGGCGATCCTAGTAGCCAGCGACACCTGACCCGTTTCACGATTGGCCACGATAAAATGATAGACATATGTGCGACTATTCATTTGCATATGAAAGTACCTGGATCTGGTAAGAAATCTCACCAGTGAATTGCGGCACCGGACAGTCGTCAGTCTACACTAGCAGTTGCAATTTGCACTTCCAAAAAAAGTCAGCAGAGACAACGGTGACACTCAATGTCCAGAACTGTCGCCTGGCACAAAAACATTAAAAAAAAAAAAAAATAACATAACATAATCGAATGATAGTAAAATAATGGCGAATTAATGATGAAATAATAGCAAGATAATACAAATAATTGCAAAATATTGATGAAATAATCGCAAAATAATAGCGAGATAATGAAATAATGATGAAATTATGGTGAAATAATTGCAAACTAATTAAATAATGATAAAATAACGGCAAAATAATTGCAAGATAAAGAAATAATTGAAAGGTAATGAAATAATAGCAAAATGATTGCAAGATAAGGAAATAATTGAAAGGTAATACAATAATTGCAAACTAATAACATAAAGATAAAATAATGGCAAAATAATTGCAAGATAATGAAATAATTGTGAGGTAGTGAAAAAATAGCAAAATTATTGCAAGATAATAAAATAATGATGAAATTATGGTGAAATAATTACAAACTAATTGTATAATGATAAAATAAGGGCGAAATAATTGCAAGGCAATAAAATTGTAATGTAATAAAATAATAGCAAAATAATTGCAAGATATTAAAGTAATGATGAAATAATTCAAAGATGTTGAAATAATTCTATTTTGGCGGTGATCTCACCAACCTCATAATATTATGATTATTTATTTTTAAAATTTTGATGTTCATTATAACATATAATATGGTTAAATCATATAATATATAACATACATATACAATTACATGCGGCACCCCATAAGCACAGCCCGTGTTTGAGGCAAGACTCCGAGGACACCAGAATCGATAATACCACGAATTGATACCCTGCATAAAACGTACATAAACATATTGGTGAGTACCGTGTTCTGTTCGATACAATAACGTGCAATCGTCTTAGCCTATAATATAAGGCTTAAGGCTATAACACTATATCGATCCCTGGGAATCCAGTCGTCCTCGTGACGCAAAAATGTTTCTATCGGGTCAACACCATGTGTCAACCGCTTTGTAGAGCGCCCATATATGAAAATCAAAAACACGTAGGTATAATAAATTAATAAACTAATAAATGTATTTGTTATTGTGATAACTGAATTCAAGGCGCTGTCTTATATGCGAATATGAATAAATATTTCTAGCTTGTGGGAGAGTTCATTGCAATAAAAATGCTTCTTGAATAGATCGGATTATGTCACGTAAAAGGTGCATGCTAATGTATGTGGTCCTCCCCAAAGTGAAATGGAATATTCACCGGATCCAAATGATTTATATGCCGTTCTGCCTCGCTCAGGAACAGTTGGTGACTATACATGTATGCGATATCAACATCAGGGACAATGACGTGGAACAACACAACGAGTCTAGGTCATACTGCTGACATATGCATAGGCACTTATGTTACAGTTATGTGTGAGTTAACAATTTTACTGTTTTAAATAACGATCTATGTTAAATGTATGCCTTGCAACCTACGTACAAGTATTTATTTGGATGGTACTTGTATACTATTATTTGGTCACATTTCATATTTGTAAATACTGTTCTAAAATTACTGTTGATAACAAATACGTTAACCATGAAGCTAGGCGATTAGGTGCCGTACGCGAGCGCCGGTTCGAGTCACGCACGCAGTACATGTTTACTATGATTTGACGTAGTATTTACCTTGCCGTTACTCGGTGTTATTTGCTTACTTTGGTATTATAATAGCTTGTTATTGGGTTGCGTTTTTAATATGACGCATTTTGAATGTCGTAAGTGAAACATTTTTTTGTCATCTCATCTGCACAACTAAGACTTTATAGGTCTATGTACTATACAGAAGAGGGATAGCGCACACATGTGAACAACAAAATGTTTGCTGTGCCAATTAGATCTATACAAAAGAATTTTGACTGGTGTTCTGAACAGCATTTTGTTTGACTCGAGTACCATTTTCAATCAAATGAGAAGTACATCATATGTAATTTAAGACCATTGACTTGACGTTGACATTAAAATTACAAGCAACATGACAACAGTGAAAACGCCCCAATTCCTTGAATGGATTTTATGATAGGTCTTTGACCGTATTTGTATGTCTTGATGGATCGCGATTATATATATTGTAGTAAACGACGTGGATAATCAGCAGTGGCGGCCTACCTAACTTTTAATTAGGTAGTTCCAATTATTCGGTGTTTGTCTCATAAGCAAATTCACATAACATTTACCTCTTAAATGTTCTTCAAGTAAGATGTTAATTAACAACATGTACAAAAATAAGGTATAGATGCAGGTTCGTATGCACTTAGAAGTGATTTTTTTCTTGTTTATTTCCTTGACAGTCTTAGCTATAGACTGTTAAACAATCGCTGCATTTTGAATAGCGAAACATACTCAAAAACGATTTTAAAATATAGATAACAGGTACAAACAATCTCTCTTTCAAATGCTTAGCAAGATTTAGCAAGGCTGTAAATAGTAATAAAGATAAACATGGTGAAAAAAAGTAATAACGGAATCTTAATGCCATGCAATATATAATTTTTTACGAATCGATATTAGGTTTAAATTTGGGACTGTTACAGTCATTTAAAATATGAGCATTAGCAAAATTCTTTTTGAGTGATTAGTTACGCAAATTATCATTATTTCCACTTGCGTTTTTTAGTTTGCCAGAAAAGTCTGAATAGCCCTCACAATTGCTGTTTATTTCAAGTGAAACTTTCACGCTATGCCAGTTGTTCATTGGCAAATCGGCGTCCAGGCTTATAGATATCATGTTTTGTTTTCATATTACAAAGTATTTCACGCTTTGGATGTCATTGTCCGAGAATGCAAAGCTTTAAAAATAAACCCAGACACCCTACGGCAAGTATTTCGTCTTCATTTTTGCTTGAGAAAAACGAAAATCGCATTTTCAACATTATGCTGAATGCATAAACAGACTACAGCTGAAAAACAATTTGCGATTTAGAAGGGTTGTGCAGTGCTGCACAATATATTATTATTGTTTCAGTGCTCAACATCAAACATTCTGACAATAGAAAAAGCTACCCCAGTTACACAAACCTCAAAATTTAAACATCCGTGCAAGTGTTTCGGTGTGGGTTCAGAGGGAACACTCAATAGAATAATTAACGTGACAACAACCTAAATTAATAGCAAAATAATTGCAAGATATTAAGGTATTGATGAAATAATTGAAAGATGTTGAAATAATTTTATTTTTGCGGTGATCTCACCCCATATGTTATAACAAAATTCAAGGCGCTGTCTTATATACGAAATATGAATAATTATTTTTAGCTTGTGGGAGAGTTCATTGCAATAAAAATGCTTCTTGAATAGATCGGATTATCTCAACTAAAAGGTGCATTTTATAGTATGTGGTCCTTCCCAAAGTGAAATGGAATATTCACCGGATTCAAATGATTTATATGCCGTTCTGCCTCGCTCAGGAACAGTTGGTGACTATACATGTGTGCGATATCAACATCAGGGACAATGACGTGGAACAACACAACGAGTCTAGGTCATACTGCTGACATATGCATAGGCACTTATGTTACAGTTATGTGTGAGTTCACAATTTTACCGTTTTAAATGACGATCTGTGTTAAATGTATGCCTTGCAACCTACGTACAACTATTTATTTGGATGGTACTTGTATACTATTATTTGGTCACATTTCATATTTGTAAATACTGTTCTAAAATTACTGTTGATAACAAATACGTTAACCCATGAAGCTAGGCGATTAGGTGCCGTACGCGAGCGCCCGTTCGAGTCACGCACGCAGTACATGTTTACTATGAATTGACGTAGTATTTACCTTGCCGTTACTCGGTGTTATTTGCTTACTTTGGTATTATAATAGCTTGTTATTGGGTTGCGTTTCTAATATGGCGCATTTTGACTGTCGTAAGTGAAACATTTTTTTGTCATCTCATCTGCACAACTAAGACTTTATAGGTCTATGCACTATACAGAAGAGGGATAGCGCGCACATGTGAACAACAAAATGTTTGCTGTGCCAATTAGATCTATACAAAAGAATTTTGACTGGTGTTCTGAACAGCCCTTTGTTTGACTTGAGTACCATTTTCAATCAAACGAGAAGTACATCATATGTAATTTAAGACCATTGACTTGACGTTGACATTAAAATTACAAGCAACATGACAACAATGAAAACTCCCCAATTCCTTGAATGGATTTTATGATCGGTCTTTGACCGTATTTGTATGTCTTGATGGATCCCAATTATATATATTATAGTAAACGACGTGGATAATCAGCAGTAGCGGCCTACCTAACCTTTAATTAGGTAGTTCCAATTATTCGGTGTTTGTCTCATAAGCAAATTCACATAACATTTACCTCTTAAATGTTCTTCAAGTAAGATGTTAATTAACAACATGTACAAAAATAAGGTATAGATGCAGGTTCGTATGCACTTAGAAGTGATTTTTTTCTTGTTTATTTCCTTGACAGTCTTAGCTATAGACTGTTAAAAAATCGCTGCATTTTGAATAGCGAAATATACTCAAAAACGATTTTAAAATATAGATAACAGGTACAAACATTCTCTCTTTCAAATGCTTAGCAAGATTTAGCAAGGCTGTAAATAGTAATAAAGATAAACATGGTGAAAAAAGTAATAACGGAATCTTAATAACATGCAATATATAAATTTTTACGAATCGATATTATGTTTAAATTTGGGACTGTTACAGTCATTTAAAATATGAGCATTAGCACAATTCTTTTTGAGTGATTAGTTACGCAAATTATCATTATTTCCACTTGCGTTTTTTAGTTTGCCAGAAAAGTCTGAATAGCCCTCACAATTGCTGTTTATTTCAAGTGAAACGTTCACGCTATGCCAGTTGTTCATTGGCAAATCGGCGTCCAGGCTTATAGATATCATGTTTTGTTTTCATATTACAAAGTATTTCACACTTTGGATGTCATTGTCCGAGAATGCAAAGCTTTAAAAATAAACCCAGACACCCTACGGCAAGTATTTCGTCTTCATTTTTGCTTGAGAAAAACGAAAATCGCATTTTCAACACTATGCTGAATGCATAAACAGACTACAGCTGAAAAACAATTTGCGATTTAGAAGGGTTGTGCAGTGCTGCACAATATATTATTATTGTTTCAGTGCTCAACATCAAACATTCTGACAATAGAAAAAGCTACCCCAGTTACACAAACCTCAAAATTTAAACATCCGTGCAAGTGTTTCGGTGTGGGTTCAGAGGGAACACTCAATATAATAATTAACGTGACAACAACCTAAATTAATAGCAAAATAATTGCAAGATATTAAGGTATTGATGAAATAATTGAAAGATGTTGAAATAATTCTATTTTTGCGGTGATCTCACCCCATATGTTATAACAAAATTCAAGGCGCTGTCTTATATACGAAATATGAATAATTATTTTTAGCTTGTGGGAGAGTTCATTGCAATAAAAATGCTTCTTGAATAGATCGGATTATCTCAACTAAAAGGTGCATTCTATAGTATGTGGTCCTTCCCAAAGTGAAATGGAATATTCACCGGATCCAAATGATTTATATGCCGTTCTGCCTCGCTCAGGAACAGTTGGTGACTATACATGTATGCGATATCAACATCAGGGACAATGACGTGGAACAACACAACGAGTCTAGGTCATACTGCTGACATATGCATAGGCACTTATGTTACAGTTATGTGTGAGTTAACAATTTTACTGTTTTAAATAACGATCTATGTTAAATGAATGCCTTGCAACCTACGTACAAGTATTTATTTGGATGGTACTTGTATACTATTATTTGGTCACATTTCATGTTTGTAAATACTGTTCTAAAATTACTGTTGATAACAAATACGTTAACCCATGAAGCTAGGCGATTAGGTGCCGTACGCGAGCGCCGGTTCGAGTCACGCACGCAGTACATGTTTACTATGATTTGACGTAGTATTTACCTTGCCGTTACTCGGTGTTATTTGCTTACTTTGGTATTATAATAGCTTGTTATTGGGTTGCGTTTTTAATATGACGCATTTTGAATGACGTAAGTGAAAATTTTTTTTCTCATCTCATCTGCACAACTAAGACTTTATGGGTCTATGTACTATACAGAAGAGGGATAGCGCACACATGTGAACAACAAAATGTTTGCTGTGCCAATTAGATCTATACAAAAGAATTTTGACTGGTGTTCTGAACAGCACTTTGTTTGACTTGAGTACCATTTTCAATCAAATGAGAAGTACATCATATGTAATTTAAGACCATTGACTTGACATTGACATTAAAATTACAAGCAACATGACAACAATGAAAACGCCCCAGTTTCTTGAATGGATTTTATGATAGGTCTTTGACCGTATTTGTATGTCTTGATGGATCGCAATGATATATATTATAGTAAACGACGTGGATAATCAGCAGTGGCGGCCTATCTAACCTTTAATTAGGTAGTTCCAATTATCCGTTGTTTGTCTCATAAGCAAATTCACATAACATTTACCTCTTAAATGTTCTTCAAGTAAGATGTTAATTAACAACATGTACATGAATAAGGTATAGATGCAGGTTCGTATGCTTTTAGAAGTGATTTTTTTCTTGCTTATTTCCTTGACAGTCTTAGCTATAGCCTGTTAAAAAATCGTTGCATTTTGAATAGCAAAACATACTCAAAAACGATTTTAAATTATAGAAAACAGGTACAAACATTCTCTCTTTTAAATGCCTAGCAAGATTTAGCAAGGCTGTAAATAGTAATAAAGATAAACATGGTGAAAAAAGTAATAACGGAATCTTAATAACATGCAATATATAAATTTTTACGAATCGATATTAGGTTTAAATTTGGGACTGTTACAGTCATTTAAAATATGAGCATTAGCACAATTTTTTTTGAGTGATTAGTTACGCAAATTATCATTATTTCCACTTACGTTTTTTAGTTTGCCAGAAAAGTCTGAATAGCCCTCACAATTGCTGTTTATTTCAAGTGAAACTTTCACGCTATTCCAGTTGTTCATTAGCAAATCGGCGTCCAGGCTTATAGATATCATGTTTTGTTTTCATATTACAAAGTATTTCACACTTCGGATGTCATTGTCCGAGAATGCAAAGCTTTAAAAATAAACCCAGACATCCTACGGCAAGTATTTCGTCTTCATTTTTGCTTGAAAAAAACGACAATTGCATTTTCAACACTATGCTCAATGCCTAAACAGACTAGAGCTGAAACACAATTTTTCGATTTAGAAGGGTTGTGCAGTGCTGCATCCTATATTATTATTGTTTCAGTGCTCAACATCAAACATTCTGACAACAGAAAAAGCTACCCTAGTTACACGAACCTCAAAATGAAATTATTTTTAATGTCGTCACATTTAAACATCCGTGCAAGTGTTTCGGTGTGGGTTCAGAGGGAACACTCAATAGAATAATTAACGTGACAACAACCTAAATTAATAGCAAAATAATTGCAAGATATTAAAGTATTGATGAAATAATTGAAAGATGTTGAAATAATTCTATTTTGGCGGTGATCTCACCCCATATGTGATAACTGAATTCAAGGCGCTGTCTTATATACGAAATATGAATAATTATTTTTAGCTTGCAGGAGAGTTCATTGCAATAAAAATGCTTCTTGAATAGATCGGATTATCTCAACTAAAAGGTGCATTCTATAGTATGCGGTGTTATTTGCTTACTTTGGTATTATAATAGTGTGTTGTTGGGTTGCGTTTTTAATATGACGCATTTTGACGGTCATCTCATCTGCACAACTAAGACTTTATACGTCTATAGACTATACAGAAGAGGGATAGCGCACACATGTGAACAACAAAATGTTTGCTGTGCCAATTAGATCTATACAAAAGAATTTTGACTGGTGTTCTGAACAGCACTTTGTTTGACTTGAGTACCATTTTCAATCAAACGAGAAGTACATCATATGTAAATTAAGACCATTGACTTGACATTGACATTATAATTACAAGCAACATGACAACAATGAAAACTCCCCAGTTTCTTGAATGGATTTTATGATAGGTCTTTGACCGTATTTGTACGTCTTGATGGATCGCGATTATATATATTGTAGTAAACGACGTGGATAATCAGCAGTGGCGGCCTACCTAACTTTTAATTAGGTAGTTCCAATTTTCCGGTGTTTGTCTCATAAGCAAATTCACATAACATTTACCTCAGAAATGTTCTTCAAGTAAAATGTTAATTAACAACATGTACATAAATAAGGTATAGATGCAGGTTCGTATGCACTTGGAAGTGATTTGTCTTTCTTTGTTATTTCCCACGCAGTCTTAGCTATAGACTGTTAAAATTGTGCAGCATTTTGAATAGTGAAACATGCTCAAAAATTATTTTAAAATATAGAAAACGGGTACAAACATTCTCTGCTTAGCAAGATTTAGCAAGGCTGTAAATAGTAAGAAAGATAAACATGGTGAAAAAAGTAATAACGGAATCTTAATATCATGCAATATATAAACTTTTTACGAATCGATATTAGGTTTAAATTTGGGACTGTTACAGCCATTTTAAATATGAGCATTAGCAAAATTCTTTCTGAGTGATTAGTTACGTAAATTGCCATTATTTCCACTTGCGTTTTTCAGTTTGCCAGAAAAGTGTGAATAGCCCTCACAATTGTTGTTTATTTCAAGTGAAACTTTCACGCTATGCCAGTTGTTCATTAGCAAATCGGCGTCCAGGCTTATAGATATCATGTTTTGTTTTCATATTACAAAGTATTTCGCACTTCGGATGTCATTGTCCGAGAATGCAAAGCTTTAAAAATAAACCCAGACATCCTACGGCAAGTATTTCGTCTTCATTTTTGCTTGAGAAAAACGAAAATTGCATTTTCAACACTATGCTGAATTGCATAAACAGACTACAGCTGAAAAACAATTTGCGATTTAGAAGGGTTGTGCAGTGCTGCATCATATATTATTATTGTTTCAGTGCTCAACATCAAACATTCTGACAACAGAAAAAGCTACCCCAGTTACACAAACCTCAAAATGAAATTATTTTTGATGTCGTCACATTTAAACATCCGTGCAAGTGTTTCGGTGTGGGTTCAGAGGGAACACTCAATAGAACAATTTACGTTACAACAACCTAAATTAATAGCAAAATAATTGCAAGATATTAAAGTAATGACGAAATAATTGAAAGATGTTGAAATAATTCTATTTTGGCGGTGATCTCACCCCATATGTGATAACTGAATTCAAGGCGCTGTCTTATATACGAATATGAATAAATATTTTTAGCTTGTGGGAGAGTTCATTGCAATAAAAATGCTTCTTGAATAGATCGGATTATCTCAACTGAAAGGTGCATGCTAATGTACGTGGTCCTCCCCAAAGTGAAATGGAATATTCAGCGGATCCAAATGATTTATATGCCGTTCTGCCTCGCTCAGGAACAGTTGGTGACTATACATGTATGCGATATCAACATCAGGGACAATGACGTGGAACAACACAACGAGTCTAGGTCATACTGCTGACATATGCATAGGCACTTATGTTACAGTTATGTGTGAGTTAACAATTTTACTGTTTTAAATGACGATCTATGTTAAATGTATGGTAATTGTATACTATTATTCGGTTACATTTCATATTTGTAATTACTGTTCTAAAATTACTGTTGATAACAAATACGTTAACCCACAAAGCTAGGCGATTAGGTGCCGTACGCAAGCGCCGGTTCGAGTCACGCACGCAGTAAATGTTTACTATGATTTGACGTAGTATTTACCTTGCCGTTTATTCGGTGTTATTTGCTTACTTTGGTATTATAATAGCTTGTTATTGGGTTGCGTTTTTAATATGACGCATTTTGACGGTAGTCTCATCTGCACAACTAAAACTTTATACGTCTATGTACTATACAGAAGAGGGATAGCGCACACATGTGAACAAGGAAATGTTTGCTGCGCCAATTAGATCTATACAAAAGAATTTTGACTGGTGTACTGAACAGCACTTTGTTTGACTTGAGTACTATTTTCAATTAAACGAGAAGTACGTCATGTGTAAGTTAAGACCATTGACTTGACATTGACATTAACATTACAAGCAACATGACAACAATGAAAACGCCCCAGTTTCTTGAATGGATTTTATGATAGCCCTTTTACTGTATTAGTACGTCTTGATGAATCGCGATTATATATATTGTAGTAAATGACGAGGATGATCAACAGTGGCGGCCTGCTTAACTTTTAATTAGGTAGTTCCAATTTTCCGGTGTTAGTCTCATAAGCAAATTCATATCACATTTACCTCATCAGAAATTCTTTTCAAGTAAGATGTTAATTAACAACCTGTACATAAATAAGGTATAGATGCAGGGTCTTAGGCACTTGGAAGTGATTTATTTTCTTTGTTATTTCCCAGACAGTCTTAGCTATAGACTGTTAACAGTTCGCTGCATTTTGAATAGCGAAACATACTCAAAAAACGATTTTAAAATATAGAAAACAGGTACAAACATTCTCTCTTTCAAATGCTTAGCAAGATTTAGCAAGGCTGTAAATAGTAATAAAGATAAACATGGCGAAGAAAGTAATAACGGAATCTTAATATCATGCAATATATAAACTTTTTACGAATCGATATTAGGTTTAAATTTGGGACTGTTGCAGCCATTTAAAATATGAGCATTAGCAAAATTATAGTGATTAGTCACGCAAATTACCATTATTTCCACTTGGGTTTCCAGATTGCTAGGAAAGTCGAAATAGCCCTCATAATTGTTGTTTATTTCAAGTGAAACTTTCACACTATGTCAGTTGTTTATTAACAAATCGTCGTCCAGGCTTATAGATAACATGAAATAGCTACCCCAGTTACCCCCACACACAAAAACTGATGGGAACACGATATCAGTAGCACAAGAGGACATACGACACTAGGCACTAGTGAGTCTGCATGGATTTTTTTGATAACACTTTGATGTTTTTTGTTAAGACATCATCGAGCTGACCTGTCGGGTTTACCGACTAATAAACGTGATATCAGACTAGTTTGTCATGTGATCAAATAATATTTATAATATGTAACGCTGCATATCGAGTATGATAATGCTGGTGAACAGGTTTAACATTACAGGAAATCCTAAATGCGATTGGTGTATGAAATATAATATTTAAGCACGGTTTGCAAGGAACTACGTCTCCATGTGCCCAAAAAGTGTACAGCGATCCCGAGGGATAGGTAAACCCAACGAAGTTAGACTAGTGTAGAATTGATATTAACTTCACTATTGTCAACTGTAACTACTGAGGCAACAGTTTGTTCAGTGTCAAGAGAAAACAAAACCCGGCAGTTGTTTTACTATGTGATAAATATTGGTGGACCCATAGTGTTGTTCATATTATAAGGGGCTATATGGGGGTTAAAATCGTGGATACAAGTATTTGACTTGGTAATACATTGGATCGAGAAACTTAAAAGCAAGAAATGATAAAAAGGGAAAATGAAAGATTTTAAAAATAATTAAGGAAACATTGAAGGTGTATATGGCAAAGTAGGTGCTAGTCAAATTTTTGATAACACATTCTATATATATTATAATGTATTGATTAATCAGATTGAGGTTGCTGGCACCAACAATTTAACAGCTGGCCCAGCATTGTCCACGTTATTCGCACTAATACTAAAAATACTTCCCGGGGATGTTTTACAAGGTCTATTCTACCCCTGTAATTGTTGACACTTAGTAGTGCTAGTTGCACAACGTCGTTACACTTGCTTGTTTGTTTTTTCGACACGTTATTTTCCGATGCTGGAACGAACTTGTTCTAATTATTCAGATTAAGTGGTTAATCGGTTTTGAGAAGTCCTTCTGTGTCGAGTAGTCTTTCATGTTAACTCATTTTACAGGCTTAGCAGAGTTATTTTCATTTATTACGGAATCTAATAGAGTAGAAATATCCCTGTATTTTCTGAGAGTGAATTTAAAATATTTTTGTAACGACTCATGAATCAGAACTATTATTGTTTTTTTGTCACTGGTTTATCGGCTGGCGGCCTTTTGGTTATTTTATATTCAAAAAACTTGAAATTCACTATAAGTAGTATAAAATGTTCATACACAAAACTTACATTGCATTGTAAACATTAGTCCGATTTACGAGAATGTTAAGAAAAGGCAGTAATATTCTAATATCGGCTTAGACGTGATTTGCACATGTTACATATCTTTTTCAAATGGATGTAAATCCGATTCATAAATATAAGTAGATTTTTTTTAATTGATAATTAAATCATTTATATACGCAGCCACACCTGCGCCAAAGGGATTTGATCGACATTGTTTGTCCCATGTCTAAATTGTAACAACTCCTCAAATATCGTGATGGGTCTCACAAATGTAATGAGGTTTACTGCAAATCCTTTTCAGATGTACGACCACCTGTGTTACACCCTAACCCTAAACCCTAAACCCTAACCCTAAACCCTAACCCTAAACCCTAACCCTAACCTAATCACTGTAACGCATAATTGGTTTTCAATTGAATCTAATATTTTTAGGTGTGTTTTGATTTGTTTCATTTTGCTCTAGTTTTAAGGATTTTATGAGTTACGATGAATGCTCATGATCTGTGTGTTTTTATTCCGAGATACGTGCAGATTTTTGTATTGTTACGTTCTCCTCATCAACAAAAAATTTCACTTCTAATCATAAAAATGAAATTTGGACGAGGGAGAACATCAAAAAAAATCACGTCTTATGGCAAATCTGTCTACACCTATGCAAAAAAATGAAAATATATTACTGCAAATACCTTCTAAGTAAATAGCAAACAAGTAATTTGGCAAGCCTGCTAGAGTTGGGAAAATATCCACCCCTAGCAACTAGATTGAAATATATGATCAAATATTGGATCAAAATAAATAATTCTAACCCAAACTCGCTAGTTCACGACGCTCACAAACTTGGAATACATTTTGATGAAAAGGGAAAAGACAACTGGGTAAAAGACATGAATCAGATTTTAGAAAATTTGACTATGGAAAAAATATTTTGGAATACACATACATCTCAGGATGACAAAAAGAAAATTATTGAAACATTGCCAGGTAATTCGAACAATCCCTTGAAATCCATAGCACAGAAATATTACATAATGCAAATAAAAGTACAAATCATAAAAACAAGTTACGAACCTACAGAAAAATTAAAATTGTAATCTATACAAGGAGGAACGTGATTAAAATGATTAAAATCGTCTTTAGGACGGATAATGAACACATAACAGGTATATGAAAAATTTAAAATGACAAAAACAATCATTGAGCTAGGAAAATTTGCTTCAAGTTACGACAAGACAAAATCCTGAAATGCCAGATGCCTAAACCAACCACCACATTTTTGTTTTGCTTTACATTCAAATGTTTGTGATTTTATTATTTCTACACTTTGCTCTGTTTTTTGTTACTTCGTTGTATTTCCAACCAAGATCCCACGCATGAATACGGTTTCAATTTTAATTATTATTATTGTGCAAATTAGGTGGTTGAATATTGACATCATGGTCAGTTTACCACCTTGGTTATCACACCGTGATTTGTAAATATTTGACAAGCTCAGTGGTCACAGATAGTGTTGCTAATGCAACACACGCATGCAGTCTTTCGAAGGGGGGAACTAGCCACGTTGTGTACGGCCGCAGTGAGTTGAATTGAAGTTGTGAGGAATAGATTATTATACATTATATTAGACATAATCATAGTCGCAATAAAAAAGCAGATATTTTCTCACCGATAAAAGTGCTACTTATAAATATATTGCCGACCTCGTTACTATCCTATCGTGTTTATTTCGAGAGCAAGTCAACACTGTTCATAATGTAAGAATCGACAAAAATGGCAAAATATAAGAAATATCTAATCATTGGAACTACAACGTGTATACATACATACAGTATTCTGAGGATCGTCGATTGATATTACGCCATATTGCAAATGATACTATTATCAATGAATGTGTCGACGAAATGTAACGTGCACGCACTCATTCCTTGTCCACCGGTGCCCCAGTCACGTCAACAGTCGATTTACGAGAGTGTAAACAATACGGTCAGGATATTATAATTGTATATTGTATAATGTAATCTGCCTAGTGGATAAGCGAGTGCTCCCTTTATATCTTGGCAATAAATAAAACTTGTCGCATTTTATTAAAAACGAATTAGCAAACAACGGGTATGGCATTATTACTGGTCGATGACTCTGTATGCAATGCTACGTGTTTACCGTCAAAGAACGAACTACGCACCATCTCTATAATATATGAAACATTTACGATTTCTTGACCCGCTTCCCGTTTGCTTATTGAATCTACAATGATAATAATAAAATGTCATCTCATTCTATCCAGTATAACTGTTTATTTAAAATTATTGGTGTCCTACTTTTTGACAGTCACCCTCTCTGAAAATCGTTGATGACCGAGATGTCGGCACATCAGTTTAACGTGGAAATACACTCTTGGTCTAGTAAAACTATTTAAACTGGCATTGTTTTAGCTACATAACTGTGACATATTTTGTAAACTGGCATTGTCTTAGCTACATAAATGTGGCACATTTTGTAAACTGGCATTGACTTAGTTACATAACTGTAGCATATTTTGTAAACCAGTATGTCTTAGCTACTTAACTGTGGCGTATTTTGTAAACTGGCATTGTCTTAGCTACATAACTGTGGCATATTTTGTAAATTGGCATTGCCTTAGCTACGTAACTGTGGCATATTTTGTAAACTGGCATTGTCTTAGCTACATAGCTGTGGCATATTTTGTAAACTAGCATTGTCTTAGCTACGTAACTGTGGCATATTCTGTAAATTGGCATTGCTTTAGCTACGTAACTGTGGCATATTTTGTAAACCGACAAATGCATTGTTATGCATTGAATTACTCGTGAGAAATTGACAACGTGTACAACATATTTTTTTACGTTCAGTGCTATACACTGGAAATAAATCTTCAATTTTATACTTTTTTATCTATAAGCCCGAACGTTCTCGTGATGTTTCTATTACTTAGTAAACATTTGCCCGTCATGTTGTTTGGAGTTCAAACCAACGGCCTTCAGTATACAGAAATGTTATGCTGACCATTACACCAAACAACCAACTGCCAACTGGGGACATAGCTATGGGGCTCCCAGCATTAAATCAATCGGTATTAAGCAGATGAACTCACATAACCATTCTGCCTATCACCAAGAGATATGGAAACACTAAAATTGCCTTGTTTGATAATAAAACAAATCAAGAAAGTGTAATATACAGATTGATTGTTAATGCATATTTATATCATAAAGGAAATTCATATTTTGAAACCGTAACATAAAGACACCATCTAGCATAGTGATACCGCTATATCATGTTTTAATTTCACGAATAGATAGTCATGCAAACATAACTACACGACACGCATGTGTGATATTTGGAATAATATCAGTAGTGAAATAAGATCAATACTTGCCGACAAATTGTGCATTTCTTTTTTAAATTTCAAACACAAACATCAATGGACGTTATGAAAACTTTACTGTATTTCTGAAGGTATTATTAGAAGACTTTGCAACTGATTGAAAAGATGGCTTTGAACGGGTCTTACTTACAGGTGTGCTACCTTTAACTATATAATATAAGTAAAAGCAAAATTACACAGGGATCACATGAAATTGAACGTACACTAAGCGTAATTTAGCACGGCTTTGCTTGTTGATGGGTGCTTTAGGCTTCACATGGAATGTCAGAGGTTGTTAGTACTTGGCCTCCCTGCATGTCTTCACGACACGGAGATAAAGTTGTGTAGACCTGAGCTTGTTCAACCAACAAACAGTAGTCCGCCTCATTATTCTCCAAGGAAGATATTAATTTGGGACTTAATCTAGGCAATTTAAGCCATAGTTGAAACTTTCGAACTTCAATTGGGCCATCTTCTTCGTACACGACTTCAGGCCAGGCAAATTTTATTTCGTTTCCGAATCTTGAACTGTTAGAACTGTTTGTGTTTCTGTGTGTATGCTTTGAATAATGGAATTTTCTGATGTCGGTATAATGCTGTGTTGGGGCAAAGTTGTCTGTTTAGGAAGATATACGTTTTTCGTCTGTACTCATTCGTTACAAAACAATGCCCGGGTTCTCCGCGACGTGTCATGAACACTAGCGTTGTGTTCAGGGATCAGGGAACTTCGTCTTGCTTGGCTGATGTCACTTACACGAAGAGGTACCAGATTCGACTCAAATGAATACACATAAGTTCATTACAGATAGTCCAGCTTTATTCACACTAGCAGTCAGCCGAGGTGACCCCTCGTTGCACTATTCTCTCGTTCTCACTCCCTCTTATAAAGCGTACAAAATCTATATTAAAAGTGAAATCTCTAAGGCGTGGCAGAGTAACTATGCGACCAGCCAATCGCTGCAGTCGTTTGCACGATCACGTGATTACTAGGGCTATGTGTATAACAGTTAAAACCTTGCGAAATAAAACAAAATATTAACAATCTATTTATCAAATTCCTCTAATATATGTTTATAATCTCCACCCTAAACATGTAAGTTGTTGATTCTAAACAATAGTCTAACAGCGTGTGAACCGAATGTGCGAACGTGAAGTCGCTATCATAACAATGCCCTCCTCTAAAGATAATCTCAAAACTTTTCCTTTCCCTCTAAAATTTACCAGTGCAACAGCTTTTCCGATGAACAGTATTTTAAAGCGGTGATTTCCGACCAAGGGCATTAGACTTTCTTCACAATTTGTTTTTGTTTTGCTGGCCTCCTAGACAATAACCTAGAATTATAATTTGCCTAATATATAGATTTTATTGGATTTTTAATTTGTTATTTGAAATGATGCAGACTTCATGTTTATTCTACCTTTTGTCATGAAATGAAAATACAATAATAATAACTACTAAAAAACAGTATGTTATTTGGGGTTTTAACAAAAAAAGTTGCGTAATAATTGTATTCGAGCTATAGCCATCATCAACAACATTTTTGTAATTGTAAAAAAGATTGTTTTATGTGAACTCTATAGACAGACAGACAGACAGACACATACACAGACAGACAGACAGACAGACAGACAGACAGACAGACAGACAGACAGACAGATACACACACACACACACACACACACACACACACACACACACAGACACACACACAGACACACAGACAGTGATTGTGGTCACACAAACAGGGATAGTTAAGTACAATCGTTAGAAAACACTACAATGGAGCGTCACAAAATGAACCAATTAAAAAAGCTTATGAGTATGAGGACATAGAGAATATTGGATATTAATGTTTTATGCTCTCAATTCTATGATTCATTTCAGGTATACTATCAATGTTTGGCAATATATCTGTTTTAGCTGTGAAAATAAAAAACAGAAAACAACTAAAGACGCATGACTATTTTATTATTAACATCGCCATTGCTGATATTGGTGCCGTTACAACTGGTTATGTGTTGATGGTAGTTTCAACCCGTAATCATATGGTATGTGAATTTAGTCCCTTCAAGTTATGTCAGAGGGTAAAACAAATTGCAACAGAGCTTTTCAGTGTGTTTGATCTCTTCCATTATTTCATTGTTACTTAACATCGTATTAAAAGAAGGGAAAATAATTCCATATTTATTAACTATTGCTTGCTGTCCATCAATACATGAAAATATTACATGTAGTTAACCTACACATACCATGGGCTCAACATCTCAGCTTATTTTTTTGAATGTCTATGATGTCCTCTATTTAAACATTGAAAAATGGAACATACATATTAAGGAAAATAATGACGCAATTGGCATACCAAATGTAAATATTTAACTTGAGAAAGAATTCAAACTTTTGTTTTTATTTTATTTTTTGTTTTTATTTTATATTTTAATATTCTCCCTAAAGAAAAAAATATATATGTACACATCGTATTTGTTAGTGCCATCACGGTTCCTGTCATCTGATGTGTGAGTCATGGTCATTGCTATAAATCAATCACTTGTACTTTAGCATCGTTGTTGTATCGAGTCTCACTTGCTCCCTATTATCCACGCATTGTTATACGGAGTGTCAATACGTTACTGTAGTGTCTATGCAGCATACCTGATATACTCGAACCCGAGAGGGTTTATTTCTTACTCGGGTAAAGTTTTGTAGAGATTTAGAGTATACTAGAACTAACATAAAAGGCTATATTCCAATCATTATCGTGTATATAATGTGAAGACTGAATGTATTCTTCAAAGGTTTATATTTGCATAGCCAATCAAACGAAATTATAGATTATAGGTATTGGTTACTTATACGGAAGTCTAAAATAAGTATGGCCAACCGTTCATTCTCGCGATGGGTGACAATACTAAGAGTCAATAATTAAATATGAAGATAATATTTGTAATGTATTTATTTATTTATTTATTTATTTATTTATTTATTTATTTATTTATTTATTTATTTATTTATTTATTTATTTATTTATTTATTTATTTATTTAAATATAAACGCATTCAAAATTTGAAACTAAACAATAATTGGATGAATAGATTTGATCAGATATTCAGTGGTCGTTTGTGATGAACTAGTTTGGTTGAAATCGGAAATGTGTTCACGTAAGCCAAACAAATAGAAATTTCAATGTGCGCGGTTAACATAGAAGTTTTCGCTGAACGTTTTTTTGTTTCCATAACAGGGCATTTAATGACTTTTATGCCACATTGATTTGTTATAAGAAATTTGTTTGCTATGTTATAGTCGAAATCTAACACGAAAGGGAGATATTCTGCAAATGTGCATACATTTTAAAATGAAAATCTGGCGATGAATGTGTTAATACCATAGATAATCTTTTCATTGATCTCCTAATCGCTAACCATAAGCCACAATTTAAAGTCTACTTCTTTACAAATGCATATTTCATACATGTCCTACAGTGTTATACAACAAGGCAATTTTATAATTAGTGATGTCATTGTACTAGATAAACCCTAAATGCAAATGCAGCCATTTAAGTTTAAAGTCTGTTGTGAATGCACTGCTCCCAATGAAATGTACTTTCGTGGAAAATCTGGCATGTTCATACAGATCGCGCTAAAACGTGTCGCTAAACTACAGTCAAATTATGAAATTTGTTGGAACACTCCCGTTATGACAATGTTTTTTTGTTTTTTTTTATTTTTTAAGCTATACTTTGGTTCCATTGAGTGCTCATTGATTGGATTTTCTGGTTGGTTCTTCAACTGTGTCAGCATGATGACATTGTCTGTAATCGCAATCGTGCGCTATCTAATAGTTGTACATAACTATGGTAAGTATGTCAAAAATTTCCAGTCTGTTCAAAACCAAGTGCACACACACATCTAGGTACCAACCATTTAGGAAACTATTGTAGGAACTACAGTAACTGTACAAAGCATCTGTGGATTAGCCTTTACCTTTTCCAATTTCATAATTTCGCTTTCTTTTCTTAAAGTCAAAATGACTGTAGTGTCCGTGTGTTCCATGTAAAATATGTTATAGACACCTCACACATCTCTCATTATATTGTCAACATATTTCATTCATCATGGTTTGAATTGTGCAAAATAATTCTTGGTTTGTAAATGAAACTGACGGCAAACTACAAATGTACAAATACATGTATATCTTTTAAGGTAGCAGAATAGTTTGTTGGGCACTTTTCACATTTATTTTTTTAAAAACCATAAGCATAGCTCCATAAGGCATGTAACATACATTGGTGTATTTATTTTATTGAAAAAAATATTATCTTGTACAAGTAAACTGGGTTTGTTCTTGCGTGCAAACAAATACCCAAGTTTTGGTTTATCCAGTGTACACCCCATGAGTTCATCTCATTAATATTCATGGTTAACAAACATAACTGAACTGAGACTAAGCTATTTACAAACAACTGATAAGATATCTGTTTTTAGTTTACACACAGCTGATATAATATGTGCACTGCTGCGTATCAAGAGAAGGAAGCTGTACAGCAGACAAAAAACAAACACTTTCGAAACACAACCAATTTTAAATAAACAAAATAGTACATGAGTGTATCACTCCAACGTATTACCAGAATCTGCCCGAGCCATTTAACGGCAGTTTGTTTTGTTTTTAAATATTTTGAGAAGATAAATTTACGTTCTAAATGGTATTTTCAAATCTGTTGTCAAAATAAAAGTACAATGTAACAATCAACCTGCGTGAAATGATACACCATTCTGCAAGGAACTCAGTTGGAGATTTTTGTTTTATTTCTGTTTGATACATTGTATGCTTTTTATGATCAGATCGGGGGGAGGCCTTGTTCACGTGGACGGCATAATTGTTATGATCTCCTCAATGTTCTCGTATATTTACACTCTAAGGAGCAAGCAAATACGCTCATTTCCAAAATAATAATTTAATTAACGATGCCAGTAAAAATAAAATAATGTCACATGTACATTGAATTATGACAAATGGCAATACGTTTACAATCGTGTATTTTATCTGGTCATCTACTATGTTGATAAAACTAAAGACGGATTCGTCGGTATCATTCACACATACTTGAAGGATGTCTGTGATGTCATCACCTTCAAACTCTGGGTCACTGTCTTCGTCCAAACAGGCAAATTCGTCAATTTCTTCTTCAGTGTTAGCTTCCCCAGCTAAGAACTCTTGAAGTTTGTTGCTCAGTTATTTACTTTCAATGACTACGCCATGATTAGCGGCTTGGTATTCACAGCCGTTTTTGTTTCCTCAACGGCGGTACTCACAAAAGATGTTTCCCAAGATGGCCTATGACGTATTCATTGCGGAAGTGGAAATTATAAACAGCCCAGAAAAGTCCGATCAAAGCAACAAAAAGACGACAAAAAGACGCTTCGAAGCTTCGTCATAGCCATAACAAGAAACCACGTGGGGTTGTTTAGTTTCTGTCAATATTTTAGAACACTGCATTTTCATTGGTCGAATTACGTAGAAAGAGTCGTCAATTGAAACAAATATTACAGTCTGTTGACAGTGATTGATTACTCTTATTACCATCATGGGGAAACAAGTTGTTATCTGCAATGTACTTGCTTTTGGAAGCCGAGATCGCCAGAATTCTCACAATAAAGACGCGGTCGCTATGACTTTTCGTAAAGAGAAAGTGACAAAGTTTAAAACGTGATAGCACGATTAATGGCGAACATAATGAACTTTAGCTAGCTGCTGATGGTTGTTACTATCTTAAACCAAAGTCCGTCGTACCTTCAAAAAGAGTGCCTATAAATATGCTGTAAGACGTACACTTTGGCGAGGTGGGGCGGTGTACCCTTCGAATTCGTCTGAAAATCGCTTTAGGCTTATACAGGTAAAATGAAAACTAAACTTGCACGAACACTACAAAAAGTCCCTCCCGGAAATAAAAAGTCCAACAAAAACGGAAGGTGTCCTTCTGTCTCCAGAAAACTTTGAAACTCGTGCAAATAAAACGGCCCAAAAATAAATACACTATATTGACAAACACTTCAACTGCCTCGTGTTGTATTTGTGTTGTTTGGTACCTGCAAACAGAACCGCCCACTTTGCATAATCCCAGCTGTAATGAATGACGTCACCGTTCGTTATCAGTACAGACCTTCTCAAAACACAATAACGTGAAAGAAAACGGTAAAAATACAGTTATTACAGTTATAAATGTCGATTCATGATTTTTCTTGAAAACAACCTTCAAGGTGATTAATTTCCTACCAACCCATATAAATGTTGCCGCTGAAACGGAAGTTAACCTTGATTGAAGTTTAAAATCATAAAAGTGCCGATTTCTTGTTGTTCAGTTTCTGGTAATTACCGTTGATCAAAATGGCGCTTCAGTGGTTTCTTTTAATATGTATTCCATTTAATATAGGTGTTTACATTTTTCATGCCAAAAACTATCCTACTACCTTAATGTGAAGTGTTTTTGTTATTATAATCTTCCATACTTAAGATACGATTGATTCCACGCTGTATAGAACAACAATAGTCTCCAAGTCTCTTATTTAAAAAGTTACGAATATGACTTATTTCATGCGTTCTTTTACGTTTACGTTTTCAAATCTGTGTATGGGTCTAGCATGTACAGAAATATATTGATTGCACTAGGGTAAAGAAGTCGGACAATATATATATATATTCGACTAACCAATGGGTTATCTATAAAAAATAAACTAAATAATAATAATAATAATAATAATAATAATAATAATAATAATAATTGCAATTGCAAGCAGATATTGTAATGATGAAGGAATCTTTTGGGACTTATTTTTGGGGCATGCACCAATCGTTCAGCTAATGGTTGGTCAATGAATTGTCGAATCTGTCGAATCTTTCGCGTGGCAGGCAGACCGACAGACATTATTCAAATCGGTTGTAAGTGCTTCTCTTGCAGCTTGAATATCTGAAGAGTTAATAGTAAAAGTAGTGGGAGAATCAAAAATCGTGACTAGAAATGGACAACCTCAGTCGCTACAGTGTTGAGTAAAGGCCTGATTTCAGTATACTGATTTAGATTACAGTATACTGATTAGAAATTTATTTACGGATTTAGATTGCAGGATACTGATTTAGATTGCAGGATACTGATTTAGATTGAAGGATACTGATTTAGATTGCAGGATACTGATTTAGATTGCAGAATACTGATTTAGATTGAAGGATACTGATTTAGATTGCAGGATACTGATTTAGATTGCAGTATACTGGTTTAGAATGTAGTATACTTATTTAGAATATAGTATACTGATTTAGAGTGCAGCAAACTGATTTAGAATATAGTAAACCGATTTTAGTGTAGCGCACTGATTTATATAGTACCATACTGAATTAGAATGTAGTATACTGAATTGGATTACAGTGCAATACCGATTTAAGGTGTAGCACACTGATTGTAGCATTTTGAATTAGAATGTAATATATTGATTTAGATTGCATTATATTGATTTAGATTGCAGTATACTGATTTTGATTGCAGTATACCGGTTCAGAATGTAGTATACTGATTTAGAATATAGTATACCGATTTAGAGCGTAGCACACTGATTTATATGGAGCATACTGATTTATAATATAGTATAAAGATTTAGAATGTAGCATACTGATTTAGATTGCAGTATACTGATTTAGATCACAGTATACTGATTTAGATTGCAGTATACTGAAATAAGTTCACACTATCCCATTCATTCATTGATTGATTGATGTCTATATTCTTGTTAATGTACATTATTATATGTCATTCAAATATGCGTCTCAAAATTAAACTAAAAAGCTGAGAGAGTGATATAACAATACTGATACGATAATTGTAATATCTGTTTTCAGGTTCTTCTTTCAAAAAGAAAAAGATAATTGTTACAATCGCGTTGATATGGTTATATTCAGCATTTTGGGCTACTGCACCTCTAATAGGATGGAACAGGTTTGATTGTTTTTGTGATTTGCATTAAGTCTTTTTCAATGTTATTTAAAGTGTTTTACATTCCTTGCGCATCCCAAAGTACAGATGAACAGTGATGTATACATTACATACAGCATGTTGATACTTGTGGTGATAGAGATAAACGAAGAATGTATTAAATTGCCAAACCATGGATCAAATAATTTAGTATAGGTGTACATAACTGTATTTAACTATGATGATTACAGTTTCTTGGTTTATGTAATGAAATCTTACACTCGCTGCTATTTTATCCTGCGTCCACACATAAAACTGTTTTTTTTATTTACGCAGATATGCTCCAGAACCGTACCTGGCATCATGCTCATTAGACTGGTCAAGTACACAGCCAGCTGATATCGCATACATTGTCTGTATATTCGTGTGGTGCTTTGCATTCTGCTTAGTATCAATCATATACAGCTATAGCGGCATTATCATAAAGGTCAGACAGACACAAGGCAACTTACAACTCAGCAGTCAACAATTAGTGTCGAAAAAGCAAAGCAAAACTACTAAGGTATCATATAGGTATTATATAAGTGAATATATATGTACACTTGGTCAAATTATTATTATTTTATCGGTTACAAGGTACTAAGGTTACAAAGTTTAATGCTAAATCTAATTGTCTGATAATGTATTGATTCATTTTCAGATATTCGCGATTACCACAATATGTTTCCTTGTTTCATGGACTCCATACGCTATTGTGTCGTTAATTCAAGTCATTAAAGGCAGTTCAGCTGATATCCCATTAGTGACGACGTTACCAACCCTGTTTGCAAAATTTTCATGCGTATACAACCCACTGGTATATTATATCACAGACGAGACATTTCGAAAATCAGCCAATCATATAACAGATGGAACATTTAGGAAATCAGCCAATCAACTTGTTTGCTGTACTTTCTCACTTAATCACGTGACATCGGATGTGCAACCGCAAAACCTGTTATAAACACATACGCAACAACAATGTCAAGACAAAGTTCGCATATCACATACCATCACTCAACAATCTTCAAGTAGTTCTATTTTTGTTTCTACCTCAGATAATGATATTGTCCTTTGTTGTTTCAATGACGCAGATGGCATTTATAATATTTATAAATGTTTGTCGTTGCGTCAAAATAAAAAAAAAAACGTCCGAGTAAATCTCAATTGCAAGAATACAAATAGAGTTAGTCTATTGGACTATAAAGGTGCCATGTCGCATGTATCTTACTCACGTGTGTATCATTATCCCGAATACTCTATGTAGTAAAAAAAATACTATAAAGTAATGTCATGTCATTTACCCAGCAACAGCAACTCGATACAGTATGTCGCGCCATGATTCAGGTCTGTAATTATGTGTTATTTTAATTACCAATTGTCCTACGTCTTGCAGATTTATGCAAGCACTGAATAATTTGTAATAGTGTGAAAGGTCGCTATAGAGAGCAATCATTATTTAAAAACAGTCAGGTATTTAATATATTCAGAAATTTCTGCATTGCTATCATTTATGTGTTCGTCATGTAATTTTCTAGTTTATCATATTTGTAATTTAGCGTTGAAGCAATATTATTAACTTGACACCTGGAGTTTTCTTGAATATCAGTCTGAACCCTGGTACGATTTTGTGTGTATACGACTTTCATCGTTTAGTATGTGCGAAGAAACCATGTCATCCAGCCTCAATCATACACAGTCCATTGAAGGTACGATATTAACTGGGTTTTCAAACCTATTTGCTTTAACATTTATCGTTTTAGGGCCAAATACTTGACAGAGCGCATTTTTATTTTCTTTAATAAATATATTTTACATGTATTTAAATATATTATTATATCATGATGTTTTGGTATTTGCATTCCGTGACCGAGGCATATGATAGAAGTGTACATTACATAAACATTAGAAATGTACCAGATTTCAAACCAAGTTTCATATTTACACAATTGTGTTCAATTTTCACCATTGGCATGTTGTTAATAACGTTAACTTCTTCAGTTTTGTAGAAAAAATAATCTTAAATCAGACAGTTGCTTTTGTTGAAAACCATATCTTTCGTCTTCTCAACATTGACTGTTGACATCCACATTTATCTAAAATATTTTGTGAACCAGTTTTACACGTGTTTCGTCAAGCGTACCAAAAAGACGGTGAGCCAACTGATCAGTTTCACGCCCGATTATAACTTCTTGTAGCAAACTGCAATTATGCCAACCAAGACGAGGAAGTGTGCACACAAATCATTGAACACTGTACAACTCAAAGACGAAGACATTGGGAGAAGACATGAAGCTAGAAGACTTGTTGAACAGAACGATGGAAGTCTCCGACCTTCAGGCTGAGGAAATCGAAGGCATTGCGGGCACTAACAGTCAACCAGTAAACCATAGCTTCAGGTCTAAAAACAATGAACGAAGAAAACCAAAACGGGAGGCCGTTAATAAAACTCGATCAACCTCTTGATAATGCTACTTTTGTGGCGGTTATTTTCATGACGGAACGTGTCCGGCATAAGGCAAGAAATGTCAATCATGTGGGAAAGATAGACATGTTGCCAAAGTTTGCAGATCAAAACCAAACAATGAAAGAGACCGCAAACCAAAACGATCGATAAGGCGAGTGGACACAGATCAGTGTCCAGGCAAGACACCGACCAAGCGTCATATATATTCGGTATACGCACGGAAACTATTCACGCAACCAAGGCAGAGTTTCCAGCATCTGACACCAAAATACACAGTAAGAAAATTAATTTCTTTGTTGACACTGGTACAGCGATCAACATAATGGATGAAAGTGACTTTGAAAAGCTAAACGGAAAAGTCGGGTCGAAACGGACTTATACAAAAGTATTTCCATACAAAAGTCAATATTCCTAGGCGAATTCCGGACAGACCTCAAATGGAAAACGAATACTGGAAGGAAAGCGCTATCGAATATATTAATTCATGTCGCCAAGCGCAACGGTAATTTCGGGGGAATCGCTACTTTTCAGACAGCAGAAGATTTGGGACTCGTACAAATAATCAAACAAGTCGGACGACAGACCGAAACTGACAAACTAGTGAGCGAATACGTTGGTTTATTCACAGGTATGGACAAAATGACGGATTTCTAAATAAAGCTAAACATCGACGAAACTGTTCAACCCGTAGTCCAACTGCATCATCGCATACCGTTTCATATTCGCAAAAAAGTCGAAAAGAAAATTGCAGAAGTGGAAGCCATCGATAGAATCTAAAAGGTCGACGAAACAACACCATGGATATCGCCAATTGCTGTCGTTCCTAAGTCAAAGAATCCAGAAATACACGAATATGTATTGACATGCGACGCGCAAACGAAGCCGTCAAACAAAAGCGACACATCATGCCGACGAATAAATCATTCAAGATCTGAACAACTCTACGGTGTCAACTCGAGCTAACACCAGCATCGAGGTACGTACTACATTTAGTACACAAGTTGGTTTACGACGATGATATACTCATACACGGCAAAACGCAGAAAGACCATCAACACACTCAGTCTGAGAGCTGTATTCCAACGACTACGCGAAAGAAAACTTACTCTAAACAAACGAAAATGTTCAACAAATCAAATCTCATCGATTTCCCGCAGAAAGAATGTCACAAGACCCAGAGAAAGTCGTGGCTGTCAAGAACGGCGAAGCCCCAACAAACACGACAGAGGTTAGAAGTATGGTAACATATTTCTCACGCTTCATACCCGACTTAGCGACTATAACGCAACCCCTTCGATTATTAACCGTAAAAGACGCGGTATGGGAATGGTTCAGCACTCATCGCAATGCACTAGACACGATCAAAGAATGATTAACAAGCAATTCATTCATGGCATAGTTTGATCCGAATAAAGACACTGAAATCGTAGTAGACGCAAGCCCTGTTGGTCTAGTAGCAATGCTCACTTCGAAAATTGGTGATGAAGACGCAACATGAGTTACGCGAAATAACTTACTCCAGTCGAACAGAGATATTAGTATACCGAGAATGGAAAAGTCCATTCTAATCTCATCCTAGTTTTGGAACAATGCAAACTCTAGATACTGAAATGCGAAACGTGTTAAACTTGTATTAAGATAAAGAGAAATGTAATGTTGTTATTTGATATGTACACATCGAAGAGGGAAAGGATCTGACATCAAATGTGCATGCTCGAATTATTGGTGCTCTGTCAGACTTACATGCTTACATATCATCAAGATTGTTACAAAATGTTTTCATCAAAACGCAAAGTTTCTGCAGCCTCTAAACTTTGTTCACCAGATGTGCTTGATGTTGTTTTCCAGAGCTGTAACTGCCATTGAGGCAAACCCAAAGAGGATTTGAAATTCTGTGGAAATCTATGACATAGCCATGACATGAAGCATCGGCCTCCACAAGTACTGATTCAGATGTATCAAAACATGAAAAGAGCAAGAGCAACAGGCAAACCGTTCGATGCGAGCTAACCTCATTCGCAAACTTGAGAGGCATTTTGGTGATGAGTTGTTAGTGATGAAGATATTTGGATGTGCAAGTATCATTTGTTTACCAAAGTATGTACCAAGTTGACGATATTGTAAAGAATATTAGAACCGAAATTAAGAATTCAGAACAAAAAGAAACTAACTCGTATGACTTTGACAGTTGCACCCTTCAGGACGCGCTGGAAAAAGCGCAACGCTTGTACGCTTGTTTTATGTGTGGTCTGGTTTCAAATGGAACTGTCACAAAAATATCTTTATCTTTGGCTATTGAATTCACCCAATATTCATAATGTATGAGATAAATATTTTGTTTTAATCAATCGTTTTCTTGTTTTATCAATTTATTTGAATGCATGTTAACATACATATACAATATTATCATTATGACATTATTGGATAGTGAAAATCTCAGGATAGTTGTCATGATAATAAGAAATACAACAGAGACACAACACATGGCAACCAAGGCATTCACGGAAAAGTATGTATGAATATGTTCTGTAATCATTGGTCTTGTTTGATTTTTTTTAAAGATATAGTAATTTACAATTTATGAGGTAATATATTTTATTACAGATTCCCATAAATATAATCATGGACATACAGTACAGAGAATCAAAAAAGAGGAGATGCATACTTTGAAACTCAAAGAACTGTCACCTATAAGCATTCAACATTTCATTGATTCGAAAAAACGGTACCTCTTACAGTTCAGGTTAAAGAAGGTCTACCATTCCACCTACTGACACAGCTTCATATGACTATAAACACTTCTCTAGAATCTGATATAACATGGTTGTCTATAGTTATTGCTAACACTCGTGGTAACACTCCAGTACCTGAATCGTCTGGTTACATGGCTGGTATTACTTGGACGATGGTTCCTGGGCCAGGACATTCAACAAGATTTACATTAGGCCCATTGATAGACTCATCACTTTCCCATCCTGATACTGTGTTGACAACACTTTTGTTTATTGAAGATTTCATGAAACAGAATGGTGTACCATACACTCATGTATCTGCCGATATGCAGCTGTACAAGGTAGTGATGCAGATTCAATGGTCTTTCCCTGACAAATGGAATAATTTTGTAGTGCGTCCTGTCGTATGCACACACTGATGTCTTTTATTGGTTGCATTAGTACTCTGATGAAAAATAGTGACCTGGAGGCAATTCAAATGTGTTGTTCACATGCTCAATGGAAAGGCATGGTCCAAGGCACTCAGAGGATTGAGGATGGTCACATCAGCACTACTAGAACCATTGATTATCGCAGGAAAGTCTACTTTAGAAGACCTGGAAAATGAGTTTGATAGTGTTCGCAGTTCTTCACGTACAGGTCGCCTTTGGATAGACTGTCTGATTACACCTGTCATAATTCTGCACTTGTTCCTCCATGCGGAAAGGGAGGGAGATTGGTGGCTCCAATTTATTGTCTGGGGTGTATGTTGCCATATTTCTTTGCAGCAGGCCACTGGAATTATGCACGATATATTTTGTCACATCCACTTCATTACCAGAAGTGGTACAAGCTGCTTTCCTGAGAGGGGAACATGTTTGTCGACACCGTCATGGAGTGTGGAATTCACTTTTCATGGACCAATTAGGTAAACAAACCTACATACGATATGGAAAGGCCAAATGAGGGTTAGTAGGAAGGACCCTTTCTGAAGTAGCTTGCTGGATACTTTCTCGCCCTCTATGCAATGGCCTATCTCTTGCTCATGACAACATGTATGGTCAAGCGCTTGATGAAGATCATGGTATGGAACTAAATTCTCACAAGGAAGAGGGGAAAAGAAGGAAAGAACAGATGCCTCCGACAGGAATTTGATTATTGTACTAAAGAAGTTCTCACCAGTATCTTCTTCAATTTTTGATGAATTTAGAGACATGCGAAATGAAGTGAAATCAGTTCTCGTGACAAAGTTGCACATTTTCCACCATTGAAATAGTGAATGGAAATGAAGCTATCTGTCATACACCTTGGCCAAAATTGGGAACTGTAGAACAGTTGTCAGAAAGATTTTGCCAGCGTTTTAATAGATCATATGACATTTATGTAATTTTTGATAAACACATACCAAGCTCCACAAAAGAATGTGACGCATGGGAGAAACATTGCCTCAGGAGCATAACCGCACGAGAAATATGACGAGTTGTTATCATGAAAAGTGATCACAACAAAACCCCATTAATCAAATTGATTTGCAATACAGACTTCAAGTCACCAACTCTTCATCTCATTGGTGAGGAGCAGTGCTTGTTTGAACATGAAGAAGCAGATGTGAGTATCATTAGTTATATACTCCATGACTATTGGTGTACTATGTATGGAAGAACAGCATTTCTACTAAAGTTTCCATAAAAAAACAGGATGGAAGGGTAATTGACATTAACGCAAATGTATTAAATTTACGAAATGCGGCGATATTGTGCCTTTACATGTTGTGTCTGGGTGTGACAATGTATCATATCTCCTTTGAAAAGGCAAGGTAACATCTGTTAACCTACCGCTCAAGGACAACCTTGGAGTTATGTGCGACCCAATTCCACTGATATTGAAATCCTGAATGTTGGCATCAATTTCCTTACTCTTCTTTATGGTGGAACATCAACTTCAGATGTTAACAATCTCATATACCAACACTTCAGCAAGATGAAGAATCCTTCAAAAATCAAATCCCTACCTCCAACAGCTGCAGCACAACACATAAAACGAGTTCATCTGCAGACACTAATCTGGTGTGCAGCAACACAATATATATAAATATATGCAAATAAAGATTTTAAGGTGAAGACAAATGGATAAGATCAAATTGTATTCTCAGGACCAAGATGTGCCATTATTAGCATGTTTCATCATCTCTGGCATTCATTTTGAATTTATGAAAATTAGGTATTTATGCAAATGATAAATTTAACAAACATGCGGGTTAATATTTATTTTACGGGACTCAATACTCAAATTGCATATTATACAGCAGTTGAAATTTCCATCTTGATGCAGAGGTATCATCATAACAGCATGCTTGATCGCCATTGGAAGCCATTTTGGATTTATGCAAATTAAAAAAAAATGCTCAAGGGTGCCAACTGGGCATCCATCAGAATCTTAAAGCAGACATACTGAAGTACACATTTCAGCCAAAAAACTAAGTCATACGCACTTTTACGCTTTTCCCAAAAAACTGAAAGAACTAACATAAAGAGCTATATTCCATGCATTGCCGTGCATATCGCGGAAAGACGAATGTATTTTTCAAAGATATATATCTGCATAGCCATTCGAACGAAATATGGATTATAGGTATTGGTTACTCATACGAAAGCCAAATCTAGTACGACCAACCGTTCATTCTCCCGATTTTTTCGATTGAGGTTCTGGGGGAATCAGTATTAAAAAAATGTTCGTTGTATAATTAGAAAAGACTCATTTGAATGTATTATGTATGTATTATGAATGTATTATCATATATTATATAACACCACACTTTTTCTTCAATATCGCACTCGCGTGCCGCACTTGATTGACTCACAGACACAAAATGTGTGGCATTATATCTGATAATAAACATTTTCGATTACACGGTACACGGCCAGAACAATAGCACAATTATCTATAATTACATATGAAGATAATATTTGTAATGTAATAACTATTTATAAATAACACTTCACAAACGGCGGGTTTGATGTGAATAGTTCGGATGAGAAATTAAATTTTATTTATTTATTTATTTATTTATTTATTTATTTATTTATTTATTTATTTATTTATTTATTTATTTATTCATATTTAATTAATTTGAATATAAACGCATTCAATATATAGAACACATCAATAATTTGATGAATAGCTTTGATATCAGACTTTCCACATTTGATTTAAATTCATTGGTCGTTTGTAATAAACTAGTTTGGTTGAATATATTTATGTACTATACTCATTTGTTTAAGTGAAATGGGTTCACGTAAGCCAAACAAATAGAAATGTGCGCGGCTAACCTAAACATTTTCGCTGAACGTTATGTGTTTCCATAATAGGGCATTTAATGAACGTGTTAATACCATAGATAATCTTTACATTGATCTCCTAATTGCTAACCATAAGCCATAATTTAAAGTCTACTTCTTTACAAATGCATATTTCGTACATGTTCTACAGTGTTATACAACAAGGTACTCTTATAATTAGTGATGTCATTGTACTAGATAAACCCTAAATGCGAATGAACGCTTTAAGTTCTTAACAATATCCCGCCAGCCATTTAAGTTTAAAGTCTCTTGTGAATGCACTGCTCCCAACGGATCCAATCTGGCATGTTCACACAGATCGCACTAATACATTTCAAAAAATACAGTCAAACGTTAATGGAAGGACTAATATTCTATAATGACATATTTTGTTCGTGACGTTGGGACACTCCCGTTATGATAATGTTTTATTGTTTATTTTTCAAGCTATACTTTGGTTCCATTGGGTGCTCCTGGATTTCCTGGTTGGTTCTTCAAATCGTACGCTGTTTAATAGTTGTACACAATTATGATAAATACGTCATAATACGTGTCTGAAAACAGTCTGTTCTAGGTACATCTAGGTACTAATCCTTTATGAAACTATTGTAGAAACTACTGCACAGAGCATCTGTGGAACAGCCTTTACCCAGCCTTTCACTTTCTTTTCTTAAAGTCAAAAATACATGTATTTCTTTTAATGTAAAGTGTTTTTCTTATTTTAATCATCAAAACTTAAGATACGATTGATTCCACGCTGTACATTTTTTAAATCTTTGTATGGGTCTAGTTTGTACAGAAATATATTGATTGCACTAGGGTAAAGAAGTCGTACAATATCTCCTATATTTGAAGAACCAATGGGTTATCTATTAAAATAAACTATGCTCCAGTTTTATTTGTAACTCCCGGGAATTCGTTTAAAAACTTAATAGTTCAACACGGACATCATCGCACTCCAACCATTTTTTTTTCATTTGAAAAATAACCACAACACTGGTTTTGTTGTTGTTCAAATATGCATTTATCGAATTTTAGCCCTTCTCTTAAAAATATCTACTGTTTTTTGAAAACTGATTTAGATTGAATAATAATAATAATAATAATAATAATAATAATAATAATAATAATAATAATAATAATAATAATAATAATAATAATAATAATAAAACTAGAAATAAAGAACAAACTAAACTGTCACGTTTCTAAAGAGGTGAGTCTTCCGCTTGGAGTGATGGATATTGTAATGATGAACGAATCTTTCGAGAATTACTTTTGGGCATGGGCATGCACTAATCGTTCAGCTGATACAGCTGTTTCTCTCCATGAAAGTCCGCATTACTAAGGAAATCTGTTATCCAATGAACAGTCCCCAGTTGAGTACACATTTCCGCAGAGGTAGAGAAGAATTTTGAATTCGAGAGTTAGGTACGGCTGCACCTTATTGGTGCAATGACAAGATTGACAGTGTAGGTAATCTTACTAGTCCTGGTTGCAGTTCAGTCAATGTAATGGATCTTTTCCACAACTCACCTAGAAGGAGGAGAAGCCATGGGCATAAACATTATACACCACCCACTATTCATAATGTGTCTACTAAAGGTCTATTGGACCATAAGCAAACATTTTTGGGTGTCCATTATATTCGTACTAAACTGTATTCACTGCCACTGTCCAGGCTATATCTGCTGTTTGAACAATGTAAAATGAGCGCTGTGTCTAATTCTAGCACACCGGAGTTAAAGTTAACCTCAATAGTTTTATACATTGGCGGAAATGGAGTATTTAACCCTGTCCGTACTGCAAAAACATCGCAGTCAAAACGCTCCTTTACGAAAATATAATTTGTCAACAAAGGCATTGATGCCATCAACGTCAGCAATATTCTAAACAGTAAACGGGTTAAAAGTCTGGTGCCACCATATTTTATAGAACAGTCAGCCCCTTCGATTTTATATAGCCATACTAAACCCATTCTCGACTTAAACGTGCAATTAAGATTTGTTTTGGTCACCATCATAATTTTGTGGCTTCTTATGGGATTTCTGTTTGTATCATGATTGCAGATTTGTTTGTTGATTGGTGTATTTGGTCGTGTTTGTCCTTGTGACTTAATGTGGTTGTTTGTTCAGTAAACGTGACTGACATTTCTCCCCGACATGAATTTGGAACATCACGACGGGTGTGGCATGCCAGCAGCAGATGCTTACCCTTCACGTGCACCTGGTCTGACTTCCTTGTGGGAGTTTGTGCTGTTCCGCTTCCATCGATTTTGTCATTATATTTTTTCTAGACTACTGATATTTGAAAAATGACTTATTGGTACTAGTATAATTATAGGTATTATATAAGTAAATATGTGTACACATGGTCAAAAAACTGTTCATTATTATTTTATCGGTTACAATGTACTAAGGTTACAAAGTTTATTGCTAAATCTAATTGTCTGATAATGCAATGATTCATTTTCAGATATTCGCAATTACAATAATATGTTTTCTTGTTTCTTTATCGTTAATTCAAGTAATTAAAGGCAGTTCAGCTGAGATTCCATTAGTGACGATGTTACCACCCTGTTTGCCAAATTCTTATGTGTATACAACCCACTGGTATATTATATTACAGACGAGACATTTCGAAAATCAGTCAATCATATCGCAGATGGGACATTTAGAAAGTCAACCAATAAACTTGTTTGCTGTACTCTACCACTAAATCACGTGACATTGGGTGTGCAACCACGGAACCTGTTATAAACACATACGCAACAACAATGTCAAGACAAAGTTGTCGCATACGACTTGTTTATCACTTCCGTGTGACTGAGAATGTTCTAGAACCGTACTTTGTCTGGGTGGATTTTTTAGAAGCTGGTTGAATAGGTAATAGGACACTGTAGAAGGCAATAGAAGGTAATGGAACATTCTAGAAATTTGTAGTAAATTCCAGACTCATTATGTATGCTGATGTAATGGTCTAATTTTAGACAGTGTGGGTATATATAGGGGAGTTGTTCAGCACTGAGTTCAGATCGGAGATCTCGTTGAATTGTATTGGAGTTTTAAGTATCTAGTCATTGGAGTAGTGGAGTTTTACCGCGTTATTGTACTTGATGTTTGCAGAGTATAATAATACCAGTACCAGTTGAAACCTCATCTGTTGGCTCCGTGTTCGTATTTTATCATCGCCGCCAGGGAAGTCTTTTTGTTACTGTTGCCATTTTGGTATTTGAACCATCACACCTGTACTATACCAATTACGGTAATATTACATTGCGTGTGACATCTGGGGGCTCGTTCGGGAGCAGTGAAGACATATAGAAGACAACATGGCCAGCGAGATAAAAGATATGTCGAAACAAGAGTTGATGGAATGGGCGGATGAACTGGGAATGACTGGAGAAGACAAAAGGAAATTTATTTTGGAGCAACTGAGTTCTCAGTGAGCTGACAGACAAGCGGCGAAGGAAGAGAGAAAAGCAAAAATGGAAATAGAAGTAGAGGTGAGAAAAATGGAGATTGAGGAAAGAAAGGAAAAATTACGGCTGGAAGCGGAAGCAGGTGAAAGAGAGAAATTGCGAATGGAAGCAGAACAGCGAGAAAAGGAAAGGGAGGCAGAGGTAAGGAAAATGGAGATTGAGGAAAGAAAGGAAAAGTTATGACTGGAAGCGGAAGAAAAGGAAAGAGAATTTGAGTTGAGGAAATTAGAGCTGCAAGCAGCAATGCCTGGGTTCCAACAGGCTGATTTTGGCGGTCAACGAAATGTGGTCAGTGATGCACAGTCACCAAAGTTGATGCATTTGTTGATGGTAAGGACGAACTTGATAGTTATTTATTGCGGTCTGAAAGGTTTGCAACGAATGTGAGTTGGCATAGAAATGGATGGGCCACAAAATTGAGTGCGCTGTTGACTGGTAGAGCACTGGAAGTATATTCCAGGATGTCCGACACTGATGCAGTTGACTATGATCGTGTGAAGGTGGCGCTGTTGACAAGATACGATTTCACAGAGGATGGGTACAGGAAGCGATTCCGTGAAATTAAACCTGAAAGTTCCGAGAGTCCTGACCAGTTAATTGTGTGGCTTAAGAATTATTTTGCTAAATGGGTTGAGTTGTCAGGCACTGCAGCAACATATGATGGTGTTACCGACTTGATGGTGAAGGAGCAGTTTATTGGTGCCTGTACAAAAGATCTTGCAGTTTATCTTAAAGAAAGAGCACCCAAAGATTTAGGTGAGTTGGCAGTAATAGCAAAGCAGTACCTAGTGGCACATGGTCGACAGTTGTCCACAAAGGACCAGGTGAGGCGTAACGATAATAAGACTGCCATTAGAAATACTGATGTGGGACAGGGTAGTAGTATCCCGTGTTATGTATGTCAGGGTGTTGGTCATCGAGCAGCACAATGTCCATCCCGCAATACTGATGTCAACCATGACAAAGGTGAACAGTGCCTTCAGTGTAGTGCCATAGAACATGTGGCTAAGTTCTGCTGTAGTGGACAACACAGGGGTCAAGAAAGAAAGAGTGTCAAACCCAGCACTACTACTGGTGCAGCTGCAGTGGTTAAAGAGGAGTCTAATATCAGTGCTAGCTGTGCTGTTCAAATTAACGGTGATGTGCGTAAAATGGTTGAGAAGGACCATTTGTTGTTAGCATCGGGGGAGTAGTTAAAGATTGTGAATGGTGCATGTCTGGAACGGAATGGCGTTGTGGAGGACAGGACTTTGCCTGTGGGTCAAGAGAAAGTTGGTGACACAGTTGTGACCATGTTGAGAGACACTGGGTGTAATGGCATTATGGTCAAGAAGAGCTTGGTACCAGATGACCAGTATACAAAAAAGATGGGTCATATATTGATGGTTGATCGTACTGTAAGAAGGGTTCCAGTCGCCATGGTGGAAATTGATACGCCATATTTGAGAGACATGGTTGAAGCCTTATGTCTGTAGGACCCAATCTATGAGTTAATTGTTGGGAATGTGCCTGGAGCAAGACCACCAGATGACCCGGATCCAGTGTGGAATGTGAGTGGAGCAGTAACAACCAGAGCGCAAACGAAGAAATCTGGTAAGGTGAAGCTGCTCAAAGTGTGAGATGTAAAGACTGGAGCACATGTAACAAAAGACAAATTAATCGAGATGCAGCAAGCAGACACATCGTTGAAGAAATATTATAATAAGAGAGAACCTGAAGTGAGAGGGCACCACACAACCGAGTTCCAGGTATATGGAGGCTTGCTATATCGTGTGTATCGGGATCGTTCAGTTCCAGGAGGCAAGACGGTACGTCAAGTGGTTGTGCCAAAACTGTTGAGGACTCGTGTTATGGAGATTGCCCATGATTCAATATTTGGTGGACACATGGGTATAAAGAAGACAGAAGACCGGATTGTGACTAGCTTTTATTGGCCTGGGCCATGTTACCAGTTTTGTAGGTCGTGTGATGTGTGCCAGAAGACTGTTTCAAAAGGATCAGTTGTGAAGGCCCCATTAGGTAAGATGCCTTTAATTGATATGCCATTCAAGCATGTGGCTATAGATTTGGTTGGACCAATTACACCAGCCAGTGACGGGGGTCATCGATACATTTTAACTATGGTGGACTATGCTACACGGTATCCAGAGGCCGTTCCACTTAAAAATATAGATACGGAGACTGTAGCCGAGGCGTTGATTGACTTTTATAGCCGATTGGGGGTTCCAGAAGAAGTACTAAGTGACATGGGGACTCAGTTTGTGTCAGAATGCATGCAAGAAGTATCAAGATTGCTCAGCATTAAGAGACTGATGTCTACGCCCTATCACCCCATCTGTAATAGACTGGTGGAAAAGTTTAATGGTACTTTGAAGAACATGTTAAAGCGGTTGTGCCATGAACAACCAAGGCAATATTAGTGCTTTACTAAGAGGTACCACACGAGTCAACTGGTTTTTCCCCATTTGAGCTGTTATATGGTCGAACGGTTAGAGGCCCAATGAAGATCCTTAAAGAGTTATGGACCGAAGAGAGCGATACTCCTGAGATAGTTAATAGTTACCAGTATGTGTTTGAGTTGAGAGATCGGTTAGAACAGACTTTAGAGATTGCTCGAGAGGAATTACAAAAGGCACAGAACCGATACAAGTGTTACTATGATCGTAAAACGAAGAAACGAGTGCTTAAGGAAGGAAATAAGGTGTTAATTTTGCTGCCAACTGACCACAAGAACAAGCTATTGATGCAGTGGAAGGGTCCTTATGTGGTGGAGCAGGTAATAGGCGAAAACGATTATCGAGTGAGGGTAGGTGACAAAGTGAAGACGTATCATGTAAATATGTTAAAGTTGTATGTTGAGCGGGAGACGTCACCTACCTGACTACCTGAACTTTTGAACAGTATAGTATAATGTTATTCGTTTATGACTGTATTTCATATTTTATTATATTCTACTGTATGTGATTTTCGAATTTATGTACTCAGAGCTTTATTCAGTTCGATTTGATATATTGTATTGTTGTTTTATTTGAAATTGTTATCATATTCGTATTTTTGACGTCGTTGCCAGTCATGTAATATTATATGTTATAATATTCTTGAGAGGGGAGGCATGTCGCATACGACTTGTTTACCACTTCCGTGTGACTGAGAATGTTCTAGAACCGTACTGTGTCTGGGTGGAATTTTTAGAAGCTGGTTGAATAGGTAATAGGACACTGTAGAAGGGAATAGAAGGTAATTGAACATTCTAGAAATTTGTAGTAAATTCCAGACTCATTATGTAAGCTGATATAATGGTCTATTTATAGACAGTATGGGTATATATAGGGGAGTTGTTCAGCACTGAGATCAGATCGGAGATCTCGTTGAATTGTATTGGAGTTTAAGTATCTAGTTATTGGAGTAGTGGAGTTTTACCGCGTTATTGTACTTGATGTTTGCAGAGTATAATAATACCAGTACCAGTTGAAACCTCATCTGTTGGCTCCGTGTTCGTATTTTATCATCGCCGCCAGGGAAGTCTTTTTGTTACTGTTGCCATTTTGGTATTTGAACCATCACACCTGTACTATACTAATTACGGTAATATTACGTTGCGTGTGACAAAAGTACGAAAAACTATGTTATCACATAATATCACTCAAAAATCTTCATATAGTTCTATTTTAGTTTGTACCTCAGATAATGCTATTGTCCTTTGTTGTTTCAATTACGGAGATGGCATTTATAATATTTATAAATGTTTCACGTAGCCGCAAAATAAATGTTTTATTCTATTTTACTATAAAGGTGCCATGTTGCATGTATCTACGTTACTTACGTGTGTATCATTATCTCGAATTATATGGATTTAACAATAGAAACAATACTACAAAGTAATGCCATGTCATTTACCCAGCAACAGCAACTCGACACAGTATGTATGCCATGATTCAGGTCAGTAATTATGTGTTAATTTTTTTGTAGAAGATATGTATAGTTATTTTAATTATCAGTCTTTCTACTTCTGGCAGATTTAGTGCTGAGTAATCTGTAATAGTGTGAAAGGTCGCTATAGAGAGCAACCATTATTTAAAAACAGTTTGTTTGTTTTTAGAAATATCTACATTGCTATCTTTTTTTCTAGTTTATCAGATTTGTAATTTCGTGTTGAAGCAATATTATAACTTGGCACCAGAAGTTTTTTCGAATATCAGTCTGAACCCTGGTAGGATTTTGTGTGTATACGACTTTGATCATGTGTCATGATTTATATTTTCATGTCTTTAGGTGAGGCCCCTTTTAGCGGCCATAGCGACTTTCAATGACGACCCCTGGATAATTCGCATCTGCTTACAATTTGCCATGATCACGTTCATTTGCATGTTAGTGAGATTAGCAAGAAGACAACTGGCGAATATAATTGTCGAATACGGAATGTTGGTTAAGACAACTAGGCGCCTATAACTATGAGAATTATGTCCCGACATCGGGGCAATTAATCAAACATTAAGGCGTGTTATATACTTTGTGTGATTGGCTATATGTGAATTGAATGTGTGGAGGCCATGCCTCAAGCTCAAAAACTTCTCTGTATCGCGGGATTCAGAATGTTGATGTCTGGACCAGCATAGATTTGGGTAAACGAATTGACACCAGAAGTAAGAGACGATTATGAAAACTTAACGGCAGCTTTTGTCGCACATTCGATTGGGTACTAGAACAAGAGCTTTACTTGTTATAAATGTGGGGAAAAGGGCCATATTGCCAGAAATTGCAGAGACAATGCTCGGAGAGGGGATATTAGTTGTTATAGTTGCGGGAATAAGGGCCATATTGCTAGGAATTGTGAAGCTAACATGCAGGGAGAGAATTTAAACCAGAGAGGTCTATTTTAGACGAGGCGGAAAATAGACCTGACCATAGAAAAGAAATAAAAGAAAGTCCTCTTTTGTGTTCAATTTCAACTGATATTTATAGTAGCAATATGATCAAGATAAAAATAGACTAGAGGTATATTTGGTCGCTATTAGACACAGGTGCAGAAATATCTGTAATTTCAAAGAGTTTCATGCGAAATTTTCCAAGCTTGAGAAATCGTAAAATGTATCCCCCCATTCAGAGTTCGACACGTACCGTAAATGACCAATTAGTCCCACTCAGAGGCAAGATTTATGTCAAGGTAGAAATGGCTAACAATAAAATGACGATTCCGTTTCATATTGTCTATTATACAAAAAGTAATGTAATAATTGGAGCAGATTTCCTTGCCGAATATAAAGCAGAAGTAATGTGATAATTGGAGCAGATTTCCTTGCCGAACATAAAGCAGTACAAAGCAGTAATCGATTTCTCAACACGAAAATTTCACTTGAGACCGAAATCCCCAATATGGACACGGGGAAATGTAAGAATACCCGCTAGATCAAATTATAACCTGTAATAAACGATCACACTACTCCAATGGTGTAGTCACAGAAAATAAATGTGTAAATAATCTATCTAAGTACGGGTTATTGACCGCCAAAGAGATTTTCCAAATACAAAGCAATAAAGTACTAATTAGAATAATGAATCCATTGTACACGAAAATTCAAATTCCCTGAGGTGTTAGAGTTGGAATGATACAATGTTTAACCCTGGATACTGGCATATTTGACGTTGGCTTAGAAAAGGAGCACATGAATTTGAACGAAATTGGACACGATAATTACCCTTGAGAAAACATAGACCATTTTAATGTGGACATGGCCGGAGCCGATTTAGACCCCGAACAAGAACAAACATTAAAAAAATTCTTAAATGCGAATGGAGACGTATTTGCAGAAATTGCCGGCCATATGGGCTACACGAAAGTGATTCAACAAAAAATTAGACTAATTGTGAACCCTGACCCCATTAGTTGCAGACCATACAGGGTCACTCCTCAAAAAGGGGAGAAATAGAGAGACAAATTGATGACATGCTAAACGAAAATATAATTTCCCCTTCGGTGTCAGAATGGTGTTTTCCAGTTGTTCTGGTCACGAAACCAAGGGGCGCTTATAGATTTTATGTAGACTACAGGAAATTGAATGCAATATCGAAGTTAGATCCTTATCCACTGTCACTAATCGTAGATTGTTTTGATTCATTAGAGATAGCCAAACCAAATTATTTCTCGACCCTTGATCTAAAAAGTGGATATTTTCAACCAGACCTACACCCAGACAGCCCAGAACTGACAACGTTCACCACTCACGATGGAAACTACCAATTTAACCGATGTCCCATGGGAGTCGCTGGGAGCGGACACTCCTTCCAACGACTTGTGAATATTGTGCTTAGGGGGTTAAATTGGAAAAGCTGCTTAGTTTATTTAGACGACATAATCGTATTTTCGAATACTTTTGAGAAACATTTCAGAGATTTAGGTCAATTATTTCGAAGGCTAAGAGAAGCAAATTTAAAATTAAAATTGGCCAAGTGTAAGTTTGTCTGTAAGGAAGTAAAATATTTAGGTCATATAATAAACAGACGGTATTAGGGCAGACCCTGATAAATTTGGGCCATAAAAGATTTTCCAATTCCACATGACGTAAGAAGTTTAAGAGGATTCTTAGGAATTTGTAGTTATTATAAGAAGTTGGTAGTCAAATTTTGCTAAAATAGCAAGGCATTTAAATGCGATGACGAGTAAGAACGTAACATTTAATTGGACGGAAGAATGTCACAGGGCATTCGAACAGTTGAAGGAAGCATTAACGAATCCACCCTTATTAGCATATCCCGATTTTGAGAAATCATTTATATTAAGTTGTGACGCTTCTGGGCAAGCATCGCGTTTTAGAACAATTTCACAACGAAGTGACGACAGGCCATTTTGGGTTTGCAAAGACCTATTCTTCAATCAGGCAGCGCTATATTACACATTGTTAGTGGCATTGTCTGAAATTTATACTGAAATTCCACGTGAAATAATCAAAGATATGCAAAGATAGGGAACCAAGTAGTGAATATTTGGTGAACAGGTAATGTGCTGGTAACCTCTGCCTGGAAGAGTAGGATATTTAGATTTATAACCCTTGATTTTTGTGACTCTAATTATTGTATTTAATCAGTGTGTTTTACTCGTTTGAAATTATATCTTTTATTAATTTGTATTTTATCTGCATGGCGAGTGTGGAGTGAATACCGATGTGTTTGATTTATTAACGTGTATAATTCTAGTGTGGGGGGAGGGAAGTGTAATGATTTATATGTTCATGTCTGTAGGTGAGGTTGCTTTTAGTGGCCATAGCGACTTTCAATGACGACCCCTGGATAATCCGCATCTGCTTACAATTTGTCATGATAACGATCATTTGCATGTTAGTGAGATTAGAAAGAAGACAACTGGCGAATATAATTGTAGAATACGGAATGTTGGTTAAGACAGCGAGGCGCCTATAACTATGAGAATTATGTCCCGACATCGGGGCAATTAATCAGACATTAAGGCGTGTTAAATACTTTGTGTGATTGGCTATATGTGAATTGAATGTGTGGAGGCTACGCCTCAAGCTCAAAAACTTCTATGTAATTGGTTAACAGTTGGAATGTGAATATAACCGATCTCAGTTAGTGGTGGCAAGCTCTGGACGAGGCCCAAGTCTTAATGCGGCTGGGGGAGAGTTACAACGCGGCTGAGACCCAATGTGACACAATTCGATTCTCTGTGTGTCTTTGTTCGATTGAAAAGGTGGCGAATCCTCCGATCACTGGTACCTGACTTGAAGGCTTGATAACGCGACAATTAAGTCGTGACACATATGTATATTTGGTATGTGCAAAGAAACCATGTGACCAATGCATATAGGTGCGAATGTCTGAGTCAATTGTCAAGTCAAATGCCGAGGGTTTGTTTTGAGAATTTATCCAGATATACCGACAGGCAATGCCAAGTTGAGGATTGATGTGACGGTGTGCCAAGGTCATTATTCAACATTAACAGTGAATATGAAAACGACTAATGCAGTAAACCACAGAAGTAAAATGGGAATTTACAAGAGAGACGAGATCACACCTAAGGATATCATTAATTAATTTAAACATACACACCTAGTATTTTTTTCGTGTTTAAAGTGGTAAGGATTTTACTATTTGAATATGTGCAATGGTAAGTTCCATCGTTATTGGTAATTCCCGCTTCAGTTTGTTGTTGAGGGTACACGTTTGTTAAGTGTTTAAAATGTGTTATTTTATTTGCTATGCGATCAACTCTGTAATATTATACTGGTTTCTCTCCCTGCTTGATGAAAAGTCAGATGCTTTATAGTACGTCATTTTCATAAGATTTTATATCAATTAGTATTTTTATCAAAAAATAATTATTGAATTCAATTTATGAAGGTGTGTTGCAATATTGAGTGTGTATAAAGGATATTTCTCTGAAGCAGGGAGAAAAACATCCGCGTTCAAGTATTCGGATGTAAGGGTTCAATATTACGTTGCTTGCACTTTAAATAAAAAATATTTATTTATATAGATCATATTACATTTTATGTATTCCGTAAAACAAACAAAGATTGGAACATTCACAGAAAAAAGTTAACAATGTTGGCACCCATGCATGGTATCCTTTCTGGTTGTTGTGTTTGAACGAACACAAACATGATTAAATTTGTAAACATTTACAAAACAATTACCTTTATTGACAAATTCTATTAATACACCATTTATTGGAATCATTGTTAGCCATTGTCCTCATTCCACTGCTACAATCTTCACATTAAGTTAAAATGTTCGCTACCTCAAGTTAAATTTATGAAAAATTCTTTTTCAACTTTCAAAATTCAACCTTTTTCCGCAACGACAACTCAAAGCTGAACAGACGCTATTTATATTTAATATCGTAGTTTTTGCAAATGTATTTACTCGCACATGTTTTCCCTAGAGTAAGGTCCAAGTGATAATACAGACTTAACCATTACCCTGGAAGCTAACGTATGGTAAGAGCACTACTTCCGAAAATTAAAGAATGATACACAATAAGTATTACAAAACTAGCTTTATTACACTAGTCCAGAAATGTTGCACTTAACAGCAATGTCAGTAATTAAGGAATAATACATATTAAAAGCACACACCAAATCTAAATATATATGGCAGTTGGACAATTCATCAAATGCAACTATAAAATGACGGTCGTGTCCTGCATAATTTAATTAACATTCAATTAACAACAATTATCTGGCGAGTAAATGTATATATTTAACTAAATGCAGGGTTCAACATAACAGTCAACTCAGAAACAATGTTACTTGATTGTCACGATAAGTTTCTATGCTAGTGTCAGTCCTCTTGGTAAGGCGAGGATCCAGCTTGTCGAGTTATACATGTGTTGTACTCACAGTTCAAGAAGATGCGTCTTCACTGGAGAGCGATAAGCCGAATTCAATGATCGGTGCGGTTCACTTTCAGTATTTCACAAGGAAGGACAGTATAGCTACGTCGTCAGTGCGAACACAAAATCAGCACACGAATCCTGTTCCCAAACTCGCACAACAATAGCAAGACCAGTTACCACGCATATGACAGCTACTTTTTATTCTCTATAACAACTCTGATACTAAGACAAATCAGACCCCACAGGTCGATCATAATTCAGTCACTCACATAACGTCGCAACTCTCCAGCTTGGAAATAATTTAATACATATACACAACAGTTCATAAATAGCCCACCGCCGTCATTCATAATCTAAACAAAATTACATTCAATCATTTTCAATATTTTAACTCAAGTAATTTACTTCTAAATTCCCAAAACACACAGAATCAGTATTTCACGACGCCCTCATCTGCAAACGTTATTTAACTTCCCGTCCACAATTCAAATTAATTCTATTATATACTATTTGAAATTAACCTTCCCCTATACAAATATTACAAATCGTCACTTTTCCACATTTTCTTACTTCGGCTTAACATCTGTTACGCAGAATAACCACAAGGTGCGATCAGTATTATTCCACGCAGGTATGCCTGTCATGCAAGAAGACAACAGGGAGGGCAGTCTTCACAATAAACAATGCATCACAGACATTGTAACAATGATGACGAAACCCGTGACCTCAATTGCACATACAGTAATAGTGTGATATAATTTGTCAGCTATATCGTTGAGTACAAGTACGAAATATATGTTCATGCCATACGAAATATTTCTCTTCTTTATTGATCCCACGAGACGAATACAACGCGCGTAAAGATAGTGTCTGCTCATGTGACATCAACACGCTGTTTTTTTAAATATTACAGCGCTGTACTTTCACTCGAATAAAACAGCACCCAATTTTACCTTCCGAATACTGAAGCGGGAATTACAAAGAACGACGAATTTTTTATTGTACACATTCAAATGGTAAATGCCTTACAAATAATTCGTAGATGTGTTGTTTATTAACCAACCTCGGTCTAAACATATCAAAATTGCGCATGCGCAGACAATTTTCATTTTACTTCCGTGTATATAACGACAGAACTTTCCATAATACATACGGGAAATTTCCACTCCACGTCAAACACGTCTATCAATAAAACCGGATAGTTCTCTCATTCTCGGTCAACGTATAGCAACGAATAACACCGACCTCATCATGTTTTCAAATGAGATGGGAGCAAAAATACTATTTACTGTTTTAATCACCTCGACGGTGCTCTGTAACGGCACAGTTCTCGACACTAAGAAGTTGAAGGACGAGCTTTTCGATTTGGCATACAATGGACTTGGTGTACAGAAAATGCAGGTAACATAACATTATACAGAGTATGTCAAACAGCAGAAAATCACCATATACACATACGCGTTTATTTTCATAGACGACAATGGTAGCATTTGGATTATTTTTTTAACATTTTTTTTTTAACTGAGTGTTTATAATCGACCGTTCTCCCGGGGGTACTCATTTTTATTGTGGGTGGTAATGCTCCACAGCCTGTTGAAAAGAGTATTCTAAAAGATAAACGTTGAGGGATCATTTTGACCAACAAACTTGGCGTCCACCAACAAATTTACCAGCACTGGCGCATACCAATGCACATTATCTTTGGAATTACCCCCCCCCCCCACCTGACACAAGAACTGCACCCTTTGTTTACGTATATCATCGTCACCATTCGTTTAAAATGGTTTCAGTTGTCTTGGTGATATTCGAGCTACAGCAATGTCACTTAATACAACAATTTTAGCTAATGGCTAATGAACTTTATTGACTGTAATCGTGCGTCTGCAACCGACGTTTAGTTATCCCAATATTATGCACGTTGCATCGTGTGCAGTACACAAAACTCTTTAATACGTAAAACGATTGGTTGTCCTTTTGTGTTGGTAGTAAGTGTGCCGGTGTCGATTGTATGGTGTGATATGGTCTAGTGCGATTTCTGAAAAAAAGCTCACTGCTTAAGAACCCGGGGGTACTCACATTAAAATTCTATATGTATCTGTGCCGCCAAAAGGGGTCCCACATTAACCACTTCTGTCTGAAAAGGGGTATGTTATTTTACCTTTTTTCATTATTTCTGTCTGGAAAGAGGTCCATACTTTCCAAAGACTGTTTCTAGAGCTTGAGTGATCCAACAATCAGATGAATAAAGCTGATTTTTTTCTTTCTGTAAAGCCCACCTGCTTTTCCCTTGGTACCATTTTTGGATACTGTCCGGAAAGGGGTGTCAAATATCAACAGTTTGTCTGAAAAGGGGTAAGCAATTTGAGTTTATTTCTGTCTGATAAGGGGTAGGGTTTTCAAACAACCAGCTACACACCCCTGTCAGTATTTTTTGCAAGTACCGCCCCCGAGCGTAAGAAGCAATGGGCATTCTGGCGTAAACGTCGACAACTTGTAATGGCCTAATTTGCACAAACAAAATGGCCTCCAAATTCCCAATATTTTGCAACATCTCTGTAAGTAGGCAAGCGAGTATGACAAATGGAATGTCTATACCTATGTTTTCTGGGCCGGAGAAAATTATTAAGACATTTCTAATGAATAAGATTTACATAGTCCTCATAAATATGCCTCATAAATTAGTGGCGGTCATTACAGTTTTTTCTCAATATTTCTATAACAAGGCAAACAAACTTGTCTAATCCATGTTTTCATAGTAAGGGAATTTGATAATAAGAAATAGTCTAGTCTATGATCTCCAAAAGGGGCTTAAAATAGGTGTATGCTCTACCCATTGTAATACTGAATGGAAACCACTTTTTCTGGAGTAAAATGTTATAAACTTTTCAGATTTGGAAGTCTCCAGAGCGGATTATGCCTTAAAAGTCGTCAAATTGCCCAGTTTCTATGGCAACCTAATATTTCCTAGTTAGTATCATTTCTCCTCATAGATATTAATATAATGAATAAAAGTTTACCCAAAACTACTTTGTTATATATCAAATTAAAGATATTTACATGTAGAATACAAATAGCAAGTCGAAAATGACATTGGTGCTGTTGGTTTTTTATATATTAAAATCAAAAGTTTCAATGATTGTTTAAAACCATTATTTTTCTGGTCCCTGAAATCAATATAAACATTTAATAAACCACTACCATGTATTAAAAAGGAATAATATGATCTAGATTGCGAAAATGAAATGAGATTATTAAATTAGATTTTAAATTTTAAGGAAGAAATGAAAATGATTCTCGATATATATTTTCCGATTTTTTCATTTCGCGTATAAAGTGACGGTAACTTGGCACCATAAACATTTATATTGGTCAGTTTTGTGCAAGATTTGAAACAATGAAGTTGCGATTTAGGTAATTTACAGCCGTCATATTGATTTTTAACTTTACAGTACGCAAACTACAAATAGTTCGATACGCGCGAATGACGTATTTGCAGCGCCCTCACACAGCAAAATAAAACGACCGAGCAAACTCGGAAAATGACAGTCATATTGATAACAGCTACTGATAATTAATACAATCAGCCATGATATTCATACCATGTACGAAACTTCTTTGTTTATACAAATAGCTAGTATGTACATTTCAACCCAATTGAGGTAAACTGCTGTTAGCATATACAAGAAACATGATACAACCAATTAATTATGCATATTAACCTATCAGTCAGGGAACTACATAATCAGTCCTCGCATACCAAATTTTAAACTGTTGGACTATATAACATAGCACAGTTAAGCTTTGAAAATGTCTTTTCTTGACATGACTGTGTAGTGTACGATGTAGACGATCTTTTAAATGCATCAGAACAAGACCCAAACTTCAAAACAAAGACAACATTAGCTCGTATAAAAAAATGAAGGAAACATACCAGTGTTGATTGATAATTAAAAATAATTGACAATGAAATGCATAAATTATGAGTACATTTCTCGAAAATGATACCAGATATACCGTCAGGAATGGCTTCCTTGCTAGCGTTTATACAAAGCTGGTAGCATTTGGTCGCTCTTTATTGTCGTGTGATTCAATACATTGTCCGTAAATGAGCGACATTTGGGAAATTCTTTGACATCATGGTTGGAAAAAGTAGTTTGAAAAAAGGCATTAAATATATCTGCGATGTCAGCAGATAAAATACTGTACAGTCCACTCGACACAAAGATGTGAAAATTTCATCACAGCGTATCATATTTACAAAACAAACAAACAAGCTGAAAACAATTACTTACTATGCCAATTATTTGGTACTGTATACAGTTTCCATCCATTCAAACGAAATATGATGAAAATATCTGATTAAAATTAAGAAATTAAAAAAAATGTTATCAGACAATCAACTGTGCGAGTGATAAGTAATAAGTTTTAAATCTCTATGATAAACTAAAAAAAAGATATTAGTATGGAAATAAGATAATTAATATATTCACAAGTTAACTAAAAAATAGAAACAATGACCATGACTTTTATTAGTTATTATGTAAATTACCTAATTAATGTAGAAATTTGTACGGAAATATAACAAGGTATTTTGTTCATGGTATTGTGATAGCTACGATATATCTTACATACTAAATGTATTTTTGTCTTGATTTCAGGACCATTTTGATTCATTAAGCTTCCGATCCCTGTCATTGTCTGGCGATGATATCGTTAGCGAGGTATGTATGCATTCGAAACACCACGGGAAAGTGTGGTTTTACAGATATTATACTATGGTCATTGTACTTGCCATTGTTGTTTATGCTGATTCTTATGATAAATAATAATATAATAAGTATAATTGCTACAGATAACTGTAGTGGTAAACTGACATTGTCTTAGCTAACTCTAAGATGTGTTGTGACCCGCCACTGTAAATCCGACCTTGTACCTCAGTGTGTCTGGACTGGAAATAGACACGGACGCGCCCAGGACTCTTCATTGCAGTTTGATTTTGTTTCTCCAATTTGAGAACCTTATATTGTTGTTTTCATCAATAAATAAAGATGGGAAAATAAAGCTGATATGAATTTAAAGCAATAACATACTCTAAATATACATATATATATGATTACTTTTGGTTACTCATTTATTATTTTTACGTGGATGAAATTGTTATTTCTGCTATGCCAAAAACCTTTAACAATGAATAAAAAATCATCGAGAGTTGTGACCATGTCACACAAAATCAGACATGTGTAAATCGAATTAACAGCTTTATATTATCGGATAAAGCCATAAAATTAAAATAATACAACAATGATAATGAATTCAACTAATAAAAAGCGTGATCGAATTTCTCACCTACCTAAATCTGGTCCATTTGTCTGACACCTTCATTGACTTAGGCCTTCAACAATCCAATCAACAATCGTGCAATAATAACATTGACACGTCCGGGCCAGTCCGGTAACCTGGTATTCACACGGCTTTCTGTATCAGTCCTATTCAGACGTCTTTCGATTGCTCAGCATTTAACTACATTACAATACTTAACTCATCGCCCAATCTCAAGCGTTCCCGAGTTCCCCTGTCAGTCATGGTGGCTTATGAAACTCAGTAATTATTTGTATATACCTAATAATACAACCCGGAGATACTTTTTTTATGTTTTATTACACAGAAAATAGCGGAAATTCATTTCTGTAATTTATGTTGTAAAGATGAGGTGGGATGTTGTTAAGTCCAGGTTATAATTATCAAGTATAACAAATAATTATTGAGACTTTTGTTATAAATAAAAAAAAACTAATAACAAACAAAGAAACAGACAGACTCCCACCCACACGCACACACCCATACAAACAAACACAAACAGACATGTTTTATTAACATTATATATTATTAGATGGAGCTAGCAATACGACAGAAAGTTTTGTCTACTGTTCAAGCTCTAGAAAATATCCGGGAGGCCGTTGAAAAATCTTTTGAAGAAACAGAAATCAGATTCACTCCTTGTTGTGAAATAGCGGATAACCTGGAATTCAATACGGCGTTTGGTAAATCGGTGAGTATGACATGGTTTTGTTGTTTTACCGTTCTGTGAGAAAGTCACACCATCCAAGAAACAAACAAATAAACCTGTAATTATGCCATGTTCAATAAACACAAATTATCACGATTATGTAATTTAGTAAACATAATTACATTTAACACTAATTAATATATCTCATTGTAGTTGGATACGCGTATTGGCTGTACAAGGATTGCTGACAACGCAGATCCAAATCCAAGGTTCCTTTCAAATGAGGTCATTGATGTCATGAAGGAGAATTCTGATTCATTTTCAAATCTTAAATGGCAATATTTCGGTAGCGAAGAGGGTGTATTTACAATTTATCCCGCTTCTCTGATAGATGATTGCGACAACTACGACCATAGGTTCAGGTCAGCTCATCACTAAAAAAAGATATAATTACAGTTGATTTATACATAAAAAATAAATGACAAACAATGAAAAACAAATCTGTCTAACAATAGAATGATACATGAATAAAAATTCGTGCTACAGTTCTCGATAAGTAATTTGAATCTCGATATTATAATTTATTGTATTTTAAATTATAATGTGTGTCATATCTTCATCAAATCAGACCTTGGTACGTGGAAGCTGCAACCCCAGAACCCAAGGATGTTGTTATTGTAATTGACACAAGTGGATCTATGTCTGATCTGCAATCTGGCAAAAGCCTAATAGCCATAGCAATAGATGCTTCCATCACAGTTCTAGATACTATGAATCCCAATGATAAGGTAAATGCTTTATATTATGGTAATACAATTTAATATTTGCTAGTCTATCTGTGACAATATATGTTCACATCTTTGTCATATTATATAACGTCTCTTTGTGATTGGTGCGTTTCTCTCTTGTTCCTTATCAGGTTGGGGTGGTAGCATTTTCCAGTATTGTGAAATTGCCGCCTATGATCGGAGACACCAGCTGTTATGCAAATGAACTGGCATTATCTACTACAATCAATATACAGAATTTAAAGAAATTCGTACTATCTTTGACGGCTTCGGGTGAAACTTCATTAATATTTGTGATCATTACGTAATGTACGTTAACAATTTCTTTAGTTGACATTACCTCACACTTATATTATGGTATATCAATTTATTCAACATATAGGGGGAACAAATTACGGTAAAGCATTTGAAGCAGCGTTTAACTTACTGAAAGCGTCGTACACACCAGATGTAGACATCGAACGAGGTAGGTAGAGCTCATACATTATATGGAGTCTACATCTAAACCAACAAAAATCAGCACAGAAGAACAAGTGATAACTAATCTGTAAATAAACTGTTTACGTCATTTCCGATTATACCATTTGACGGGCTTATTTGTTATTCTAGTAGTTACTCATGGTTTGTTAAATATTTCAACAATCTCTTTCGCAATTCATACTTATCATTGAAAAATGATACTTTCTCCGAAACATCCGGTTATATTGAATAATTACCAAGAACTATGATTACTTACTACCCCTTTCTATATACTATAATTATCGCCAACAGCAGCTTTCACAAATTGTTAAATTCACCTCTAGACACATTGTGATTTGTTATTCTCTAACCATTAGTGATAGTACCTAGTTTGTACTCATGTTCCTTCTAGCATCTGTGACGTTCCTGAAACATCGAGTAAAAGCTAAATGTTACTGTAACAAATAGTCGAGCAGTATGTATACTAATATGTAATTGGGAAATAGATATTTCATATTTCAATTCAAATTAATTTCATCTGTAGACCAAGTCATCATTTTTTTGACCGACGGTGAGCCCACAGACACCAAGGCAAGCATCATGAGTACAATCCGTTCAAAGAATGAAGAAATGGAGAACAAAGTGACCATTTTGACCTTTGGTCTTGGTTCCGGTAAGATCTACAGGAAATTTAGCTCATTACACAACTATTGGTCATGTAACCTTGTGACGTTTTGACTATAGTTTGTAAGTCACTATGCTGATTATTAAACTGTCATAGCCTATTTATGTATTTGTGTGCATATATTATTCATCGTAGAGTATTATATTGAAATAAATTGCAATAAATGCATTCGCGTGTAGATCATTAAAATGTCAATGGTCACAGTTTCATTTACATGAAGATTACTTTGTGATTTTTTTTTTGATTTTTCATAGATTCTGGGATAAATTTTCTGCAGGATATTGCAAATCAAAACTTTGTAAAACATGGAGTTGAGGAAGCAAATATTAGCATTGGAGAAACTAAGGTTATTACATAAACATAACATAACAAACAAACAGTTAAAACACAAAGGTGTTAATAAATACTATCATATATCATTCTACTATTCTGTTTTAAACTTTTTTCAGCAAGGTGTATTTACTCACGTGACTGATTACAATTTATTGCGCAGTAAAATGGCTAGATATTATGATTATTTTGCAAACTTTGATAAGCTGACTGACGAGCCCATATTTTCAGTTCCATACCAAGATAGTTTTGGACTTGGTAAGTGCAGAAGAAACCTTTGTTAAAAGTTCTAATTTATTTTAACATACTAGGTATTTCAATCAAAACTGAACCGATTTTTTTTTTTAATTAAACATGATATTCCTATTTGTTTGTAGGAATGATGACAACCGCAGCAGTGCCTGTGAAATATAACCATGTACTTAAGGGAGTAGTGGGTGTTGACATAACCTTGACAGACCTATTAGAAGAAGTCACCTTTTTTACAGGAGGGCAGAATTCGTACGCACTTGTGTTTGATGTCGACACTTACGCAATCGGTCAGTATCGACTAAATCAGTATGATATAATTTCTTAATACGAACTTGCAATAATTGTTGAAATTCCTAGACATTCCTAGTGGTGTTCATAATCAATTTAGGTAAATAAAACAATGGACATAAGATATACGTTGCTAAACCAGTAAAAAAACTATATATGAAATAAACTGTCTGCTCCAATATTTAACAAACAGGAAGTAGTGTATACAGGGAAGTCGCATCGAATAATTTGCATCCGACATTCTCTGATATGTTGACATTGCAAGTAAAACATTTAATTTTGTCATTCGTATTATCTAGCATGTTTTATTTTATATATTTGCAGGACGTACATTGCTTCATCCATTGTTACCGTCACCGTTAGTCATCGAAGACGAACCAGTATATGTGCATATTACTTCACTGGAAAGAGAACAAGAGTTTTACGACCGTGTGTACAATTATGCAACAAAGTGAGTTAATCCTTCCAGAGAACTAAAGCACATATCGGTGATGGTCAAGCGAATGACCTAAAACAAGTTTCCCTTTTTAATTTCTCTGTTGTATTTTTCATATCAGTGATGGGACATTCGGAAACGCGACATTTACTTCACGACGATATATTTCACGAGGAAACCAAAGAACAGAAGGTGTCAACAAAATGTCCGTACTATCCACATATCACTGGCGACGTGTGAGTATGCGTACCCATCACCAAAATTCATTTATATATACTTTATTCATATAAAACATGTTTTAGCAAGCGTATAATCGACATGTCTGCATGAAATATAATCTACATACAAGAACAAATTACGCGTTTTCCTAGCATAATGATTGGGATACTTTATCATAATACATGTAACTATTAATAATTTTTTTCCAACTTTTTAGCATGTTACACATGCAATGTTACACTGGCGATATGTTTCAAACAATATTTGATTAAGTGCGGTATTTCTCACATACACCAGTTATTGATTTACAGGTTATCGGTTCCAACTATATTGTATGTCTCGTTGAAGCTGTTGATTTCGACGTAGTCGAGCTGTTCGGACAGGGTCCCAAAGCGTCTGGTAAGATGTTAATTTTCCTGTCAAATATCTTGTTTCCGTGTAACATTTCCTTATTTTTGCCGGTTTTTGCAAATTATCACACACAAACTTTAACTTTATTTTCTTGAAGAAAATAGCAAATTTGTATGGTGCCTAACTTGCTTAGAGTGTACACTGGTATAGTTTAGTACATTTGGGCAGTACATGTATATAATATTCATGTGGCGTTAATTTAGGTTTTTCCGCTATCAAAGTGACATTAGAGGTTGAATAGTTGTGGTCATTGCTCTGCGTCGAATACGATAAATGGATTCTAATCGATGTGTACAACACATGTAAAAAATTTTGTCTGTTTACAGAAAATTCGACCGTGTGCCGCTCGACGACCACTGCGCTTATAAAATATAAAATACATTAAAATTATGGTGATTACCAGGCTGTCCCAAAAAGGTAGCAAAATCACGGAAGTGACATTGATTTGTGTCCTATATACAATCTTTGGCCTTAAAAATGCCTCTATATGTACAATTTATTTGACTTGTATCTTTGACTTTCAGCTGATGACTTTGTGTATCATCGTCTTGATATAGTACCACCAGATACTTCATGCAAATATGTAAACAGATTAGCCACTAAAGGTATGTTATTTAGCTAATTGGGTTTGTCATGTTGTCCATTATTATAAGACATTTATTCATCCAGGATTATTATAATATCTGTATGATCGATGTTCTTATGTATTTTTTAACCGTGTGGCATTCTAGTCTGCGAAACTATAATGTGGACTGTGTGAATACAATTTTCGAAAACTACGAAATGAATGTACCTAATAAAATAATCTTGTTCTTGCTTTTGTCTCATAGCTACTTTTAACAGATTCGACTCTGTGGGGTCCCTTCCCTGAGTAATATTATTACAATATATTTATACTAATAATACTATAAACACTTATAATATTTCTGCCAATGTAGAAAACAATTAAATTCAAATGAACTTATGTGAATTGTTATCTTCAAATAAGAGACATGATTTGGGATATTAAGTGACCAGCAGGGCATACAATTGTGAAACAAATTAAAGTCGACCTTTCCATTTTTATACAGAGCAGTCGACTGTTAAGTTTGCACCAAGAGCTTTTAGTAGTCCGGCTCAATACCTTCAATATGAAGAAACAGAATCTATTGTAGAACAGTACCAAAACTACATGATGGATGCATCGTCTATAAATACGCATTTTAAGGTACAGTTCACAATGTCTTATGTTGAACGTAATTAGTTTTACGTAATACGGCATGCTTATACATTAGTTGTCTACGACAATTGACCTGGAAAGAAATCAAAATGTATAGGTACTAAACAATCAACAAGAACCTCAAAGTCCATTCTTTGTGTATGTCTATGTTTGTTCTTTGTGAAGTAACCACTTCCATTATAATGGTGAGAATGTATTCGTTTCACAGGATAGGGTGCGTGACGCTGTAATAGTAACTGCTAAAGTAAATGAAATTTGGAAGAGTGAAGATGCTGATATGTATAAGCACTACACACTATTTCGGTACATGGGAACAAGGAATGGCGTGTACCGACAGTTACCTGGGATTACGATGAGCAAAGTACACGACACTACAGTGAGACCCTGGTAGGTAGTCTGCATATGAAACATTCACATTAATCAAGTGTTGTGATTTAAATATATACTGAGATCACGTAAATAATTATTTCTCTGACAGGTACGAAAGAGCAAAAAGCAATGCAGATATACTTACATTGTCAGTGCCATACGCAGACGCTAATGGGGCTGGTGAGGTTATAGCATTGAGCAAAGCAATCACTGAAAGGTGGGTAGAACTATCTCTATTTTTGCATTTTCTCGGAGTAATTGCAGTCAAGTGAAATAACACAATACCATGTTATTTATAACGTTGTTTTTCTTCATTGTAGTTTAAGTTCAACTTCGACGTCATCTAATGTGCTAGCTGTTATGGGTATGGATTTCACGATATCATATTTCTACAATATGCTGACTAAGCACTACCCGGAATGTGAAGAGTTCAGCAACAGGTTTTTACTTTAGCAAATGTTTTCCAAAACTTAAAATCAGAGAGAGATTTATGATAAAATACATATAAAACATTTTTTAATAATTTACATATTTTAGTTTGTACTTCAATCAGCCCTATCATTTCTGTTTTACTCATGTTTCAGATAGCTGTTTTATCAGCCCGTACAATGGAGACTACAAATTATTATAGTAATTTTGATTTGTTGAATTATATGAATAAGTTGTATTTTGTTACTAAAATATACAAAGAAAAATGTTTTGGCAAAAATGAAATCATGATGGATGTACATGAGAACTGACACTCATAAAACCATTATGTCAAGTCACTAACTAACATTTTGAACAAATACTGACTTTGTTCCATTGGATATCTTGACGAATCATTCGAATGAAAGTAAACTCAATTTTAAACAAACCTGGATAATCCTATTATTTGATATTTAATGAGTGTTTATTTATGTACTGAGTTGGTATAACAAGGGCCTAAATATAACAGTATAAGTATTTGTTTCTGCACTTTTAGTTGCTTTGTGATGGACAGTAGTGGATTTTTAGTTATACATCGAGATTTCACCGAGTCTGATTCTGACGTGAGTGATATCCATATCATGGAAAAGGAGCCGAATGTTGCGGAGGACTTGTTGGAGAAAAGGATTCTTAAAAAAAAACAGTGTGTGGATTTTCAGAAGATTAAAAACCTGAATTACTATATAGTAAGTCAATCTTATAAGGGAAAAATGGAAAACGAAAAATAAAGAAAAATTATGCAGATAAAACGAAAAAAAAACATAAAAAATTAAATTAATAATAAACCCGCATCATATTAATATGCGTCTGTACTACAACCCGGACCTTTATTTTAACAGTTGTCATTGCATGTTGTTTTTTCAAGGCAGAGCGTGTGGGGTCAACAGCGACTATTGATAATATGAACAATGCAAATAAGTGTAAACGTTACAGACTTGCCCATGTACAAGATACAAACGTCTACCTGGGTATTGTATACAAGGCTACAGGATGTAACCAACACTGCCCATGTTATTATGTAAGTAAATATGACATCTGTTTCCCTGAAATAAACAGTGAACAGTGTTTTCTGGAAAAAAACATTCCTTTGTACAAGAATTGTTTGTAGCTATTTTGAGTTCAAGTACTATTTCAAAGGTAGTAAGTAATTACATCCGTTTGGCGTCACTGTTATATAATAATGCGAATGCAATAAAACCTCATGTACACGCAATTTATTGAGTGGTACATATTTACTTATTTTTTTCCCTTTAATTGTGACCTTTACCGAAGGACCATTGCGACCCTCATATAGGGTAAATGTGCTCACAACAAATGCAATATTAACTTTTCTAATGTTATATTTTCTAACCAGGAAACCTGTATGCATACATCTGCAGACAATGAATGTGAATGCCCATGTTTATCACCAACAGAATACGAATATTGTAAGGACCAATTTTCATTCACGAGGTAAGAACGAAACATACAATACACTTTTTCTTTTACCATTGTAGACACAAAAACAACAAGTTGTTGCCACTTTTTCAGTCAAATTGACGCTATTTTATTGAACAATTTCTAAAAACAAACACTTACATCCATGGATGTTGTAAAATTATTTAAATTGTATGTCGAATAATCTCAATCAAAATAAATAAATTATATTTATGGTGTCCCCCTCTCAGTGATGATGATCCAACTTGTCTACCCCCAAGACCATCAATATCTCCAGTTATTGAAGATACCGATGCTTATACGGGTTTAGGTGAATGCTATAACGCAAACTGTACAAGTAAACAAGCTGCAAGGTGAGACTGTTTTAGAAAGGTGCTAATAACTTGTAGTATAGACATAACAGAGTATACAGTAGACATACTAATAACATAATATAGATAGATTCATATGACAATTTATTTATGAGGCGATTTTTATATTAATTACAGTGAATGTAACGCATATGTCAGTTGCAAGTGGAATAAAGAAAACGGCGCATGTGTAAACATGTTTTTAACAATTGGTACGTATTATGTTAACAACTGCGTTGGTGACCAGTCGATACTCACTGATAAGTCATGCCATTAGTACGCACACGTTTTGACTGTATGTATTACATTATTAATAAAATAATCTTCCTTGTAATTTCAGATGATGACGCTTCTAATAATTCGTCAATAGTCATTATTGTCATTATTGTCATTGTGTTGATACTTGTGGTTATCGTGTTTTCAATTATACTGGTACTCAAGTTTAAACCTGGGCGACAAAAATCGTACAGCGATAACAATGCCGACACAGTGATAACATATGACAATAGAGCTGCTGCTGCAAGTGCCCCTCCGATTGTGCCCCAAGATGCGGCTCTTCAACAGGTCCCAGTAAACCCATACTACACAGAAATGCATGGTGACAATCAAGGCTATTTAGTTTCCCAGCAACAACCACCGCCGCAAGCTTTTCAACCGATGAATATATAAGATGGGAATCCTTACGTTTACGTCCTATACCACTCAATGTGTTATCCTAACAATACATTATACTTCTATTCTGTAGTGCAATCGGTATATATAGGATTCATTGATATTTTATTGTATATTCAGTATATATGTATATTCAGTTTCCATGTACACAGTGACGTCATTAATGAAAAAGCATGGGGGAAAGAAGTTAAACATTTATCTGTGATTCAGACATAATGTACTAAGCATGCTACTGTAACAATCCATACATCACATAGGTGAATGCAGTAGTGCATATGCCGTAGCAATAATATTTGTCCATGGGACTAAATGCAGGTCAATTGCGCCGACAGTTTAATACCGTACGCGTTTTTTATCATAATGGGTATACTAGTATTCATTTTGTAATAATATTCTGTATTTCAAAACTTTCCGTGAAGTGTAATGAAAGTTAATAACATCGACTTCACTGGCAATACTGTAAAAATTAGATTCATCATTACATTTTGTCTGGGAATTGTGTGAATTCTGTGCTATATTTGTCTAAATACATATTTTGATTTGTTTACCTTACCCGAATTCTGAATGAAGGGATATATATATTGTATATACGAGGGGAAAATGTGTAGTCTTGTTTTGTTTGGTTTTTAACAATACTTTTTTTTGAACATGTATATTATCAACCAGTTTGGGTGTTGACACGTATTTGCGTAGTTTGGTGTACAGTTTGCCAATATGCTGCTATTTGGGAACTTTTATACAATTCAGTATTAAAATACAAGTTTTTTTTATATTCGGATTAATACTGTACAAGTAGCATTATATGAAAAACAGAAAATTAGTTCATTTATATGTAATTGCTGATAGCATCGTTGAAATTAATCATTTTTAGTCTGAAATTATGCTAATTAAAACCAGCTTTTACAATACCTTTACTTTTGTCTTCTTATTGATGTTACATTTTTTTCTTCGATGTTAGCCTGTCAAATATTTAGTATTATTATACATATGTCACCGTAACGCCATAAGTTACAGAGTTACAAAGTTGGAAGGAAAATATGTATAATAATAAGGTTATTATCCACCTCCGCTGCACGTCGGTCGATACTCCAGCTGCACTGTCTTCGTGCATACTTTGACGTATTCTCGTAATAATCTCATATTATATTATACTAGTATTTTAATGGTGTTAATCCGTTGATTTGATTGGTCCAAACACAATATTTGCATATGTAATTACAGGTATATTGGCTGATAATGCATAGTTACATTGAACAAAGTGGCCCTGGAACATGAATTGACTACACGTCTAATGCGGAAATGCATAAAGCCGGTAGTATTTGACTTTTATGGAAATATGGTGGTTGAATTTTGGAAAAAGTACCGAATTAAAAACATCTGAAAAATTATATAACCCTAATATTGATTTTTGTTAATGGCGGGATCGAAGTTGTGAGGAGTCCGTCGTTGGGTGATCGTTGTTCGTCACACAAACCTAAACGAACACCGCTAGAATGTTGTGTTTTCTTGTAAAACATGTCTTGTCCTCCGTGTTGTGACTTTCCAACTAAGAAAACATAATTTGTAAGTTTAACTGTTGACCGACTACACGAGATTGAGGGATTCAAGAACGAAAAAATGCAAAAAAAACTACGAGGCACAGGCGAAAATGTATGTCGCCAATAAAAACCGGTGTCCCGTAACGGCGGTCGAATTATGCCTGAAAAAATTTCACCCGGGTAATTGCCATCTGTTTCAAAGACCAATGGATAACGCAGAAATCGACGACGATATATGGTATTGTAATTTTCCACTGGTGGGTGAACATATTAAGGGAGATGATGATGGTAATTTCGAAATCTGAAGATTTGTCCCGACTGTACACCAACCACTGTATCGACTGTGTGCAGTCCTTGATTCGGCCAGATTTGAGACGAGGCATATCATGTACGTGTTCTGTCATCCGATCATCCGATTTTCTTACCTCAGAACAACGACAAAACTTGTCGGGCATACTGTCACAAAAGCTTGGTTATACCAAAGATGTATCCAGATCAGATGTTGGGTCTGAGATGGCCGAACCAAGTGCCACTGAACGTCAAATATCAAACATCCGGTTTGTTTCACAACTGTACTTTAATGAGGCTGATTACAGCCCAAATTGTAAAGAAACCGGAATGAAAACTTGTTTTACTAGTTAGCAATAACCCCTGGTCGAAGTTGGATATACCACACGATATGGCACAATTCACTCCACTCCAACTGATTGTACAGGATATTAATTGTAAATGTTTTACCCAAACATGAAATTGTCTTTATTCGTTTCTCTGACACCTTGCCATATTTGCCCATGAAATTGTTTATGGATACAGTTCACAATTATAATGTGCAGAGTGTGTGCAGTCGCCTTTTTCTAAAATGTAATGGAAAAAACGGACTTTAAACTAAATAAAACTGTAAGTTTATATGGCAATATGCATGACAAAACAGTCAACAATTCTAGTACACCGAGCTTGCAGTAAAATCGATGATATGATACGTAAATGAACAAGTCAAGTCTTTTATATAATTGTAACGAGTTTGGTAGATTTTGTATCACAAACCGAAAAAGCGAATCTCTTGAGTAATTGACGTATAATTTACCAAATGAGTTCTCTATCATACAGCGTGATTGATTAAGAACAGAATATTAGCAAGATTTTACAAACAAATAATTATCTGTTACAACTAATTTTGCAGCGTGTTTGCGTCAGTGTATTGCTTTCTTCGAAGCATGTTCTGTCTGGTCGACTACATTCCTTGTCAATGTGGTGAAGAATTCAAAGATAGTGTTCACGAATTAGATTCGGTCAAGGATGAAGTTGCGTTGAGTTATCTCGAAAACATACTATTGGGAAAACGTTGACACTAACTATCAATGTTTGTCTCATAGATGTAATAAAAATAACTTTCGAAATTACTGTGGGCCGAGTCCAGGCTGACATCAAACAAGTTTTCTATGAATCTTTCTGTGAACATTGTTGTGTAACACAAGAACGTTACTGAATGATTCACTTTACGGCCACGATTTGCTGATGTCACCTTTACAGAAAAATCCATAATGTCGCAGGAGTCGTGTTATCGATTAAGGCAAGTTAGATACATGAAGATTTACCGATCTACTGGGTTAACCTCATGTTACATATATTTTTAACAAATATATTTTAAATCTAATGTCACAATTGAATGCATGTTATATTTATTTTAAACACGTTTTTAATTTATGCAATATTTAGTAAAATTTTAGTAAAATATAACTTTGAAACCAGTACATTACGAATCGTAGCGCCAATGTCATGTGATGTACATCGGCTGTGGCGACTTTATAAGAATGGTTTGGATGATCAGACAAAGCGTATGAGATCATAATTTAACTGTGTGAACTTTCTCAACTCTGCAATCAACTGGAATGTCAATTTCTCAAATGGAAAGCACATATATGAAAGCCGAGTCCAATGCAGTTTTGCTTGTTGGAATTCCGCAAGGGAATTGGTCATAGTGTTCTGAACTCAACGACATTGTACATTTATTTCATTTATATTTCAATACACATGGTATGTATCATTGCCACGTATATTTTGTTGCTATAAATAAATGAGTTTGCTATGTGAGCATCCGGGTCTCCAAGATTATTCGTGGACACTCAGAATTGTATTTGAATTTTATTGTCTTACACTTGGAAGCATCATGAAGACGACGCAACGTCACTATGGTTATTTGGTATTTTTATAACAATTCAGTTCATCAAAATTGTCCTTTTTCTAATAGAATTCGTAGAGAACCTAGGCAGTCGCTATCCCTGCATTTGAACGCGGCCAAATGTGCCATCACATATTTAAAAAAAATATATATTCAAATGGTCAGTTTTCAGAGATATGGCGCTTAAGTTTTGAACTTTGAATATATGCGTAGAATTCAAGTTTGTGTGGTTTAATAGACTGTGTATGTCACAAATGTCTTTTACCTCCATGAATGGACCTAGATGAGTGAGTGCAAATTATTATTAGATTAAAATGAGATACTGTTTCATCGCTCATTAACAATTATAATAATTGAATTTATTTATTACGAATCCCAGCAGACTGTTTGAAATGTACTTGCCAGTTATTCACTTGTACTGAATGTGTATTTCTACAAATACATTATTTTATGCAGCTGGCCGGCCTGTAATAATATTGTAATAATATGTATAATATTTAATTATATTTGTGGCAATAAACGGCTAAAACCTGTTGACGTTATAAATATATAATATGAATTTAAATAAAAATGGCTTTAAGATATCAAATTGACCAATTAATATTGTAACATCCTAAGTTCTGAATAATGAGTGAGTTCAGCGTCATCCATTTATTATGTACAATCATGAAGCTAATGTCCCATGGTACAATGAAATTATTTGGTGTGTTACAGTTGAGCTTTTTGAGAAACGTGTCCTATTTTTTGAACAATTCCACAGAACACAATGTTAAAGAAAAATTGCATTTTTGACACTTTTTAAAACCCAGATTCTTTAAATAATTCAGTAAAGCAAAAAGTACTCCATTATTAACAATATATGATTTTGTCAGCTTATGTCGCCAGGCTGGATGTTATACCTGTGGTAAAAGTGTTAGTGTCAAAATGGCGACTTTCCAATAAAGTCATCAATTTCTCGAAAAAAGGCTGGTGACCCCCAACTTGTTTTAGGCTAATATCCTTATATTGCCTTGGTGTAAAGTTTATTGCAAAATGAATAAATTCCGGCTTTTTTTATGAGTAGGCTTCTACCTTAAGCGATTTTTGTTTAATAAGCGGGCGGTCGCAGCTGCTGTGTCATCTGCGGGTTTGCGTGCGCATTAAGGAGGTAGACAATGTCGATCTATTGAGCCAATTACTGTTAAATATTTGAATGAAAGCTGAGAAATAGTAGTGTTCTCCTAAACCGTACTTTTTTCTGCAACTTCTAGAGGCTCGTATGTGAATGTGAACGGATTTATATTTTTAAAGAAAGGACAAAGAGACACGGTGAATACCGACGGTTCATATATGTATAAGTGGTTTATATCTCAGCGGTGGGAAATGTTAAGAGTTTAGAAATATGGTTTAGAGCGGCATTCAAAAATAGAATAGAGCTGAAAGGAACATAACTCAATTGAAGAAATATTAAATAATTGGCTAAACATTCTCATTAACGCGAACAGAGTTACGCAGAGTACCACATAGAATATTTGTGATGGAAATTTACGACAAATTGTAAGTTTGTAAAGATTGAACTGCGCACAGGGTTAGCTCATTTAAATTTAACAAGGTCGTATCGCTCGTAACATTCCTACTATGTTGATGGTCGTGCATCAGACCAAAACGAGGAAAAAATGTGTCTGTACCTACAGCGTTAAAAATAGTTAAATCCGTGATTTTTACTTTTTTTACATGACGTGAAAATAATGTTTGTTTTTTCTCTATTACATTTACAAATATTCATTGAAATAAAGGTAATTGTTTATTCCATGTAAGTGTATAATGCTACGTTTTGGAATGTGTCCTGTGCTGAGTAGTAACGTCCTTTTGTCAAGCACAGAATATGTGCTTTGGAACAGTGCCAACAAAATTCAAGAGTTATTTATGAATGATGACCGCTTATCGCAAGGTTCAGTCGTATTCGATGCTCTCACTTGGTAGAGACAGTAGCAAATAATCCTTTGCTGTGACCGCTTCGAGCAATCTTTACGACAGTTTAAGAATAACGATTTAGGGGGCGCCATTTGCATTATCAAGAACAAAAAGTTGGATATCTAATTTGAATTCTCCGCATTACTTCGAATTTTCAATAAAGTATGTGTTTACTTGAGAGTCGCATAACCACATAAAGTTTGTATCTAACGTATCATCAATTTAGTGCGAATTGTGAGCTATTGTTTCATATGTATTGTTTCAATGAAATATCAATTTAATGAAAATTATCAGTGTGAATTGTACAGCCCCAAAACTGTTTTACATAATACGACCAATTACGCGCGTCCTCCAACTTTCAGGATTGAAAATGATAATGCGATCCATATGGAAATCAGAAAACAGTTTTCTTGGGGTTGGCACTGGCGGCCATATTTACTCAAAAATGACTAAAAGGCACAGTATTGTTGCAATCTATTTAATATAATGTAATATAGAAATACATCTATTCTAGTATGCACGCAATATGTCATCAAATACTATAAACTATATCATTGGATCAATCACTTACCTGTATTACGATGTTTTTATCACTTTACAAAATAATCAAGCTAAGTAAGGTATAGTACCTGGTAAATGTATTCAACAGTTGGTAACTCAAGCTGAAATATTTAATGTAGAATGCAATATAACTCTTCGAAAAATTGGACTTAACCCGTTTCAAATTGATTGTAAACAAACACAAAAAGCAATGTGTTGATAATAAAACAAAGGAAATATAGAGTTCACATATTGAGGGCGATATTGTACTCCAGTATGCAGCGTAATATTTGTTATTTAATAACTGGTATTGTTATTTAGTGGCTATTTAATATTCGGAAATAGTACATTCTGCTAATGTATGCATAACAATAATGAACATTGTTGTTTTGATTCCACTCATAACACAAACTTCGGTTTTTGTATCTCCCGTAGCAGATATGGCAGGAATTATGTAAATTACTGAGAGTTATGTCATCCGCCCTCTGCGTTGACGCTTGCATGGACTCTTCGTTTTTGTATTTCATTTGATAAAGTGAGATTAGCTCTTAGTGGTGGGTTTTTGAGGCCTTGGTTAAAATTATCTGAACTATAGGTGATTAACAGCATGAAATAAAACAAAAAACTAAAGTTGTAAATAAATTAACAAATCACCCTTTTTTCACAAACATGTTGACAACAACTAACCTGGCAGCTTCATGCGGAAAACTGTGAAATACATACATTTTTATTTATCTTCACGTTTTCATTTTTTTTTTTTTGGTTCCTAGTTTTTAGAGCTGTAATTTACGCATTGTGGACAAAACTAAAAGAAAACATTTTCACACATTTTTTCTCCAGTGGAATTTCAACACTGAGGTACATCTTCGTGTTGCTATATTGTGACGTTACAATCATCCTAACATTGCCAGCTGACAGCATTGGAATGTATTTGGCAAACACGCTGCATCAGTTTTTCAGTGTCAACATTCTCAAACGTAAAATTCTCAGTTACTTAAAAATAAAAAAATACACAAAAGTCTGCCATCTTGGTTATTTTGATTTGAAACCTTTTTCTAACCCAGTCTGCATCTGTCGCAAAGTACGTTGTATGCCTGTGGTCGGTGTCCTCTGGTACTAAGACATTCCATAATTAAGCATTCTTATTTCCAGAGACCAGAATTCGATTTACTGTAGTTTTCCGTTCAATGCAACTTAATTTGTGAATAGCCGCTGTGTGGCGTTTCGCTCCGCTTTACATGGGTTCCACTCCGGCCCATTTCAAACTGGAACAGTGTTGAACTTTGCACCTTTAGTTTCACTAGGGATCGCAAAAGACAGTGCGTCATACAATGTATTTTTTTATCGCAGCTCTGTTCAAAACAAAACAATTTAATTAAACTCATAGGAATATGTTAAAACGCATATGAAACCCATAAATTGGGATAATATATCGCCTCTCACAAAGAAATATACAGAGTTGGCTACCAGTTATTCACTGCAAACTTCATTAGCTTGGTAATTGCTGTTAAAACTGTATAAATAAAGTAAATTATTTCCAGTAACTGGAGGCGATTTCAGTTTTAATTTTTACTAGTTGTATCCGCTCGCTGGGAATCCATCATTTCAAAATAGACGTCAATTGTACATTCTCATTAAATGTACTAAAAGAAACGATTTTTTTTCTTTATGGTGATGTTTCGGTACGCGTTGCTGATTGTTGTATTTGTTTGTGTTTGTATCCGTGTTGATCAAACTGGTTGTACGCTTTCTCGTAGTCACTAATAATTGTGGTGCCCTCTGCTGGTAGCACTGGTTCTAGTATTGCTCAATCACATTCGTTGTTTTAAATTTATGAAGACCAAATCTTTTGTTTAGCAACGGATGCCACCCGAAACCCAAGTACCGTTAGTTTTATTAATTTGTAGTTTTCTTCCTCCCATTTGCGACCCTGTTGTAGTTTGTTTTCATAGTCAGCTGTCGCACACGTGATAATAAAATAAATACGATATTTACTATATGGGGGCCGCCATCTTGAATGCAGCTAAAAACTTAATAAGAGACAAGTTGTGAAACGCGTTTTTTAGATACCTACAAATCTGGACAAAAATACCAATCTTTCACAAAAATGCGATCCGTTGGGTTTATATTAAGCCAAACATAACAAAATTCGGCCGAATTTGGCGTTTTTTTGTGGACAAATCCCTTGCATACGAACACCTAATTACACGAAGAACATAGAACACTTTCCTGAGGTATTTGAATCCGAAATTGTCAACTGACTGTAAGGCCGTCGCCGATTGGCTGCTGAGCTGGAATGACAATTTTTAGTTCAAATACCCCAGGAAAGTGTTCTATGTTCTTCGTGTAGGCTCATCAGTGTCCAGGGACGTAATTAAGGAGTCATGTATTGTTTGATTGTAATCCAGTATAAATATGAAACAGAAGTTATGAGTACGCTTTTGCGGATACTGATTTTACTGTTGTTTACCAAAGTTTTCCTAATTCTTTTGTTGTACCAAAACGCTGTCACGTCTTCGAGTCGTTCTTTGAAAATTGTATATTCATAGTTGGACATGAGGCAACAGTTGGTATTAATTTATGATCATGGCTAAATGTTATTGTTTTTTTCAGAATTATTCAAGATTCAACCCAATCGAAAAAAATGTATACATTTCTTTCTGCCGGTATATTTTTATTTTGGGCCTTGTCTTTTCAGTCTCACCGGGTTCACTGACTTTGTCACTTGATGCAAAATTGCTTGGAATAGCTCTTAATTAGCCGTAATCTTTAATTTCATCACCATGCAACGTAATACTTAAACTGACAGATAGGCTTCCGGAACATCGCAGTATATAGTAACTTGCCGATACACCCATGATTGTACATGGGTAGTTATTTATTCTAGCGTAATTGTATTTTCCGTCGCGTGAGTTTGTGCATTAACAAATTTCAATTAGGTACAGAACAATTAGGAATCAAACACAACAATACGCAGTAGTAACAGGTATTCAAGTGATATTGAATAATAATAACTACTTGAAAATTCAAGCCACGATTTTAAATATCTTCCACTTGAAAAAAACACATTTTAGATTATAACCATGACAAAATAAAAATGTAAACAAAAGTACATTGGAAAGTCCTTATTTAGAATTGGAAGTTGCAGTACAAGGGGGACTCATGTCTGTACTGAAAGGATGTACAAACACAAAAATAGACAGTTTTGGCTGTTGCGAGGTCAAATATTAACCCAAAACACCCAATACAATTCAATATTTTTACTACCTCGTGTGTGGTTTTCTAACCAGTTTGAAATTGCACAATTCGAGTAACACCGAGATAATTTAAACCATTGGGGACCAATATAGTACAGTTACATGCATATATAATGAGAAAAAATGCACACTGAATCTCCTACATACTCCATTTATAAATTACGTAATCAAAAGAAGCTTAGAAAGAACTCCTGTGTGCCTAAGGTATTGGATAAACATTAAAATTAATTGAAAATTTAAGATTTGCATATCAAACAAGAAGTTTGGCAACTAATATTTTAATATTTGTCTGCTAACAATGTGATTCACATTATAAAAATGTATACTACATACAGAAAATACATTTGAAACGCACATGTAAAAAGTTTCATTATAATGTGATAAAACTAAATTAGTGGAAGGCTGTAAAGTTAATTATTTCGTAAAATAGGAAATTATTATTATACCAAAAACTAATTGGATCGTCACATTGTGTTAGATAGAGTACATATGTACCTAGATTCAGTTAGATAATATAAGTACTGTCACAGACAATTTAAGTACAAAGTTTCATTGAAATGTGATTAAAACCAAACCAATTGTGATTTTTTTATGCAAATTAGGTGATTAATTTGATCTGATTTTAACCCAAAACTGAACAGGTATGTGTATTGTTCTAGAGCATCCGTGTACCAAGTTTCATTTAAATGGAATAATTAGTACTTGAAATATTGAAAGCTAAACATTTATTAACCTCTAGCAGAACTGTTAGCTGTAACTGTGCTAAGAAGAAATTAAAAAGATTGGTCAAGAACTGCAACATTATAAGTTGCTCAAAAGTGCGGTCATACTAAATGGAGAGAATATAATCCTAAACAAATACATGCAAAATAAATACTAAGTTAAATAAAAAACATGTACTTCGTGCGAGACTTGAACCATGGAGCTAAACAAACGAGAAGACGCCATTGTTTGTAATCGATTTACTCTTTGCACATTTAAGTTAATGGAAATATACCATCCGATTGTCTCAAACAAGTTTGAGAGCTCTAACAGAAAACAGAAAATGACGAGTTATCTGCGTTATTCCACGATTTGAAAAGAATTCCGCTTATGGTCAATTTAACGGAGAGGAAGCGATATGCAATTTAACGGAGAGGAAGCGATATGACTGAACGTTCCAATAAAACCGGAACGCTAAATTGTGTTGGGTGTTATTTTATTTCAGCTGCCATCATTTGATGAGTACTTTACCCAATAAATATAATAACTTAAGTAGCTAAGAAAATCCTATTAGGTGTTTAGAAGGTGCCGTTGTATGACCGAAAATTCCAATATTTGTATTTTTTTCGTTTCAGCTATTATTAATCGACGTATGCATAATTAAAATAAGAATACATATTTATTAGGCATGTTTGTATGAAGAATTCTGCTTAGAACCTTTGGCCGCTAGGGAGCGCTGTGAACGTCAAAATATATCCGAAACGCTCAATAAGAAAATGGATGCCCACTTTAATTATATTTGAAAGACGTCAATAGTTCCAAGAGCAACGCATTATCACGTCGCCATGTTCAAGTAATGACACTCAGTAAAATAGTATAGTGTGTAATAGCTCTGAAAGCAGGTCATTATCATGTCAGCGCGTTCAAGTATATATTCGAACACAATGGCGCACACTAATAGCCCTGAAAGCAACGCGCTGTCATGTTCGTGTTGACAGACTTGTATAAACGTTAGATGTTTTGAAAGCATCGAATGATCAGTTCGGTATCAAAGGTGTGGCCTGGTGATCTGAATGGTAGTAGATTAGTAGGAAGTTAATCCAAGACTACACACGTTTTCTAAAAAAAAAGTTTTCTAAAAAGGTCAAACGGTATGAGACATTTTAGTGAAAGTCAACGTGAATTGGCCATGAAAAGTAAAAAAGTAGTATGTCAATCTTGTATGGGTTTTGCCGTTCTTTTACCTATTCACAAACCAGCTGAGTATGCGTCTTTACGTTCGGTTATACGCGTTGGTCGACCTTATTGACGACTATTGTCCATACTATCTCACAGTCTAAGTTAAAACCTATGGAGCCTCTAGACATTCTAAGTCTTCTTGCGATTTCCTTGTTTGAATCTCAGATATTTCCCCACTTTCGACACTAAAAGGTTTCATTATAGTGTCAACAAGAAAAGAAACTGATTTAGGAGTTAACAATTCGAATCAATACACTGAATCAAACAAAGGGAGCTATAGCTCACATCAGCACTAAGCCAGTTTTGTTTAGATCGGTTCATGCGATAGTTTTCAACTCGCGTAAAAAGTGATAATCGGCAGACGTGATCCTTGTCACGTCACAGTTACTGTCCGTTTTAATTCACTGAAATGAAGTTAACTGTATGGTGATTTAGAATTAACCATGCACGATCTGTGTTGAAAAGGTACAGACGTCAAACATTATCAAGGTAAGAGGCTTGGGGTTTTGTGTTCTATGGCTTCTAAAAGTTAAATAAAAATGATTCATTCAAGTCGGAAATAGTATTGAATAATACTCGCCTGAAAACACGGCAAACGGAAACGGGGGAACCCACTTGATTAAAATTATTCTTTAATGTTTTAATATTTGGCACAATGTTATCTTCGACAAAAATCGTTTATAATGATGTTTCCATTTAGGTGACGGGACTTTAATTACCAGAGGGTGGGGGGATTTAGAAGCGGAACACTTTTCCAGCACACGTATCCAGCACATTTTTTTTAAATATTTATAAGAAAAGGGTCATGTATTATATATTGGTTTACCAATATCAACAGCCAAAACATTCAATGAATACCTTCTATTATCAGTAGCATTTTAGGTAAGCCATCTTTGTTCAACTTTTTGATGCGCCTTCCTAAAGGCTACATAGTTCACATGCCGATTATGCTTTGTAATATATTGTCTATATACATTGGTTATAATTGTTCATACTTTTGTAGTTTCCCGATGTTTCTTTTCGTTCGAAGATCCGTGTATATTATTTAAAGTACACCATTCTAATTATTAATATAATGTACCAGAAAATACTTAATTTTTTTATTCATCACGATGAACATACTCTTGTTCTTCCTTGATGTTTTGCAGACAATTGCAGTTTCAATTGTTAATTAAAATTAGCGTTCCCAACATCATATCTTGTAAATTGACAATTTAAAATAGAATCTGCATTCAAGATTCTCAAGCAATTCAACTCTATTTTAAAAACACTTGTATATCAACAGTAAATGAAGTAGAAGCAAAGCATTTTCTCAATGTCATTGTAAAACGAGTATAATATTGAATACAAGAGGGTAATACATTTTGTTTAAAAGCAAAATGAAATGTCATGTTATTCAACTTTTGTCAACATCCCAGCACTGATAAAATTAAGTGCTATCGCCATCAAAATATGAAATTCTCTTGACACAATAACTTATTGTGTCCAAACAATGTACACAATGTATTGGAACGTGGAAAGTAAAATATAAGTTGCAATTTGTAGATTTTCTGGGCTGTTATTATAATGGAAAACTTGTATGAGATAAAACAAACTCGATACTGAAGGAAACATTTTCTTGATGCTGGGCCAAATTCTCTTTAACTGGATTCTCACTGTTTTAATCTTATTTTCATGTTTGTCATGCAGGGCTAGGTAGTTATAATTTGACATGTCTTGGAAAATTTGACGGGTACAAAATATTACCGACATGAATGTCATCTGCCCGTTTTTTTCCAACGATTAAAGGATCTATATATACTAAAACCTATATATACTAAAACGACGTACATGTCCGAAGGCCACTGCATTTGTTGAATGGGGGTTTTCAAATAAAAGAATCAGATCACGCAGTTGTTGTTGGCGTAACCACAAGATAATAATACAGTCATTGACGGGAGCTGATAGGCACACGCGGGAGTTTCCACACAACATATATAGTACCACGAGGAGATAATAAAAGGTGAAGTGCATGTAACTTGTGTATAATAAACCACGTGAGATGATGTAGAATAAATCAAAAACCTTGTATTTAATTCAAAAGCATATAAGAACATCCTGAATACAATGTAAAATAAACTATGGTTATCTGAATTAAAATAAATTTAGAATATTTTACCAACCTAGTAACTTAGTTACATGGATGACTCTTATTTTTGTATGCACATTACCGGTGTTTTGAAGACTTCTGGGTGATGCGTTGACACTTAGAAGAAACCAGGCACGTAGGATGAACACATGGTATGGCAGGAATGACAGACGCACAATTCCGCGGTATTGTCCCCAGATTCACGAATTAGCCGAATAGGTAGGATCACCAAGTGACCTCACGCCAGCATCACGGAGACATCAGTACAATTTTGGTGTGGCACAAATGTTGAAACTAACACACGTTTACATGCAACTTTACTACAGCCACTACATCTTGGGAAATAGCGCATAAGTTAAATGTCATCCAATCACATTAGGCAAAATCTAATGAAGAGTTAACATTTCACACAATAAAAGATCTACCTGCTTGAATATACATGCAATGTTTTACTCCATGTCGGGGAATGAATTGTATATAATGCAAGCACCAGCTGTCTCATTTTGACGATTAAATCCACATACGTGTAGAAGTATATCTGGTGTTTTTAAAACATCGGTATAAATTTTACTTATATTTCGTGAAAATAAATCCTAGTAAGTCTCCGTGTGTCATAGATTCCGAATCTTTAGTAATATTAACCACTGTGTAATGAGTGTAATCACTATCTCCATGACATGTGTACAATATGTTAGTTAAGCTTGCTATATAATACAATATGTAAATGTAAATAAGTACGAATTATTTGTAAGTATTCAGAAGCTAGTTTAAGATCTGCACTTTTGGGCCCATATTCCATATACACTAGTAATAATATGAAGTAATTTATGAAACCTTGATAAAACCAATTTTGTAAATATTATGACACTGAAAGTATGATGCACATAAAAATTCAGATAAATTTCATATATTTCAAGCAAAGCATAAACAAGCATAAACTGATTATTAATTCATACTCGCGCAGGTACTTAAAACAGTTGAAAGCATAAAGGCATCACGCCACAAGTGATTGCAAACTGCGAAGATGTAATAAGAATTTAAACTACATATACCTTGTTAATACCACAATTCCTATAATACATCATTAAATACAAAATTGTCATCGAACATCCATTAACGTTTATCACATTAATAGGTCAGCCATTATGGCTAACCGTCGTTAACTGGCGTGAATTGTATTGTCGTGTTGGAATCGGGATTCTTGAACAATAACTACTTCTGAATCATTCGGTAATGGTAAACGGTTACATGGTTGTTCAACTTTATCTTGACATCGACCTTGCATAGATGTGTGTGCGGCATCAGCATGTAGCGTTAAATCTTGTGGTTGCACATCCGATGTAATGTGATATTCACAACACGGTAAGCAAATACTCCAAAAAAGTTGATTAACTGATTTTCGAAACATCTTATCAGTGGTATAATATACTATTGGGTTGTACACACATGAAAACTTGGCAAAAAGGTTTGGTGACGTCAGTACTATTAATGGAATATCAGCTGAACTGCCTTTAATGACTGAAACAAACGACACAATAGCGTATGGAGTCCATGAAACAAGGAAACATATTGTGGTAATTGCGAACATCTGAAAATTAAATCAAAACAATATCAAACAATGTGAGTTAGTAATTACAAACAGCAATCAGGGTACCTTGCAACAGGTATAATACTTCACTATGGCATATTATCATGTTTTGCGGGTAATATTCACCGAGCAAATCAGCGGCATATATAGGCTTCATAGTATTTATACATATTTTTTCACATATTTAAGGTAGAAGCATACTCATAATTTTTGACGAAATTGGTCAGAAATCGCATGTTAATGTACAATCATGAAGCTAATGTCTCATGGTACAATGAAATAACATTGTGTTACAGTTAAGCTTTCTGAGAAATGTGTCCTAGTATTTCTTAAAAATCGCAATTTTTAGAACAATTTCATAGAACACAATATTAAAGAAAAAATGTATTTTTTGACACATTTTAAAACCCAGATTTGTTAAATAATTCAGAACAACAAAAGGTATTCCATCATGTCACCAGGCTAGATTTTGAGATATTTCATAATATCTCTGCCATAGGAACATATGTTTAAAAGCATCATAATAGTGCCAAAATGGAGACTTTCCGCGAAAATACAACCATCAATTTCTCGAAAATAAGACTAGTGACCCCTAACAACGATGTTGAGCGCATCACCTACCATATACCTGGGTATTTCGTTGTACTACTAGTATTATTTATTTATTTTAAACCAATAATGAGCATAACACCAGAGAAATGGGTGCATGATGTGTTTGACTAAACATTGAAAAAAGCTCGAATACTGAATGATGGAAGCGTTAAATATACCTGACCATATTCAATTCTGAATGCAGCATTACTGTAACAATCACCTGAGTAGCATATATCACATAAGACGTACCCAATATGCCTGCAATATATACTGATGGTTATTTTCAAGAAAATGGTTTGCAATTTTTGGCTATTGATTGAGGAAAACCCAATTGCTATCACATATATTCCAGGCTTATTGCGAAGTGAAAGATAAAGTACACGTAATTTGCTTTTCCTCAATAGCTAAAAATTGCAAACCATTTTCTTGAAAATAACCATCAGCATAGAACCCAGCATATATTCAAATTATTTCATGTAGTATAAATATATTCGGGAATACCTTCGTAATTTTGCCATGCTTTTTCATCGCAGATTTGTTCGGATTTAAGTTACGTTGTATCTGTCTGACTTTTAAGATAATGCTACCATAGCTGAATATGATTGCTATTACGCACAATAAAAAGCACCACACGAATATACAGACAATGTATGCGATATCAGCTGGCTGTGTACTTGTCCAGTCCAAAGAGCACGATGACAGGTACGGTTCTGGAACATATCTGTATAAATAAAACAACTGTATGAATGTTGGGTTGTATGCAAGTACAACATCTCTAGCAGCAATTCCACCAAACGGCGATATTTAATAGTTAAATAAAATCATCGAAGCTGCTACTAGACTATTCTCATAAACAGTTCTATATATGTGCTTCAAATATAAAACCTGTACAATATTAATACTGCACATACATTATTTTTTCTTTACAACTAGCCCTTGAAATAGACAAGCGTTATAAAATACAAATAGATATATATTTCACTTGGTTTTCCCAAATAACAAGACATATAGTGAACAAAAAGTGACAAACCTGTCCCATCCTACTAGAGGTGCAGTAGCCCAAAATGCTGAATATAACCATATAAAGACGATTATACCAATAATCCGTTTCTTTTTTTCAAAAAAGGAACCTGAAAGAAGCATAGTAATTACAATATTCGTATCGGGCTACAGCTGTTCACGGCTCACTGCCCTTCTATATTAGGACATCTGTACAGCACGCAATAATATTCATTATCAATGACACTTGCTTTACAAATCACAGCCTAAAATCAATGAATCAGAGAACAGCGAGTTGGAGTGAACTGTTACAGACTTAACTCCGTCAGTGGTTTCTTTAAATGGAATAGTGCAAATCAGTATACTGATCTAAATTATTACAAATTGAATGTCGCAATGATGGAGGTCTTTGGCTGGAATTCGATGTAGGGAGGGGATCTGTGTCTGAGAGCTAAATAGGAATTACATTCCATGTTATTATTACAGTTTCCAAACATATTTCCATACAGATACTCATTAAACATGGTGATATTAATAACTAGAAATTATGTCCATGCTGTCTATGCTACAATCAGAATACTACAATACGAATCACAATAACAATGCAATTTAAATCAGCATAATACAATACAAATAATTATAAACATCATCGACGTGGGATACTACGAACTACAATTCAATCTAAATAAAAGGAGTACAATCTAAATCACAATTATGAGTCTCACAGCCAGAATTCTTCGTATGAATATTAAAGTCAAAATCGGAATACTACAATGAAATTAGGTACAATAAAATATAGACTAGTAAAAAATAATCGGAATGATAAAAACAAATGCATTATCATCTGAATAAGAAAAAGATGTAAATTAATAAACAACTATATATATTATTATACTATAATAAAGTTGAATATACTGAAAGCGAAATCATAATATTAGAACCTGATTCAGTAGACCACAATCTAAATTATTGTACGACAATTTACAATTTTATAAATTGGATTGCCAGGATTAAATGATGCAATTTATATCATAACACTACATTTTAAATTACAGTGCTACATTATATAATCGAAATACTGTGAGCTAATTCGTTATTGTACAAATCAAAAGAATTCCCCGTCTGTAAATATGCTCGGAAGTGTCTCAGATGCGTTCGAATTTTTAAAATGTGCATCACGTTAAGTTACATTTAAACACTTTTTTGTTACATCGAATGCATTAACAGTGTAGCACGTGACTGGAATATAATCACATCACTGAACACAAACGATAGCGCAGACACAAACACTTTTCACTGACTACATGCACGAAAATGTGGATTAATATAATTATTGCAAAAATTATTCATGAACGCAGATAGTACGAAATTGCATAGACAACCGCTTGCATAGATACGATGATGTCTTTCGTGCATACTTAACATTAATCCCATAGTGTATTATAATTTAAATCATCGTATATCCCAATTATTTTAATATATCTAATTCAAAATATTATAATCTAAAATGCGATACGATCTAAATTAGAATAACACAATCAAACTAAGTAAGCTAAAGTCTGGATAGAACTAAGAACACATAATAATGAATATTTGATAGTTTTCGGTGATAATAAATAATAGAGATGTATGTAGTCATTATTACGATTTTTGCAAACACATGCAATGATGGTATACACTCTTACCTTGGCTACGTACTACTATTAAATATCGCATGATTGCGATAACAGACAATGTTGTCATGCTGACACAGTTGAAGAACCAACCAGAAAATCCAACTAATGTGCATTCACTTGAAACAAAGTATAACTTGAAAGATAAAAAAAATCATTGTCATAATTTAAGTGTCCTTACTTCACGAAGGAAACTTGTCATGTCATAAATTAAGTACCGGTCTTTCTCAATGAGTACAACTTTAAGAAGTACCAATGTCATGTCAATCGTTCTTGTGCATGTGTAGACGATAATAACACCACATCGATTGGAACGACTAACTAGAGTAATGCATATTGTGGAATTAAGCGATCAATGAAACCTTTATTAATATATTCATTTTCAAAATCGTGCAGCAAAGTTGAAGATAATCTTCTCTTCTGTAACTGATGTAATGCAATGTCTTATTATTTTGCCACTTCAAATCACGGTACAAGTCAAAATACAAAATACATGACAGCAATCAACAAGCAAATGCACTACAAAACAGATTTGCAATAGTGAAAAAAATATTATATTTATATTTGAGACTAAAAAGCAATATTTGTAAGTAAGAGCAGGCTTTTTTACGAGGGGCGTTCAATAAGTAATGCCCCTGACCCACTTCCAGTTATCTGATCTAGATGAAATTTTGCATGTGTAATGATTTACATAATGATGAACTGAGTCAGGTGTGAAATGGAGCCAGTTGAGTGCTGCGCAGTGATCCGGTTTTTGTATTTGAAAGAACGCACACCTAAGGAGACTTTTGATGAAATGAAAGAAACTTATGGTGATGATGCCCCATCATATAACCTTTTAAAACGCTGGCATCGTGAATTCAAACATGGCCGGAAGTCTGTGGAAACAGCTTCCAGACCTGGTAATCCCTATTCTGCCATTGATGAGGCAGCCATTTTGGAAGATCGACACATTACTTTTCGCCAAATAGCCCAAGAGGTCAAGATTAGTACAGGGTTGTTGAAACTATCATTCATGACCATTTTCATCTGCATAAGGTGTCTGCCAGATGGATTCCCAAGTTGCTCACACCTTTCCAGAAGCAAGAACGCGTCGAGTGCTCCAGGATGAATTTGGAAATGTGCCAAGAAGATGAGTTAAAGTTTCTCAAAAGACTGATTACACAGAATGAAACTTGAGTCTATCACTATGATCCAAAGACCAAAGCCCAGTCAATGCAGTGGAAACACTCGGACTCACCACCCCCAAAGAAGGCAAGGGTGCAGCCCTCTGCTGGCAAGGTCACGCTCACAGTCTTCTGGGGCCAGAATTGAGTAGTGAAGACAGATTTGCTGGCAAAGGGTAGCACAATTACAATTTTTGATGAAATTAAGAGAAGCTATCAAAATCAAGAGGCGGGGCAAGATCAGCAAAGGATCCTCCTCCTGCAGAACAACGCTCCCGTCCACAACTCGCATGTCGTAAAATCAGAAACACGGGCGTGTGGCTATGAAATCCTCCTCTATCTCTTTTACTCCCCAAACCGAGCACCCTCTGACTTTCATCTCTTCCCAGCCATTAAGTTGTTTTTAAAAGGAAAGCGTTTCCCAGATGATGCAGCCTTGATTTCTGATGTTATGACGTGGTTGGAGGACCAACCTGGGAGTCAAGATCTGCATCAAACGATAAAAGAAATGCATAACTCTGGGTCGTTTCGACGTAGAGAAAAACTAATAACTGTGCCAAGTTTCAATAATCTACATGGTGAGGGTCATTACTTATTGAACGCCCCTCGTATGCCGATATCTGTATACAAGTGCACACAACGTAGGAAAGAAAAATGTTGAATGTGATTTGGGAATGAATGGTTAACTAGCATGTTTCACTTACCATATGATTACTGGCTGACACTACCATCAGCAGATAACCAGTTGTAACGGCACCAATATCAGCGATGGCGATGTTAATAATAAAATAGTCGTGCGACTTTAGTTGTTTTCTGTTCTTTATTTTCACAGCTAAAACAGTAACATTGCCAAATAGTGATAGTGTACCTGAAATGAAGAATTGGATTGATAGTATTGATTCTAAACATGAACGACACATAATTTCAAACATTTGTGATGTTCACACACTCATAGGCTATGTGATCGTGTTCATTCTATGGCAATCCTTCCCAGTTGTAAAGTCTACGTCCTTACTTCACTTAGCATATGTGTTGGGCACGTAAAATGTGTTTTATCACAAGTATGACACTGTCAGCAAGGTTCTGTTCAGGTTTAAAGAAAATCTATCAAGTCGTTCATTGGCAGATTGTTTGTGTTGTCTTGTATGTTGATAAATACTAGGCAACATACAAGATAGTCAAAACACTACAATACTACAATACAATAACTATATCTGTTTATTTCACATATATATTGGTGTCACAGTTGTAAACAATTAACTCATAAATTATTTTATAAAGCCACATATATTAAATTATATTGTTTATAGTGTTATTAGGTTATTTGTATCTCGGATTAGAATTGAATAAACTTGGATTAAGAATGAATAATTTATGTCAAAGCATCGCAAATAAATTACCCTGCAAGGTCGAAATAAATACTAAACTGTGACGTATCAGCATTAAATATAGTCACCAAATAATTTTAAAATCTGTAAAAAAACATATTCGTCTGACGGAATTAACAACTTTGAATTATCGTCGTCGACGCACTGTTTCACTACTATGCCGTGATTTGTATTATGGTTAATTTATGCATCCGCTGTCTTCATTTTGTTCAGACAGGTTTGACCAACAGAACGAAACTCATACAGGGATACTACATATTCCTGTATGTTTATTTGGACTAATTTGTCCAATATAAAACATCCCGATATTTAGTTTTGGGGGGTTTGCTATGAAGTCAAATTTGTCACACATATTTCCGTCTGTTTAAACGTGTTTTCCCACCAAACCTTAACATAGTGTGACTATTGCATTTTTGCCCCTGATAGCTTAGACATCAACTAACCGAACTGTCAACTAAGCACGGATAAAACCTACTTCATGCCAAGTGGCTGCAATTTCATAATAATCCTTTATCATTGATTTAAACTATTTCTTTGTACCTTTCAATTTCAATGATATGGTGAAGTAGGAGAACAAGACAAATGTGACGCACTTAATGTAACTGAATATTGTTCAGGTACGAGTCTGTTCTAATTGCGTCATTCATTATATATTCAACAGCAGATGTTCGCTTCGACCTGTTTTGAATATGACAGTACAGCGGGAATATCGAACCAAGGAAACATCATGGGAATGTCGAAATCGAACAGATTTAGCGAACTCTTTGTGTAGGACCCGATCAAACCCTGGGGGCTGCTGCTGCTGTTGGAATTCGTAATTTGGGAAGATGAAAATACTCAATGCAATACTGCAAAATTACGGCGCGCTGTAATTTATGGCGTTACGGTGACAGAAGTATAATAATGTGTTTTATTTTAAATTTGAAAACAAGTCACCCATTATGTATGCCACTTTGATTTTAATTAATTACGTCATTTTTGTCATCCAAACATCTAAATATTTACTATCATTTTGATTTAAGAAGTACGTCTTGCAAATAAAACTTGATGAATGCTTGTAAATTGAGCATATATGGTATTGTCATTTCAGCTAAAATGGAAACGTACATGTACTATTTTTTAAAATTTTCAATTTTATTATGAATATATTAATCATTGTTTTTACTGCTAGTAGCGTAACTGGATTTGAATAGATTGCAATGCAGGATGCTTGACAAGTTTTTATTTTCTGGAATTATATATTTCTGGATTAAAATAATATTATTCTGTGAACTATTAATAGTTTATTTATTGATCATGTTTTTGTCAAATGCAGTTGTACAACCACATGTTTAGTGTATATGTCATCAAGATGCCCATTGGCCAATCATTAACCTTCGTTATCTCGTGAATTAAAAAAATACATATTTGAAGAACATCGAGACTTTAGGAATATTCTTGATGTTGTAAAATATGTACATAATATATTAATGTTTTTTTCTACAATTGAATATAAAAAAGCATCTATATAATCATTAATTTAATTAAACAGACATTAACATACATGCGTAAAACATTTGCATACTATGAATAATCACGTGACCTTACTCATTTATTATGTGTTATTTTATTATTTGAATGATCTAATATAATGGAATGCTTAACATGTATTTCCAGTAGAACAAATATTGAAATACAAGTTATTCTGGATAGATGTCATTCGAGCCAATACAGCAACATTAGACTACATTTTCATAAAATGTGTACATGAAAGTGTTCAAAACAATATTGGTTCTATCATTAATGGTATATCTGACAATCCAGTGAACGTTCATGATATACCAGTGTTTGAAAAAATCATTTTAACCTATACACAGTTAAATATTGTCTCAGTGCTTTTTGAATCCAAAAATACGATAAAGGGATTATTAGCATAGTGTATTTTATCAGACGCACATCTTTAGGTATTCTGTATGAATGTTTGTTAATTGGTTGCCAATGGCAACAACTGCAATATGCATTTTGTCTGACTATTGTATTGAGATGATTTGCTACCATATGTCATTGACACTAATGGTGTTTGATTGGTGTGCATAAAAGGCGAATACTACACACGATTTTGGTTTAAATTTGAATAACTAACTGATTGATTTATCAGCTAACACAACATTCATATTGCGGGTTGAAAGTATGAGAGTATAAGCTGCGTTTTTTTGTTTTAATTTATGTGTTATATTTTATATGATTTAATCACATTTTATGTTATAATATAATGAAAATCTGACGTGATTATTTATAAATAATCGCCTTTTACAAAACTATGAATAATCTATTGCAGTGTACTATATATACATACATTTTGACTGGTGATATTATGCATATATAATTAATACTTATATTTCAATATCTTGTCGTATTTATATATTACAAAATGAAGCATCTAAAATATGCCTTATAAATAAAAACACAAACGGCATCCCATAATGTCCCTAGTGTATTTAAATATAATAGTCACATATGATAACGTCATAGGTAATGATATTTATTTGTTTGCATATATTAAAAATGAAATACAAAAAGCATTGCGTCATAATACTGGGTTAGGTAAAATAGCTTTAGGTACTTCAGCTCGTTGAACAAATGTGCCTATTCATGTAGCTAATGAATACATGTACATGATTTGAACAAACTAAACAGAAACTAAAATATTACTTCAATGCATTTAGAATCTTCCAATCAATCATCAGAAACAGCGAGTACAAATATGATGGCATAAAAAGGTGATAGAAGTAACGAAATTACAACATGTTGTCTCCAGTGTTGAATGGCGCGCCACTAATAACAGTATCACAATGTTCTTATCATAGCTCAATTTATAGTTGATCAGGATTTTGCAGTTCAATCTCACTGTGTTTCGTTCAATTTTCAATTGATTAGCATTTTTTTCAATCATATTGTATTTCGCCCGTTCTAATTAATTAGTGGTTCAATCTAATCAATCAGTTTTTTTTTTGCTTTAGTTTCACTGATTTTCTAATTGATCGATTCTTTTGCGGTTCAACTGGGTTTCGTTTAATTTCTAGATGGTCAAAATTGTGAACATTCAATCTCATTGCATTTCTCTCCCAATCGAATTTATTAGTAGCTTGCTGTTTCAATTTCATTGTGTTTTGCTCACACTCTAATCGATCAGCTCTTTTTGTTTAAATGATTTTTGACGTTTTAATGTCATTGTGTTTTGCAATGGATCTCTTTCAGTCAGTGTAATCTCTGTCAAATTTATTTGTGACGTCATATCCGGCACTTTGATCTTCACTGGGAATCATTTATGGCTTGATAACTTGATAACTTATGTGTACGGGGTAATAACATTTATCTTTGGCGGTCAGCTACTCAGCGTGACAATTCAATCGCAAGCGCACGTGTCACAATAACATGAATTCAATGTGATTTACACCGCATGGTCTTGAAAAGTAAAACGTGGCTTTGAAAAAAGTGACAATGAAAAGACAATGGAATACAGTTGAGCCATCCGCAGTGTTTAATTTGAATTACATGTTGTTGTTTTTTTTTGAAATTCAATTATTTATCGTTATTATAATATTTGCTGTTTATATGTTTTAAGACATAACTGATCTTTGTGCAAAATTTGGGCTGAATTCGGGCATCAAATGTTCAGGAATACTAGAATGTGTTACATAATATGCAGAGCTTTTTGTAAGGATGTTTACGTAAACAAAAAACTGTAAATTCATCCTTCATGATAACAGGACACGTCAGGATTTAACTAAGCTCGGTTCCAATGTCTTGTCCTTGTGCTACTACTGTGACTACCTTGGGAACATGAAGAACCGCTAGTTTGTTTACAAATAATATTGAGGGTAGTATTACAAACATGAACGACAAATACATATCCGCGGGACAGAGGATAAAATTACCTTGTTAACATAGTATAACGTGCATTTACATACACAGCAACGGCCAATCCATATAAAATGAAAACACGCTTTGAGCAACATTTATATATGAAAAAGCGTTAGCAAAGCACCCAGTCTAAGTATATAGAACACAAGGCGTTCTTGAATTATATTGTAGCGTTACTAATATTTTTCTACACTATAAATGAAAAGAACACTAGTGAGAAATGAGAGGTTATGCTGCTACCGTCCAATTTTTGCCCCTCCCGACACGTAGCAATGCATTGTTGCACAAATACGCCAGAATAATAGTTTATTGAACAGGGAATTTTGTTTCTGACATTCATTCAACCCGTTGCATGAACACTTCATCATTTTCACTGCTTAATTATTACCACTGCAGTAATCTCACAAACTTGTGGAACGCGTTTCTCTAGCCTAATTGATCCGCCTGCAATTTTCGTTTCAATCGTATTGCGTTTCGCTCCCGCCCTAATTGATCAGTAGCTTCTCGTTTCAGTCGCATTTCCTTTCGCTCTCGTTCTAAATTTACCAGTGTTTGTTGTATAAACCATAATTAATAAGCATTTAGTTTTTTGGCTTCAATGTCATTGCGTTTCGCTTTTTTTTTTAATTTATCGACATTTTTTTGTTCCATTCACATTTCGTTTCGCAAACGATCTAATTTATCAGCGGCTTGACCTTTCAGTCGCAATGCATTTCTACTCAGTTGTATTTGATCATTAACTTGTCAGTTCAGTCGCTGACAATTTCGTGCACGTTTTAACGGCGCCAGCACATAGTCGTTCAATCTCATTGCATTCGTGCACGTTTCAATTGATCAGTAGATTTTAGTTACAATAATTTTGAAAAAATGATCACGTTCCGTTTCAATCGCATTGCATTTCGCTCACGTTCTAATTGGACAGCCTTTTTGTCCTTTTAAATTTCGTTACCGTTCTAATTGACCAGAAGCTTGTCGTTTCAATCGCATTACGTTTCGATTAAGTTGTAATCGATCACCATTTTGTTGTTTCAGTTGCATGTCTAGTTTTCTTAACTGTTTTCTTAACAAGTTTGATTGATCCACATATTTCCTTTTAATTCTCATGTATTTTATTGATTGTTCATTGATCTGACTTTTTAGCACATGTTTTATCTAAATTCTTATTTGCTCAAGTTCTGCTTGGTAAAAAGATACCATTAAATAAATAAATTAATTAATTATTTATCGAAATCCAGCAAGAGGGGTTAATTTCCTATGACAGAAACATTTATATGCTTAAAAATGTTACGTAGTGTTATAAGGGCTGCATATGACTCACGAAAACGGGAGAATTTTGGATATTAATGTTATCCATGGAATAATTTGTTTACACGGTCAAATTAGTGCGGAATTATATATTTGATTCATTTAAAAAAATCTCCGAGATATTTTTTTTATCAAACTACATTTTGCGATGGGTGCTAACTATACAGGATTGTGAAATTTTAAATGTTGGCACATAATTAGATAATTGATATGATGTTGAAAAAAACTGTAATATGGCTGCCTTTATAATATGCTCTCTAACAGCATTAAGTTGCTTATTATTGAGTTGTCTTGTAAACAAACTACAACATGCGATGGGCACTAACTAAGTGAAATTGGGGGAGTTATATGTGATTAAAATGTTGTATAATCGGCTTGTTAAAATTAGAAAAAATATAATTTCCCTATGATTTTTTTCTAATTTATTGTATATTTCATTGTTTACTCTAACTGTCATGCTATAACGGGCACAATCTATGAGGAATTTCGAGATGGTAGATTTATGAATATAGTTCGTTCGTTTTGCTAACTCTATTTTTAAAAATGTATTCTGCTATGCGTTTATTGTTTAAGGTGTAATCTGCAAACTGCAATCACAAACAACTGACCCGAAATACACTTGATTGCCTGTTATTACGACACTATAGGAAAGTAAAATAAGTACCACTACCATTATAAACAGTTTATGTGTCATTATATGTTGGAAAATAGACCCAAAATAGCATGTCGGTTTCAATAAGTGGTATAAAAACGTTTTCTGAACTCTGTTAGCCACCATGTATCACGTGTTAATAAAGTGCTGATCGATGCTCAGAAAAATAATATTGTCATTGGTAAGTCTCGACACATCGTCTCACAGCTAATAGCCTGGGTGTAGAATGTCATCAAATGCGAGATGTACGTCATGTCATGCGTTAGTCATTTCAGCCCGTCGTGTATGAATCCATTTAACAAACTTTCTCAATAACTATCCTGCTATACAGATTGGCTGCCTTGAAAGTAGATGATAAACCAAAACATTTGGTAAAGCCTTCAAAAAACGTCTATAACCATCTAGTGAATGAAATTACACAAATATCGAGTAAAATCATGCATTAAGTTAAATCAATTTTAGGCGAGCCAGATGATGAATGTCATTTTTTTATTTGCAAGACCGTTCAAAATAGTATCAGGGGAAATTCTTCTCCACTGGGGGTCTCCCACACGTGTCAGGGGGGAATTTCGTCTGTCTCTATGTCACGTCTGCTTGAGGTACCGGACCGGGAAAGTCACCTAAGCATTTACAGTCAAATGAGACACACACAACGAAATACGTTTCAATAGCTAGTCTTTAGTCCTTCAGTCGAGTACTCTATAAGACACAGCGCCATGGGGAAAAGTCGCAAGGCTCACCCAAGACTGCGTCTCTCGTGGTGTTCTCGCCAAGACCAACTCAAACTCCTGTATTCACTTTCAAAACCTTAACCAATCATACAGCCAATCACACTAAGTACTGGACACGTCATATCTTTTGATTAATCGTTCACTATATTAGTAACTGCGAATACCAACTGTCAGAAATAGTAGTCCGGCTAGCGACGGTTATATCGTAATTAGTTCCAAATCACTGAGTCAAGTTCCGCCCAGGACCTCGTATGAGTCTAAATGATGACAGATATAACACAGCCATTCACGAGTAACCAGCTAACCAAGTCGGTCAACAGATACGCGAAAACTAATTCATGACACAGGAGAAATAATTACAAGCCTTTCAATATAAAATCATTCATGGGTTTTTAGTTACAAACTATAGTTTAGTTAAAATTGGAAAAACAGAATTGGCTTTGTACACATTCTGCTAGTCGAGTATGGAAACAATAGAACATTTATTTTATGAATGCGATTGTATTGGAATTGTTTGGTCACTTTTTGTTAAATATTATTAGGTTATGATAAGCACTCAGCACTGATAGGTAATTTAATCTTGGTCTGTAAATTTCACATTTATCACCCTAAAATCAAAAAATAAAACCACTATTTTGTTCAATGATTCCAATATTCAAAATGTGACTGCCAAACAGACGTCGACATCGCCATTTCTAATCTTTGATTCCACAACAAACTGAGACAAAGGTAGTTCATTTAACATGTAATTATTTAATTACGTAATAATATGTAATTCGACATGGAAACATACGTCATATTTATATTCAAAATATTTTAATCAGCAAACGTCAGAAAAGCATAACATCTAAACATGGTCATCATTTTAGCTATTGGGTCTCAGATGTCAAATTGGATTAACAATTCATTAATGAAAATACATTTCCGTATGCTTTTTAAATTTACTCTACCTCGACTGAAATTGAAATTTAGGCTACAAATAGAGTTATCCGGATGGTAAGACATGTGTCTATTTATATTTATACATTTATACTTATTTTCGGTGAAAATCATCACAGGTGACAGGCGTAAGCCGTAATACATTCCTGTGTATTCCGCTGTATGTTAAACATTATGTATTCGTTGCGGAAAACCGACCTATCCTGTCCCACGACCATCTCAACTCGAAATACATCTCTTTTTACAGCTGTTTGAATGGACTTGTTTTATTTAACTTGCATTTCATGAGATCAAGGGTCGTAACCTTGGTTACAACAAACTAATATAAAATAAGACATTTACGACACTATAAAAGCTAGATTTTGCCCCGAAGTCGGACGTGATTTTATTTTTAATCAACTCTTGGTCCGGAATAACGGAATTTACCTTATATTAGACATTAAACTTGTTAGGATTTCCTTTTAAACGACGGTGAAATATTGAAAATAAATTATGAAAACACCACTTAAGATAGGAAATATCAACGTGCATTAAAAGAGTGAAGTTGGCGTGTCTAACCAACCACAAAAACTATCATAGCAACCGAATACAAAGCAGCATTTGGGGGACAATGAACGCTAATTGCATACCTAACTGCAGATGTTTAGATAAGCGATGTATAGAGTGAGTTACATGTTCAGGAACACAAAACAAAAAAACAACTATAGAGCATAGTCAACAATAACATTTTATAGACTAAATGTTAATATATACTACTTTTGATTAAACATGTACACAACAGGATGTAATTATTTTCAGGTTCACCCAGCTGTGTCCTTTTTTTATTTTGCTTCATTCAAAAAGCTATGCACCTGTTGCAAATGGGCAAATTGAAACAAAAAAACCTAGTGAAAACAATATATATATATATACCGTAAATCTGCGTCGTGTGTCAAATATATTGTTTAGTTTAACCACATATGTAATGTTTAAATTATTAATATGGGGGGGTGTTGTTCCTGGTGTTCAATGCACATACTTGTAGTTTCCAAGTATTGAATGATATATTGTTTCACTATCCGGTCAGCACACTCGCCGTACAATATTGACAATATTTAGTTATATTTACATGTGTAATTTGCTTGTCAAATGACTTTTACTTTGTTACCATCCATAATAATAAATGGGTTCTATAACCAAACCTGGTATCTTTTTTACACTCTTCAGTATTGCAGAAACATCTTTATGATTTACCCAATCTGCCGTGATATCGTGAATACAGCGCTCATCATGCTCCGGGTTGTGCAGCATTAACACCAGCAACACGCGTGTCTGTGTTATGAGACATCTAGCAAACAGCGCATTTCACGGCAATTACAGTACAAAACAGTGATGCTGGAATTAATGATATAATTAATGCGTGATATGCTTTTCAAAACTGATTCTAGATATTCTAGAAACATTTCAGTATTTGTGTTTAGATGCATGTGTTTTATTTCTACTGTAATTTGTTTTACCAATTTCAAGGTCATACTCAAATGATATTGCGTGACACACACTAATTATTTTAACGAGATATGAATGAAACGTTGGTTAACATAACATAATATGTGTAAGATATACCGATAATTATTTAAATTGAGTAAACCAGAGGAGGGTATGACTCACATTTATATTTTATGTCAGTGCTGTCTATAATAATTGTTAATAAATGTAATGAGTGAATAATAACAAAATACTTAATTTCGATATATTCCGTTTTCTTATAAATATTAATTGAATGTTTTTGTTATATTCCATTGTGCAGTGTTGTTGATATATAAGTAAGCAATAGAAGCGCGTCTTACTAGCCGGGTAGCTCTTTATTTTTAGCTGACATTTCACTTCTGGTCGAAGTCATGTGAATGATAGTAGCAGGATAGTCAGATGGATGCATGCACGGTGGGCTGGCATGAATAATACTTCACTAGACGCCCAACTCGGTTTTGATGAAATTGCGCATTAGTGTCATTTATTCATGCTAAAATATATCGAGACCTACTAATTATTGCATCACTTTTCTCGGCACTGTTAAGAACTGAATCAATTTACGATAGATGACGAACAAACGATTTCCTGGATTTCCAACTGATTTAGCGTCTGTTACAAAAATGTAGCTTGTTTTTAGAACTAAACAACTTAAAGCAGTTAGACAAGCAGCCATGATACTCACATCTAACATCTACAAATCCCGTTTATTCTAGTTTGTTCAAATACCAATTCGGAATAAACAATGTAATACTTTTTGGCAACATATTTGACAGAGAAGCATCTCGAAATTGGATTTTCCACAGCACAAAATGTATATTTAATTAAGTACCCACATAAACCGTATTTTAATCCTGTGTGTTTACAAAACACCTGCGAATAACAAATTAATGCCGTGTGACAACAAATTTGCCAGGGGGCTATATTGAAACTATGGTTTAGATGAGTGTATGAATGAATGAATAATTAATATATGGTGTCATAGTAAGTAAAGCAAAATATTTGTGTAATAGTAATCAGTGATACTAAAATCCGGCCTCGGGTCTTATATCTGATATTATATCGGAATCAATAAAAAACACGATAACAGGAGAGACTGTGGTGGCTGACCTATTCATTGTATAATAGTGTTTTAATATTATTATTGTTTTATTATACCAAATATGTCGCTAATATTTACTGAAATAAGGAAATAAACATTACCCAAAATATATCGATATATTATTAATAGCGGGAAAAACTCTTTTTTTGCATAATGTTTTTGCAAAAATTAATATTTACTGTTTTATAATTTAAAGGAAATAAAACGTGAGTGCAACTTACACATAAACATCTTTATCGGTGTAGTTCATTTCATCCTTCGCAATATAAGTTAAGTACCCATCACTTTATTTATAGATAGCGGCGCCTCGAGTGTTGCTTGTTAATGCTTACAACGGCACGGCTACATATCTTTTGTAAGACCTGATTTCAATAGCCGTAACATCCGCCAACCTAATGATTGTCTTGTATTGCTAACTACACGCAATAGTGAATAAATTGACATTTTCTATTCCGACACGTTTTCGTGTATGGTTAATTTATGTTAGCACGCGTAAAACTGTTTCTTTCGGAACAATAAAACATGATTAGCATGTGTTTCCCTTCAAGAAATACTCGGTGCTCTTCGTTTGGTCGGCAAACATGTAGAACGCTTTCTCTTCTAGGATCTGCCATGTACCTACATTGGCACTCATCTCTAGTAGTTTTTAATATGAACGATGCAAATAACTGTTTCCAAATTTTCCAATATTTAGTACGATAGATTTACTGACACGTGGGCAGCAGCTTGTCTCTTTCCATATATAAAAAACTTTATCGAATAAAAACAACGTATTTTTACCATGTTGCACTATGGTGGTATACAAATACCCGGTCCGGGTGCCTAACCTTTTTAGACTTGATTTGAAATAATTGGTGATGGCGAGAAACAAAGCATAATAAAAGATTTTCTGTATGCAGTAATTTAATTTTTTCATCCATTCTCCTCGCGTAAGCGTGTGCGAGAAAAGGGGTGGGGTATCCTGGCCTTTCATTTCTATTGTTAGTGCTATACGCTAATGGGTGTATGGCATAAACCAAGACAGGTACTACTAGTATGTGAAATGGGAATGAATTTCAGGAATGAAATATTATTATTAATATTTATGATTTTCATAGATTGTCAGAGCGACTCTTCGCAGTTACTACGTCAAGATATCTTTCAAAGCTGTCATGTTAAGATCGTCTCGTCACGGGGAAACCAACAACCTGTCATTCATGGCGTAATGATTCGTCATTGCCCGACACATGCATGTTCTATAGGTTATATGATATACGCCCTGAGACTTTTTATAACCCTATCTTGTTTGTTTGTTTTATATGTTTTAATCATAAATGTTTACTGGCGGACATTATGACATAGTTTGATAGGAAATCGCCCGGTTTGCAATGACGAGCCGTCGTGTTCTTTTATTTCGTTCTGGTCGGAAATTAACAAAAATAAAATTGGGTAACATCACATGACGTAGCCTTTACAGCAAACTTCCCACACGAAATTTTGGGTTATTATACAGACAAGATGTATCACCCTGTGCAACAGGATTTAACTTTAAATTTCATAGCAGAACCCCACACGAATTATTTTAATTCGTTCTGTCTGATGAATTAGTCTAAACAAACAGTAATTTAAGGAGCCCGCTGTGTGACAAACTAGACTTCTTACTATAGCCCCGATACAGCATATGAGCACGCATATGAGCGCGCAGCCTTCACGTCGTCTTTGTGAATGACGCGACATGTCCATGTAAAGGAAATAAATATCTATCATCTACTAGTAATAACAAAGTGTTTATCAACTCCCGCTGTGTCGTGTCTATAATCATGTCTTCAGGCAATGGCAATGGAAGTCATAAAAACGAAATGAGGTCTGTAATTACTTTCACAATGCCGGAAACTCTGCATGTGGCAAGACAACAACAACGGCTTGAAAAATATAATAAGCAGACACACGTCAAAGAAACCTTCTACACATAACGGTGACGATGAAGGCAGCTACATTCTAACTAGAGAAATATTCGCATGGTTTAATTTTCGTTTTAGTTGGAAACCAAGAAAACCTACAGCAATTGATCGTTCCTAGTATTCTAACATATATTGGCAACTCTTAACACAATGTCTTACAGTGAAGGTGGCTTATTAAAAAAAGTCAAAAAATAAAACATTTGAAAAACAAACTATACAGATTAGACATTACAATAGGGAATACTCGATTCATTAAAGAGTATGATTTATTGTAAAAAAAAAAGAGTTATGATATTCGATTATGAGCAGCTAATATAAGATGAGCAAATGTAATTTGAAATTTACAAATGAATGTTTGGCAACTGGAAAAAGTTACTGGTCGAATTCTACAAGACATCGGGAAATTTATTCGGATTTGATGGTTATAAAGATCAAAATTCGCAAATTCAAATGATTATTCAAAAATAAAACCCTTGAAAATGATGGTATTGGTCATGAATGATATCTTGAATTTTGGTCGATGTGGGAATTAATTAGTTAAATCGTGTATTACTTTATATGCCAGGAGGGACCAAATAAACAGTCAAGAACGAAAGGTGTATAAGGTATAGCTCCGTGTATAATGAAGACTTCAACTCGCTTGGCGAATTACAAAAGTCCCACATCAAGGCGTGAATAAATTAACATGTAATCGGCCAATAACTGCATTCGATGGCGTGATCACGTGATTGTCAGGAATGTGTCTCGAAGATTCGAGCAGTTACCGCAATTGGGGTTGCCGCTATGGGGCACAGTTAGTACAAAGTGTGTTTATGAAATTAATGAAAAATATGTTTATAATATCTATCCTTAACATCAATTCGTTGATCCTAAATAACACAGGAACACGATGTGAACTCAACGTGTGTACGTGATGTCACTATAGTAACACATCTTGCATGAAACACTAAGTGCGTTTGTTAAAAAACGCCCTATCAGTGACTTAACACTTTTAATTTAAGGTATAATGAGGTATACGAAGTATAATAACCTCCTCGGCATACTGTAAAATGACTAATTTTCACTGGGTTTAAATTTCACTGATTTACCATTTCAGGCATATTCAGTGGGTTTTAAATTCACGGTTTCGTCATTTAGATAATGTGTTCTATGCTAAATTTTACATATTCACTGTGTTTTAATTTAGCGCATTTTTCCAGTCAGCGAAATAAGCTAAATTAAAACCCAGTGAATAATTACCCCCTTTACAGTACTATAGAAATTAGTTTTTATAAAGCATTCTATTTACTAGGCATGTTCCTCCCGTGCAAATTGGCCTTACGTCTCCCCAATAATACAACTATTTGTCCTAGTCATTTGAAATAAGTGCATTCACTACTTGTTATATCAAGTTGTCTTTTGATGGCAGTTTAACGAGGAGCGCGTGATTTTACGGTGGCTGGCGTATTTGCCGAGTTGTGAGTTCGAATCATGTTTATGTTTATTGTTATTAGCTGTAGTATTTATTTGTTTGTTTTATTTGTAAAGTTTATTTTAAACGACGTGGCAAAGAATATTATGATCAATTAATTACACATTATGGCATAATTGTGCTAGGCATATTTTACTATCTTATTTACTCGACAATGAAAAACAATGTATTCTGTGCATCCAACTCAACTAGTAATTAAAAGCCCTTTGGAAGAAAATTAATTTTCGATACAATTTTGCACGCAAAAATGTATTCCCGCCATTGCCATCGATTTATTGTAGTATGTTTTTCAAAGATCTGTGTGTTTCCTGGATCTTACCAATAAAGGGATTGTTTATGTATCACGCCATTCTAAGTGTAATTGAATGTTTAATCCTTGGGCAATCTTTACCCGCTGGCTTTCACACTATACCACCTACATTTGTAGTTGTGAATTATATCTACTCTCTCGGACAACTCGCCGATTTCACCGATGTGATATATAAAGTAGTTTCTGTCTTATGTCCATCTCAGGCAGATATCTCGAATCTGGGAAGTTAATTCACATATATGTTGTATTTTACATAAGAATACATACTGCGCTATGAAACCGAAATCATTAACTTCCTATTCCATTGGTTAAGTCATATGTTACGTAGTACCCTTGACAATTGTATATACGTTACTATTCCAGTGCTAGAAGTAGTTGATACTTATTACTATTAGATTTGGTGGTAAAATGTACGTTATCCTACAAATAAAATGTTTAAAAATAGAAAATGTATATCATGTATTTATATTTGCATTGGAATAAATACCCGAACATAAATGTAAAAAAACAATATCACAACACAAATTGATGTGTATACTACAGTTACCGAATATCGAACTAGAACATAATAATAATAATAAAATTAACTTATTTTTTGCTTATTTCGAGTTTCCTGCTGCCTGTCATTTAATGGAAGCAGCAACATTTTATTTTAAAAACCGTCTTTAATGACGTTAGCTTGGGTTGAATTGTGAAACCATCCTGTGTGTATAGCATATGTAAGTTTGTGGTATGTTGTAGGTTTCCTGATTTAAATTATCCTGCTAGTACTTGCTTATATGTTTGTAAGATAGCTATAATCGCAATCTAGTACGTTGATACGAAACCGATATACTACTGTGTTGTGCATGTCTTCGGAAGGTTCACTTGATTTAGCCAAAATGTACGTTACTCAAGACAATGTACATTTCAGCAACGTAATATTAATTACATCGAGATCATCGATTTTCGAACGAGGAACTAAGAATTGTTTTACATCCCACAATTGATTTCACAACATTTGATTAAGCATAATATATTGCGCAGAACTATCAGGGGGGGAATTCTTCTCTCCTCGGGGTTCTCCACACTTATCAGGGGGGAATCGCGTCTCGTCTCTATATCTCGTCCCCTTGAGGTACGGGATCAGGGAAGTCACTTAAGCTTTACAGTCAAATAAGACACACACAACGAAATACGTTTCAGCTCTCGTCTTAGTCGGTCATTCGAGCACTCTGTAAGACACAGCGCCCTGGGGAAAAATCCCCAAGACTATCGCAAGGCTGAACCAAGACTCGCCCAAGACTGGACTGCCTCAAGGCTCGCCCCAGGACTGGACTCTCGACTGCGTCTATTGTGCTGTACTCCCCAAGACCAACTCAAACTCTCTTTATTAATTTTCAAAATTCTAACCATTTACAAAACAGTAAAAAGACTCCAGGGTGTAACCTTCAATCATAAAGCCAATCACACTAAGTACTGAATACGTCATATATTTTGATTAATCGTTCACTACATTAATAACTACGAATACCAACTGTCAGAATGAGTAGTCTGAATAGCGACGGTTATCTTGTAATTAGTTCCAAATCACTGAGCCAAGTTCCGTCCAAAACTTCAAATAGGCCTAAACGATGACAGACATAACACAGCAATTCAGCTAATAATCAACTAATTAAGTCGGTCAACAGATACGCGAAAACACATTCATGACAGAACAGCGAACTTAATACATATACTACATATATTTTATGTTAATTTGACATGCAAATTTAGCAGTGCAACAATTACTTTTCCTGAAATCAAAGACCATTATTAGCCTTAACTTTTTATATATTACATTCTACATATTTCAGTAGATACAGACATTGATAAATCATTGAATTTCCGAAAAAGCATGTTCATTGCATTTATGTCATACGTGTTCAGTAAAGAGCAGACTGTCGTATTGCATAAAATAGCACAGCGTGACAAAACTTAACAATCACCAAGTCTTAATAGAAAAGAGCGGCTTCACACACTGGCACTACATGTTTGTTGTCATTGTCATCATATGCTATCTACGTACATTTCAGAATACAAAGACAATATGTTAACTGTAGACATGGTAACCGTCGAACGGTTGTTTTTTATCTTTTTGGATTACAAATTACTATATACAGACAAACAGTAATTATTTTTTTTATATTTAAACAAACCGAAAGAAATTTGAGGTACCAGAGACTTCGAAGCAAATTCCAGACTCGTTAAGATCACTTTGATTCGTTCTAGTTGGCAACTTAATCAGTGAGCTATCCGCCCCTGGTAACAAACGATACTTCATACTAAAGCTTTGAAATTGTCGGGGTCATTTCACTTCGTTTTGTTTGACAAGCCTGTCTTAACAAATATACGAAAATGTGAAGTTCCCCGTGTGAAAAATTAGACTTATTAAATTAGACTGCATAAAATCAACACAAACGACAATATATATAATCTGGTTAATACATTACAACCTGATTTATCTCGGTGTCAACTGTCAGCTCACCTGAAACCCATACACGTAAGCCACGTAAGCTTCGCCGTATAATCAATTTATTCTCAATTTCGTTGTTCCACACTTCATTTAAATTAAGTACAATGCTTGCTGCCATGCTGTATAAATATTCTCGCCTTTTGACTTAAGGCACGACTGACAAAATGCGCTAGAATGCACGAACTAGTGCGACCTATACAGTTGAAGACGCAATTAAAAATTTATATAATAAAATAAGTGTCATATTGCGTTTCGACATCGACATCACAACGTCTGGTCGCCAGTGACATTTACTATGCATATGCTACGTTATATGATGTCAATGTATGTTTACTAATTGTACGTGTATGTTGCTTGCAATGCAAATTAAAACAGTAAAGTTCTGAACTTACACATTATTGTTACGTACGTTCCAACGCCTACTTCAGCAATATGGCTTAGACCAGATGTGTTGTTCCACGCCATTGTCTCTGGTGATGTCATCGTATAAATGTATAGCCACCAACTGCTCCTATGCAACGCGGTGTGTTATATATACAGTTTGGATTCCAGGAATATTCCATTTCACGTCGGGGATGTCCATGTAAATCACTACGCACCTTTCTAATGATATTGTGCAATCTATTCAAGTAGCGTTTTCATTCAAATATATTCTCCACAGTCTCGCTATATCATATAAAATACATTTACAGAACATCTAAACAAATATATTACTGCAATCAACACGGAGAATCTGAAACAATCTCTAGCTATATTTTTGGTAGGAATGGTATATTTAATATTTGTGAACGCTATGTAACATGACACTGTTATTATTTCCTTACTTATATTCTGTCGTGTATATGTAGTTAACTATAAGGGTCTCGGTGAGGTAAAGCAGTATTTGAAGTGTTTAACTTACTGATACAATTGTTAGTTAATATTAGCAGATTGACCTTTAGACGTCATGGCTGACTGTCGCTAAATAAACTGTTATTCCATGATATTTTTGTTCTACACAATATTTTATGAATTATATTGACAAATATATTAATATCACTATTTCTGATTGTTTCTAATGTCGGCTAAATATGATGTGAGATTAATTATAATTCTCCAAACACAGAAATCTGTAACACCATTGTTTAGCGAATTGTCACGTATTGTGATACGGTGACAGTTTGAATTTACTCAATAATTTTAATTATGGAACTAATGCATCTCCGAAACCTTAAATATGGTTATGGCTTTTTAAATAACTATATTCCTGAATAGCAAAAGCTCGAAACAAATGAAAATTACCACACTCGTTTAATAAATCTAATATTGTAGGATCGCTCGTGACATACCCTCTGTATATCAGGTGAGATACTACAGGTCATTGACCCGTAGTTCTTCTGTACAAAAGATGTTGAGCAACACACGGACACTTTGACAACACACAGAAAAAATACCAATTTCTCGTGATATAACTTCGTTATAGTACGCCTACTTTTATCATACTATAACTATCTGTTATAATGTGTTTATGAAACTTTTTAGATTTTGGGATAACCATCCTGGGGACAATCTTAGAAGAAAACTATGAGAAGCACGGTGTTATCATATTAATATAATAATAAATATGGCTGCCACACCTCTGTAAAAACTAGGTATTTCCGATATTATGACTTATTGTTTGCATGAATGCTGTCCACAGAAGCAGTACCTGTGAAATATATTAATAAACTAAAGTGTGTAATTGGTGGTGATAATCTGAGATTATTAGATCGCTTACGAAAGTATCTGTCTTCTGGCTCATGTGGCCTGTGAATTACCCATATGAATATGAAAGCATTGTACGCTGTATTAATGTATGACACAACGTATAGTATATAAATTTACAAATAATTACATATGCATATAACTTCATGCAGTTTTTATAAGAGGCAGCTGTTTACTATCTGTTTTCACAGAGTTTTCTCTCAAGGCTCAGTCACGAAATTTAAATTGCACACATTACATAAAAACGTTACGATGGCTATTGTGAGAGAAGGCTATAATAAGGGGGACCTTTAAAAGAAACTTCTTGCTTCAAACTGCAGTACATGTTAGTGTATTATAATGGAGCATGCACCATTTGGTAGTGGTGCACGCGCCATAGTATTTCGTTTCCTTAAGGGATGTTGCTTTTTAAAGGACGTGAACGTCGCGTCACGCATGCGCGAGATATGGGTCTCATATGAACAAAGATGGCTACTATGACTGTTTTGCAGATTATCGAGTACAAACTGAGACGTTACCAAACTTTGAGTGAGTAATTTCTTTGGTGATGGGAAGGTATCGAAGGAGTAATCGATAGTAATTAGTGCCCGTCGCGCCCACGTCAAAACTCGTACTCGTGATTTCCTCTGTGAAAAACAATGTTTATCAACACATGCGCGGCGCGACAACCACGCGTGCTTGTTTTATGAAGCCAATACATATGCAAACGATGAGTATAGTTATGACATAGAGATCGGTTTGTGAGTCAAGATAATCATCTTATTGTATTAATAATATATACAAAAGCTAGTTAGTACAAACCTAGAACAATCCCTCTCTTTCTATTTTTAAAATCTGAATAATCACATCAGTGATTGGACAGGCAGAGAAGCGACATCCATTCCAACCGCCAACTTTCACGAGCAAGCCAGAGAACACAATCCGTCGGCACGATTACTGTACATCTATACATCACAGGCAACATGTAAGTATAGGCACCCATCACCAAGTTCCCTGGATGCTTTTAATATGTGCCACGCAGACACACTTTGAATTTAATACTAACTTTCTTTGTACGAAAAATCGTTTTACAAATTGCGAAACTAATACAATCATAGATGTACATATAAAACCTTTTAACATTCTATAAATAACTTACAACTTGCATAAGTTACGTCAACTACAAAATTGATGCGATGAGGTGTGACAAAAGACTAACAGTATGTACACAATTCTAGCATTATACAGGCCAATAATCTACCGGTAATTACGTTGTATGTTTTGTAAATTCTGAGGGGGCTATCTGGTTAATCTGTCGAAGCAGAATCGCCATGATTGTGGTACGTCATTGTGCAGAACACATATACCCGCTTCATATGATGCCGACTGTGAAGGAAAACATACTCCAAGGTGAGACCTTTCTTATGTGAATTAATTTAGCCATTCCTATCACGTTTATTATAATGAGTATACTGAGATGTGAGCGTTTTTTTTACGTTACAGTGAATGCTACTGATACGTCAGTTGCACGTGCAAGTAAAAAGGCGCATGTGCAGACATGTTTTCAGTCACCTAGTTACAATGGATGTATCACGTACGAACTGCGTGAATGACGTGTTCAACTTTTGGATTGTCTGCACGGATTCTATTTATTTATTATCATTCTCGAGGTTTCAGATTGTTACGATTATAATAGTTCGTTAACAATCGCTGTCAGGCCCAAATCGCTATTATCTCGATTTACTCAACGGCAGACAGCGTAATATTTCAACCGATAAATATATCCTGTGGTGGGGATCCTTACGTTTATTTCCTTTAATTCTGAATGTACACATAATACTTATGTGTTTGGAGTAAACGCTGCATATATGTGATTGCCGTATTACAACACATTGATATGATAGTGATTTATCGAATACAAAGAGACTAACTTTGATATACCAATTAACTAACCACTTCTCAATAAGTACTGTTCAAATTGGAATCGTGTGTTCTCGATGGTGATGCTTGGTTTATTTTGTTGGGTTAACCTTGATCCACTAATTAACAAAGGGCAGAGTGAGTACCATTCAAATGAAATTCGTCCTTACACTCTGTTAAAGACCTGTTTGTAGACATTATTTTAATAAGCTTGGTCGGAAATAGTTTCCAATTGGTTCCTATGGCAGAAATATTCCATCATATCTCAAAATTGTGTTCGGTGGCCTATGTTAAAAACGATATGCACTGTTACGCGGATACGTACTGGCTGTCCTGAATAATTGGAACATTTTGAATATTATCGTCTCAAAACTACCACGTGAACCACGACCGGTGATAGACGGAGTGGTCTCGTTCTGGGTCATTTTCGTCGGTCGATCGTCTTGGTTAGTCGTCGTTGTTCAACCGCATACATCCCCAGGCGTAACCGTGAGATTTTCACTCGGAGTCTAATTTAAGTCAATATATATTTTACTGTATCTACCATTGAAAAAATCACAATTATTGCGTATAACTACAACTATACCGTGTGTCTAGTATGGATTCCTTCAACCGAACACAGCATTCCCAAGAAAACAATTACAACAGCGTGACGTCAAGAGCGCGAGGTTCTAAATTTACGTCATTTTGTTTTTGTTTGTCCTGCTATTTAGTTTTTTCACTGACGAACATTTTTTTTTTATTTTTTTTTTCTTTATTTTTTTTTATTGCTTTAATTTTGTTATTTCATATTTTGTAAGGATTATGCGTGTTAAAAAAAAGGGTGGAGAATATTTGCAACATTTTCTTTCGATGAACAGCTCCATTGATTGTACATAATTCACTGCCTTACCGTAGGATATGTACATATGACTTAATAACGCCAATTGAGGGAAGTGTTTATGTCATTGAACTAGGAATTTCACAAATAAATGTCTGGATGTATTTTTTTCCCGGGGGTCATTTACGTAAGGGTTTCACTCATTTTCCACACTGGTGGCATATACGGTTTTAGTATTCTGGCTTCGATGGTAAACGCAACTAACAACAAATAACTAACACCGATGGATCTCTGTGATTCAGACATATTACTTCACAATCCCTAGGAGTAGAATTGTTGAGAATGTTTGAATAGGTATGGTAAAAAAATATTCATATGATTGTCGTTTTTAAAACATCATGGATTATAAGGTAAATGCAACAGACCCTTTAGTTAGTAGCCATGCAGTTTATAGGTAGGACTGTTACGCAACATCTAAACGACATATCATCATGACCTTCTACTGTCTACTGTGTGCTGTGGAGGTTTTATTAATGATTGATGAGGCTTTCCTGTGGCATTTATTTATAAGTGAAAATTACGTCATGCAACTTATTATTATGAGAACACTGTTTTAACTGTCACAGTATGTTGCCATAGCAGCAAGTGATATGTTTTAATATTCTTTGATATAAATTATACAATTGTGTTCACCACTTTGTTGTAATGGATGCAATCATTTTTAAACTTTAGAAAAAAGGGGACACTTCCAGTTAAGCCTAATCTCACAACAAATTTACTTTCTGGATTAAAATTACAATGGATAACATAAGATAGATTAACTTTGTAAACAACATAAATGGTGCAATCCATGGGATTGAGCGGTTCCCCTTTAAGGATAAATTTGAGAAATTTCAATAGAAAGAATACCATTGGCGAATGTTGGAATACCATTGGCGAAATTGATGAAACAAGAATCTCAGGATCTCATATACATATTTTGACCTATGTCTTTATGACCCAAAAGTGTATAAACCTTTACAAACTTGAAATAGTTTTTTATTTGTTCTGGTTGAATAACTGGTACAGATTGTGGAACTGGTACAGGTTCTGGAACGAGTGTGACAGATTTATTTCAAAATAGAGGTAAATAGAATTCCTAATGATTGGTAATTTGGTTCTTCGAATTGGGCTAATTGATGAATGGTTATTTTTAATTCCTGGTGATTTGTGATTGGGCGCTTCAAATTTGTGGTGATATAGGATCCAGCTTCCATTCACCAATTTCAGACGATGTAAAACACCGTTATTTCATGATAGTTCAAGAATAGTGTTTCCTATGTAGTATCATTTTGATCAAATTGCTGGGTTTCCAGCATTCGTACAATCTGATGAAAGGTGGGTCAAAGTGACTATTAGTGCTGTGAAACTCCGGATTGAGCCATGATCAAATTGCTAATTGCCAATGACGTAGTCGGACGAATTGTATACCCTCAAATAAGTTTTTAAATCGTTCGACTTTTCCTTTTACGTTCGTGGAATATTATTGAAGTAATCTAACACTCCATGTAGAAGTAATTATTTCAGTTTGGAGAACACATTGTGTAAAATACAATGGGAACCCCTGACCGTCCTTCAACATATTGATAAGGAGAGCATCTGTCAGACATTTTTTCACCGCAGTTGTGTTCAGTCGTAGTTCAGACTTACAGTGAACACCCACAACAATACCAAACACAACTACAAAACTAATTAAAATTACCCTTTTTTCGCTTTCAAAAAATTATGTTGTTGACCGAATGAAATGTTCTTGACAAATGTAGTATGGAAATGGGTATTATGTAAATGATTCCTGTTGGCATTTTTCCCGTGTTAAATATGGGTAATTTTGATTTTAATTTTACGGTCAATGCGCTGCTGGTTCTTTTCTCAGTAGTAGAAACAATCCTACATTGTTTTCAATAAAGTCGAAGGAACAGAGCAATAAACCGCATGCGCAAATGGTCTCTAAAATTTGAGAGCGAGAACCACGCGACCTTTTTTTTTTGACTAAGAGATGTTAGAGCAATCGATGCAATTGACCGTATTTGCTAATAGCCGTCAAGGTATCGTTCAGTTGTAGAACCTGCTTTCCATGCGCGTGTGGGGTTAAGGGTCGGGGTAAAAGTTCCAGCTCCGTTACGACGCAACGGCGGTTTATTTTTTTAGCTTCGTTGCGATGCAACGGCATTTTACTTTTTAGCCCCGTTGCGCGGCAAAGGCGGTTTAGTTTTTAACCTCGTTGCCGAGTAACGGTAGTTTTCTTTTAAACAGCTTTTTTTTAAATACTAAATTACTATTTAAATAAGCTATTTCTATTTTTCTATCTCTTTTAATTAATTAATTAATTTATTTATTTTTCTATTCTTTTTTTCTTTTCTTTTAATTATTGATCTTTGTTTCCATTTATTCTTTTACGTTTTTATTTCTTCTTTTATTTATTTATTCGTCTATTCTTTCATTTTTTTTATTTATCATTTTGCTTAGTTGTGCTTTTTCAATTTTGGCCCTAATGGCGCACCACAAACGGTGGCACGGTGATATTGCAGAACTGTATTCATGATATGACGGATTAATAGCATGGCGTATGCACATTCACTCTGGAAGTCGGCTCAAAATGGCTGTCCTGTGAACACGAGTCCGTATCCAGACCACGTACATGGGTTGTCTGTTTCAGTATTCAAGTACAAGTTATTATATTTGGTAAATCACGTGACATATAATGCCTGCTTAGGTAGGACAATGTCGAGTTTAACATCTTCACCGGTCTTTAATTATCATGCCACCTGCGACTCAGGTGTTAACGAATGACACCTGTCGACGTATCATGCGAGTACATTCTGTGATCCAGTCTAGTTTCGTAACAGAGGCTTTGATTTTTTATTCTTCTAATTCATGAGGAATGTATCTAACGGAATCCTGAAAATAAACTTAGCGAGTACTCGTAAATAAAGTAATGTAGTTACGGCATTCAGTAAAGCTAACTGCAATATTTCAGGATTTGTTGTGAAACCAAGTGATTTTTTCATTTCTCATAGCGATAACAATATTTGCTGGGTTATTTTCTGCAACTGGGAATGTAACTTGTAATTTCGATAAAATTTGACATAAAAATTATATAAACAATTAGTTATATAGTAGATTTACATAGATTTAAAATTAGCGGATTTCATTAATTAACGGAATTGGGATTATGTACATGATTAATTCCTATAAAGTTATGGCACTAATACCTTAAATAGAGCAAGGGAAAGTTTCATTCCAAAACAAGGAGTAATAATTGAAGAAATGTGTTAATATAGAAAGTTCTAAACAAACTGGACACCTGGGTCTCAAAGAACACTTTTTATGCAAAAAAAGGATGGAAATATACCAGGTGATTATTTGAATCACGAAAACTAAACTGAATAGATTGAAGGCATACTTTAGATTTGTGGAAGTAGTTAGTCTACATACCAGAAATCATAATAGAATAGTTCTACAGAAGACCTCGGCAAAGCATTATTGGACAAATTAAATTATAAGTTGAATAAAAAAAAAAGGGAATTTGCTGCTGGATTCGGCCGTGGTTTGGGGAATGCTGATTTCATCTGTTAAAAATAATGTTTGTTGGTAACATGACATTCAAAATAAAAAAAGAGAAGAACTGTGACTCAATGTTTACGATTTGATTTGCTTCTAAAATTTGATTTTGTGATTTTGTATTCACGTAGAAATTGTTCAGATGAAATGGCATTTTGATAATGGAGAGGATGTACTCATTACCATCCATATGTTTATATTTTGGCTTGGTGTAAGCAAGACCAATTAAATGGCAGAGGCAACTGAAACAAACACATATCAATTTATCATAAATTACCGCTATATTTTATTATAATATAGATATATTGAAATTAGATATTGAAATTGTCCAAAAATAAAACGGTGATTTATGATAAATTGATTGTAGGTCGTCCTTCTATACTTTTTCTTTCAAAATAATAATTGACGAATTTGTGAATTTCAGATTTTACACAAAATATATGTCTATAATCTACCTGTCAGAACTTCTCTATTTCACATGATCAACGATTGAAACAACTATTTTTTTGGTGACGTGTGACACTTATTTTATCATTGCAAATATGTATCGGAATTATGCAATGGGTGTTAGTAGTGCTAGCAAACTCAATTATTGAAGATGTGGAGTATCCAGTCTCACTCATTCTCCAAATACTTTATTAGTTGAAAAAGATACATCTATTTGAGGTCAGTCACTAGATATCAGATAATTTAAATAAAAGAATGTTACTATGGTCATTTGAGAGTACTTTTGGGCACTTTTTTGTTTACTTTTTTAGAATAACAAAATATTAAGAATATCGTATTTCTTCCTGGGACTACCCAAATTCAAATACAACTGTGAAGATCAGTGTTCATTTCAACATTATTCGTCAATATCTATAATTTCGATCCGGATTCCAGAATACAATTGTCAACTGGTGATGTTCGTGCAATAGGTCACAACTTTTGTAATTTGACTACTAACAACACCCTCTCTGTCTGTCTGTCTGTCTGTCTTTCTTTCTGTTTTTGAAAAATAAATACTACCGGGTAGTAGTGGTTAGTGTAACCTATAGCGGGCGCTTACACTGACGAACTTTGCACTTCAAATTGTTGACCTCTGACCTGTAAATATGGCGGGGAAGCCAACGAGGCGAGCAGAGTGTCGCGTATAAATACAAGTTTTACAAGCTTAGAAGACCAGTAGTGAATGAAAACTTATACTGCCAGTTTACCTACCTATACTGCAGCTGTATTTACGTAAGTCGACTAAAAATAGCTTTCGTTATAAAGTTCGTAATGGGTCAATTTTCAGACATGTCTTGTGGCAGTGTGTATTCTTCGAAAGTGAAATTGCCCTTGAAGTCCTAGTAGACTGAAATAATCTGTGTAACACCAGGAATGAAGTTTGCCTAAAACATGGCTGTCTTAGAAATACCAATCCATTATTCTAAATACAAAAAATCAAAAGTGAATAACGTTTAAGGGGTACCCAACTACTAATAAGGTAGCCCTGAAACTAGGGTGGATGTTATTCGTTCGACTGTCCAAACACTGGCGTAGATCCTGATAAGATGAATGTGTAAAACAGAATGCACAAAATAGGCAAACTAATAATAATAATTTCATTTATTACACTATAATGAAAGTTAACAAATCATTTTAGGCTGTTATGTAATAAATTATAAAAACCAGGGTCCATAGCGTTGAGAAAATCCTTTGAAAGTCATTGGATTTTTTTAGGTCTGGAAAGTCTTTGAGTTGTCTTTAAATTACAGGAAAAATAAAAAAATCTTTGAAAAGTCTTTGAATTTCTTCATAATTATTAATTAATTTTAGAAAGGCTCGTTTTTTCCAGGAACTACCATATCCTCAGAACTTTGATGAGCTTTGGTGATGATGTTGGCCTGAATTAATGGTCAAAATGTCTTGGGGGGGGGGGGGGGGGGAAATGCAAGAAAGTTTTAGAAAAGGTCTGGAAAAGTCTTGGAAATTATTTGGCTATTGGTGCTATGGACCCTGAAAACCAGTAACGAAAATAAAAGAAAGGTTAAAGAAAATTAAGATAAATGTGGCTTAGCCTGAGATAGTGTAATGATTTGTTATTATGTATGATAAGTACATGTCTATGTATCATTCTGTCAAGTTTTATATAAAAATCACACCCTGTTCAAAAATGTCATATATGTAAAGAAAACGAACTTTGAAAGGTTCGAATACGTGATTTTTATGCCACAATCCTGGCACGTTTCAATCCTTGGGATATTTTACTATAATTGGGTGTGTCTACATCGCGTGTTGAAATTTGCATATAACATTAGCGCATAACGAAGTTGTGATGAAGGAAAGAGTGATATAAACAAAGATCAGTGATCACTTGAAATCGTTACCAGGAAGGGGGAGGAAGAAAAGTTATATAACATTTTATTATTTAATAATTTATTGAAATACTTAAGTTTGTCCAACTCCCATTTTGCCACAGTCTTCAACTTGACCTGTCTAATAGTAATTTTGGCCTTAAGAAAGCCATAGAATGCTCCTTTTTGACTTAGAATTATCAAAAACTCCACACCCTTGTAGGGAAAACCTTATCTCCCCCACTTATTGACGCCGCTGAATTGCAGTGCTCTCTCTTGCAGTTTTTTTCTAGAAAAAAACACCTTAATAGTGATTTTTACTATTAAAACAAGTTACTAGGCATTAATTAATACAATTTTTGTGTTAGATTCATTTGTTCAGAACCACTTAATGTACTGCTAAATTGTTTTCAATATGGGTTAACCATGTAAATATGCCTGCCACCCCTCTAGGCCAAATGGTGAAACCCATCTAATATATCATAATTGTCCTGTATTGCCTGGGGTGATTGGGGTTGGAGATGACGTTGACTGCATCGTCACATGGGATTGAAATACCTTCATAGGAATATTGGAACAAAAAAATCTCAGCTCTTCAGAATGATAAAAAAAAGACAGGGCTACCAATTTCCAAAACTTTTTGTCCCACGGTTAATTTAATTTCCAGCCCTTTACATATGTATGCTAAGTAATATACTTATTTAGGCTTCTCAGATTCACCATCTGCTGTTGGTTTATGCATTTTATGTCTGGTTTAATTGTACTTATTCCAGCTTATTACTGTGAAATACGTTATCTTCCTTGGGGATGCTGTCCCTGTCAAATATGTTCCACCGATTATGAGAGCTACTGGCTGAATTGCAATGAAACTAGGGACTCAGCTGCATATGTCCTACTTGTATGTCATGAATACCAGACTTTCATCACTTGTGTGTGCATCTGACATCATTTTCATGTCTGGACTGTTTTCTACTTGTTTCTTAAATATACTTTTCCTTATTTTTTTTAAATTTTGTACAAAAGCAAGAATTTTGTTTAAGAAGTACAAAAATGACAAGACATATAAATGGTATTACACTAGCACATTGACTTATCTTTAGTCCGAAAACGGGGACTATTATTTTGGGTTCGTTCAGTATGTCCGCAGCTATATCTCGGACACCCATTGACAGATTTCATTCAAACTTTACATGAAGACAATACATAATGTCTTACATATGCGCATCAAGTTACTTTATGATCAGAGAAAAATGGTCGACTGGCAGCCATTTTGGATGTAAAATTTGCTATTTCTGATACCTAAACGTGTCCGCAGCAGTTTCTCGGAGATGACTGGGCCGATTTGGATCAAAGTTGGTATGATGATCATACATATTGGGTTGCAGATGCAAGACTATTTACGTCTAAATGCAGCACTGTTTTTGTACTAAAATATCTGAATTACTTTAATAAAGCTGGAAATATTCAAATAAGGCTCTTTAAAATAATTAAACAAATTGGGCACCAATGTTTTTGTAAAATATTTACATCAATCAAGTACATTCGGTAGACTGCTTTCCCACTGTTGTTTCAACCCCAAAACTTGTTTGTATTCAAAATGAATTATCACAATGGTCCATTCCAGTTTATATCTGCACCCCCCTGTTGATGAGGTCGGATTTCTAGCACTGTATGATGGAGAAAGTACCCTGGAATTCTAACTGTATATGGAGAAACAGAATCTGGAAATCCAGACGAGTATGGAAAAAAAAATTCTGGATGGCTACCAAATAAAATATGGCCTCGTTTATCTCGCCACATACCGGTTGATGAGGTTGGATTTCCAACACTGTATGACTAAAAAAAACTTGGAATTCTGACTGTATATGGTAAAAAAATTGGGCCAGTATGAAATAGTTATTACTGAAATTAGATAAGGATTGTGGGACGAATGAGCTCATCAACACCGTGAATCAGGACTAGTTTGGATTTCCATTATCAAATATAAAATTTTGAACTTGGTAAATTAGCATGTGATGAGAGTTATATTTGGAAATCCTACTCTGTATGGTGGCACAAAAGAACTCAACACCGTCAAGGCCATATATTTCTTGCTCAAAGACGTGTGTTGTGTGACAATCATGGCTTGTTTAATATAGTATGTTTGTGCAAGTGGGAGTGGATTGACAGTTTGTATATGTAATTGTTCTACGGTAGTATATTTGATTGTTAGCCCTTGCTTGGATGCAGTCTGAAAACAGGGACTCATGAATAAACAGCACCAAAGTGACCATAATGTTTTTTTCAGATCTGATTCAAAATAGTCTAATACAAATGCTGATCTTGAGACGTGCCTCATATGCACTTTGACCGATCACAATGAAACTATACAACTACATTGTACATCATATTACTTGTATTATGTTCTGATTCAAAATGACTGATTCATTTCAACCTTATTTACTATTGAACCAACTGGAACTCTTTTATGACTTGTATAATAATAATAATCTTTATTGTTATCGTATCCTCTATGGGACTTTGATTTTAAAATAAAATAAAGGTATAGCAAAGAAAAAAAAATTAAGAGTATAAAACAAAGTTATTAATAAAATATAATAAATTAAAGTAAAAGTTTTTATTTATTTTGAGGCAGCTGGTACTGTAAAATCTGTATCAGAAGCTGCGACTTCTATTAAAATGTTACAATGCAAAAGAGGTTATGCGGCTTTTATTAGAGCATCTAGACAAATGAGAAACGATGGTTTTTTGGTTCTCAATTGTTTAAAAAGAATAGGTGCGACTTCTATTAGGGATGCGGCTTCTAATACAGATTTTACGGTAGTACTATTTTAGCATGTTTCTTTGTACTTTTTCTCTATTCGATTGAAACTTAGTACATGCTCACTGTACTCATCCGACTTATCACCCATGGTACTCAGCTCCAATGATAATGTGTTATTTAGAGATGGGCACTTAGCCGAGCACCCACCTTGCAAAAATAGAAAAATAGGTTTTTGGAAAAGTCGATGGTTAATGACTAGTATTTATGATTACTGTAAAATTATAGCTGGAATTAATTTTCTTTATTAAGTTTTTTTTGGGTGTTTATTTTTGAATGAATTGAATGTAAACATAGGAAAAAAGGTATATTCGCTTGATTTTACTTTCACTGAATCACCCCTTCAACGAAAATAGCGAAAATAAATTGCAAACAATAATTAATTATTCAGACAAATTTGGGGCATTTTAGAGGGGATGAGCGCTCAATCAAGCATGTTGGATGAATATAATTGTATTTTTGAGTGTCTAGTATTAGGCCACACCGACTTCATTTTATGGATGACATCCGCGCGCGCATTAGTTTTCGCCTGTTCTCAAAAAAAAAAAAAAAATCCCTAACGGCGAGTCTCCACAGATCGGTTTTCTGTTCGGAACTTGCCGACTCATATTGTCGAAAAGCGCCGGCTTGTCGTAAAACCCTTTTTGGACTATCTAAAAACATGCAATTTTGTCCTAAATAATCTTCTACACATCCGTATTGCGTTGCTGGGAATACGTAAGCATAAAAGTTCAGAGGAAAAACATAGGGATTGTTGTAGACTGGTATGCAATTTACGTTGGCCAGGGACACAGATATGTTTACACAGATATACAAGAGATTGGTTAAAGCTAACCCCTAATGTGTAGAGAGGAGCAAGCAAGAACATTTCTGTATCATTGCAATGTTTTGTTTGTTATTGTCATAAAGTAGTGATATGTACATTCCGCCTTGACTTGTACTGAAAATGGTGTTCATGCTGTACCTTGAATGCAGTGTTTCTGACTGAAGGTACTTTATCATGACTACATGTACTAGAGCCTGTCTGAAATGGTTATACCTGTGACAGTATTAAAGACTACAAATAAAGACTTCTTGTTGTTTTTTTGATACACTGTGTTCTGTGGTTCAATTTATATAATAACCAGCCCCGTAGTCCTGTGGTTTTAGCAGGATTTTTTTTTTTAGCAGGATTTTTTTTTTCCGCCCTCTCGCATTAGTTTTGGGGTCTCCAGAGGATGTCATCCATAAAAGTAAATCAGTGTGGCCTTAGTATTACATGTAAATTTATCTAAACATTTTAATTAAAATTAAATTAAGTTTAATTAATATGCAGGTTTATTAATAACCAGTCATTGAAAATGACACAGTCCCCGTTAAATTAAGTTCTCTTTGTGCTCGTCATATTAAAGTGGAGGGGTTGTCGTGAGCGTGTCCTTGAAACCTAAGTTCCAAGTGGCGTATGCAACAGATTGTTTATTTACATCAAAACACATGTTCCGTGTAGTAGTAATATGGCCAAAAATAAAAACAGCCGTTATTCGGCCATCTTTGATCTGATTATGAAACACACTGATATATATAATGTATGGGCTTGTCAGGAATCCAAAGTTTAATTGATTTCCAAGTATTACGCCCTCCCTGTTAGGCTTATAAGCTTTTAAATGCATACGTGATTTACATAGAAAGGGGAATACTTTGTGGCTTGTTATAGGTGGAGAAATAAAGAAATACTTAATACATATATTGCATGCACGAATTGTTACATTCTTCGCAAAGAGAGCAGCCTGATTGGACGACAAAGAATTTACCTTGGGTGAGATTTGTATCTAAATACTATGGTACCGAAGACTTGATTCCCGAGAATCAGAATGAATTTGAGGTTAATAAACTTTGGTGAATTTGGTTAGACAGGTCAACAAACTCAGTTTTGCATTTCTGTCAGTTTGCATAACATTCCTGTCGCACCTGATGTGGTAGTTTCTCGCAATTCTTCTGGTTTCGACCAATTAGAAATGAGCAGTGTAAACAAAGGGGTGTCATCTTGATTTACATCCCCAATAAATTGAACAAGAAATCGTGCCTTGGGGGCATGTTGGACGATCCACCAGAAGTACGGTATAACACAGATAACGTCATTATTGAACTCCGGATTGAGAATTTACTCTCTGGTCGTCCTGGGGTCAGCTATGGTACTGTACAGCGTTCTCGTGATGTGAGCCACCCCTGGAAACCAAGCCGTCTAAAGTCTGTCGCCACGTTTGTTGCTTCGGTTCAACGTCGTTACGTCCGGTAAAGTACATCTGCCTTACACGCACAAACAGCCAGGTTTCAGTTTCCCCCTGCCTTACCTGCATACTTCGACCGCGGTTACGTTTATCGGAACCGTCTAAAATATTTAGGCAATGCAGTAATATTTAAAGCGAACCTAAAAGCGGCCTTAATTTATAGTTGTGTATATTCTAAACTGTATTTGAAATAATATTGCAGTGGTTTAATTTTGTTTTAATTATAACTGTAGCTTGGATAGGCATTTAAAGTGCTTGCCATGGAGGCCATTCATGGAGGGGAATAATTAACGAACGAACATATTTAACATCCGGGAACTTTTCAAAGCTATGACGTTTTAGTATCTGATCGCATTCGTATACTCCATTGTACATAGCCGTTCATGCTGCCAAGCATTGTGTACTATTAGTATAAACTCAACTTTTATATGCACAATGTGCTTTTTATAACTTTGGTTAGAGCCTTATGCGTTTGAACCACAGTATTCTGAGAGTGAAAGCCCAATTGCGTTAAAGTACCGTACTTCCCTGATCGTAAGCCCCTCCCGAGTATGAAGCCCATCCCTATGTTTTTACTTGGTATTTATCGAGTTGAGGGCATTCACGATTATAAGCCCAGAGTGTTTTTACTGGGCGTCGACGATATTCTTTAAAATATGCGTGTAAAAGGTGTGTTTCATTTCATAATAATCGTTAGTTTGGTTCATGCTTTTAGTTTTATGAGAAAACTCGCATTAATTTCAAGTTCAGAGTGCATGGCGAACGTACACAACGTGATTCGCATCGTTTCTATTTACTCAGGATGAACATCGATGTTGCAATTCTGAAGTAATCCATATTTCTTTGAGTAGTTGCCTTCGAAAAGCCAAAAATGTGATCGTCAAGGCGTGTACCTGGTTATTGGGCATGGTTTACTTTGAGACTATCATGAAAGGCCTAGGGTTTGAATGATGCGACATGTTGGCGACCGAGAAAGGTGTTTAAATTCTTCCTCCACACTCAGTTTACCCACCGTTACTATTAACCGTCGTTTATATTTCGGAAATTGCGAATCGCCAGTTTTTAGGGGAAAAGAATCATCGTTTTTTTCGTTGCAATCAGTGCTACAGATCGCATTTTAACATTGCGGTAATTCACTTCCGCATTGCGCTAAAAAATCATCGTCAATAATCGGAAAATTTCATCATTACGACACATCATTTTGATTGGTTAATGAAAGACATGACCTGTTATGTCAAAGGAAGTTGTTCCAGGTCAAATCGTGCTGAAAAACCTCATGGTGGAAAATTGTTTTGCGTCGATAGTTTGCGTACGATTGAAAACATACCAAAACGAAGATAATGATAAACTGAATGCCTTCGTCCACTGTTTCCTCACAGACCCTACCCATTATTTCACCGTAAATTCAGACGGTATGTAAATCGTATTGTAATAAAATGTGTGTGTTTTTTATGAACATGTTTGTTTCTTCATTGTAAGTATCGTTCAAATCAATGACGCATTTTTTTTTCAAAAATAAGTATTATTTTCCCGAGCCCGGCGTGGTGAACGAATATTTTTTTTGGATAGTTTTTCGTTGTTTGCAAGATGGTTACAGTGTTTAACCCCAAAACAAAATAATTTTTTCTGAGTTTGTTCTCGAGTACAAGCTCATCCCTTACTTTCCCTTTACGTGTTCATGCCTCCGGGCTTATGATCAGGGAAGTACGGTATACTGTAACGATTCAGATCAGTCCAGTGTGAGTGATGAGAGTATATCGTCGACGATGCCCCTTGTTCGGATGAAAGTTATATTTCAAATTACACGGAAGTCTGTGAACAATCTGCTTGGTGTTCCTGTGACACTTGTCCCATGATTTGCCAGTGCAGCCCCGTGAATACATGGACGAAAATGTTTCCACCACCACCCTACGAACTCAAGATTGCATACTCCAGCATCCATACTTTGAATAATTTGCACGTCGCACAGTGCAGTACTGGAAACAACATTTATTAGACAGTTAGACAAAAAACAAAACAAAATGTCCGTCTCGATCAATCGCACATCCATAATGTTTGTATGTTGATATGCTTGTAAATAACATTAACGTAAAAGTCGAAACAACCTAGACTAGAAGTCAATTCACCAGTCCAGCCAGCTATGGCTCCCTAAGTTGCTTATATTTAATCAGATTCTATTTCGTCATCATGCTTTGTTACCTTACCTGTTTATACCTCATGAGGGCGTTTTTTTAATGGCAAGATGGCGCAAACGGAAGTCCTTCGCAGGTTTATGGTTTCTCATATTTAAATCATCATAACTCTAAAGATAATCATTTTTTTTAATTTTTTTTTTCAAATTTATAATCAATATACATAACTTGATAAATACAAACACCAAACTAGGCTCTATTTAGTTCCCCTTTAATTAGCCGATTTTGTGAAGCTATTTGTGTATTTATTGTCAAACTTTTGTTCTTTGTATTAAAGTGTGCGTACGCACATTACAGTTAATTCAAATTTGGTGTCATTTAGTGCAGTGCGTGTATGATGAATGTGTTCGTTCCCTTATTTATAAATTCTCTATGGTTCTTAGATGTCCAATTGTTATTGGCCTGAGATCATTGTCGTCTTGTAACGATAACCATCTTAATGATTTCCAATGCCTTTATGGCCCGTGAAAAGAACCCACAACAAGTGTGATCTATATAGTTTAAGTTATACGAGTCACTGTTTGGCATTCCCATTCGCTTTGTATGAATTATTTCAGATTTAATACAAATATATATATAGACCTCAGTGCCAAATACAAATGGTACATAAATTGTGGAAATATAGTAGTAAGGGTAAAAAGTCAGATGGCTGTCAATCGGCCATCTTTAACCAGATTTTGAAACAAATTGTCATGGACATGCATCCTAACATGTATAAAGTACATGCATGTGCCAAATTTGAATGAAAACTGACAGAGCACGTCTAAGATACCGCATGAAAAAAAATTTTAAAAAATGCCTGCCAGTCGACCATCTTTGATCCAATTGCAAAATAAATCGTCATGGACATGTATCCTAACATGTATAATCTATGTACCAAGTTTGAATGACAACTGACAAAGCATGTCCAAAATACAACATTTTAAAAAAACAAGATGGCTGCCAGTCGGCCATTTTGAATTGAATTGCTAAACCACTGCATGTGCATATGTCCCACATAAAAGGTACTAGGCACATGCAAAGAATGAACAGAATCGGTCCACAGGATTCTGAAATATGACTCTGGATAGACCGAGGGACGGACACACGGACGGACGAACAGACTCAGTAACTCACGGACGGTCGGGGACATGTATCCTGACATGTATGATCTATGTACTGAATTTGAATGAAAACTGACAAAGCATGTTCAAAATACGGCATTTTCAAAAAACAAGATGTCTGCTAGTCGGCTATCTTTGATTCAATTGTGAAATAAATCGTCATGAACATGTATCCTAACATGTTTAATCTATGTACCAAGTTTGAATGAAAACTGACACAGCATGTCCAAAATACATCATTTTTAAAAAACAAGAGGGCTGCCAGTCGGCTATTTTGAATTGAATCGCTAAACCACTGCATGTGCATATGTCCCACATAAAGTACTAGGCACATGCAAAGAATGAACGAAATCGGTCCAAGGGATTCTGAGATATGACTCCGGACAGACGCACGGACGGACGGACGGAGACCAAATTAAAATTCCCTGTTTTCGGACTTCGTCCGAACGGGGACTAATTAATTAACCAACACAGGGTTTGTCTAGTTTAGATAACCAATCTTATTTTCATTTTGTTTCAGAATTATTTTCGTTTGAACAACGCTTGTTAAAATGAGGAAACGAATGAAAGAACTTATAGTTACAGGAAATGGTTACTTTTGGTGCAACCTTTGTGGCAAGAAATCCAATAAGAAATCTGTGTTATTGGCTCATATGAAAAAACACAATGTAGATGAACAGCGACCAATCAAGTGCAAAGAGTGTGGGATTTCATTTATCTCAAATGCAAAGCTGGTTATCCATGTAAGAATACACACCGGTGAAAAACCATATAAGTGTGAAAGTTGTGATTGGAGATTCGTCCAGAAAGGCAATCTTACAAAACACAAAGAGAGATGCAAGTCCATCAAAAGGAAAGCTAAAAACCCAAAACGTGATGAAGTGGTTGCTCGGTGCGAAAAATGTGGTAAAGGCTTCAAGTACAAGTTCAACCTTAAGAATCATATGAAGATACACAATAGAGAGAAAACACACAAATGTAAGTTGTGCTCCATGGAGTATTCACAAGAAGCTTCTCTCGAGAAACACGTACAGGACTGTCATGCCACTAAAAAAGTCAATGATTGTAAGAGTGATGGTACCGGACTGATCAATGGATATTATTGGTGTAAAAGGTGTGGGAAAAAATTTAGAACTAAAGATGCATTGAGTGCTCACTTGAAATCAACGATAGGGGAAAGACCAAGCATGTGTGCAGAATGTGGGAAAAGATGTTCACACCGTGCAGCCCTTGTTTTACACATCAGATCCCATACACATGAATGCCCATATGTATGTTATGTATGTGAGCACGGTTTTAACCAAAAATCTGACATGCATAAACATATAAACGCAAAACATCCGGGGTATAAGCTGACATTGGAGAGTCCGCAGCAAACACAACACTTGGAGTCAAAGCCTCACAAATGTGATATTTGTTCCAAGGAATATGTGTTAAAAAAATGCCTCCTAAACCATATCACATCAGCACATCCAGAAAAAGAATCTTCTCAGGAGAGCAATATCAGAAGCCACACAGTTGAAAAAATTGGTGAAAATCCAGTAGTGAAAGGAGGTGCTGGAACGGCAAGACTTCGTGGTTACTTTTGGTGTCGAAGGTGTGGAATGAAATTCAGAAAAGAGACTGCCTTGAAATCTCATTTGAAATCTAATGAGGATGAACGGCCAACAGTTTGTAAGGAATGTTGTAAAGTTTGTCATTTCCCAGGAAACCTGGTTGTACATATTAGATCACATACTGGTGAACGTCCTTTTAAGTGTGACCAGTGCACACAAAGTTTCTCTCAGACTGTCAACTTGAAAAGACATCAGTTAAGTTTTCACAAACCAAATGGAAATACTGCTTCAAAAAAATACACCTGCAAAAAATGTGGAAAGCATTTCACGTCCTGGTCAAATCTGTTATTTCATTCAAAATCCCACAATAATGAAACCAAAAAGCATGTTAAGCGACCTTATGTGATCAAGAGTGCAAAGAAAAATCAACAATCTCACCCTGACGTGAATGAGAGCGTCAAGCAACAGCAGCATTCTCAGCCACTTCCTAGTCCCTCCAACAATGCTGAAGAACAAGCATGCGAGTATTGTGGCAAGAAATTCTCACAAAGGAGCAATCTCCGTGCTCACAGGCGAATACATACTGGTGAGAAACCATACAAGTGTGATGTCTGCGGGATGTGCTTCTCCCAGAGTGGTAATCTAAGATACCATGCCCGACGACAACATCCTGGACAGAATCCCTGTGGCTGCACACAGTGTGGTAAAAAGTTTGACAACTTTTTTTTACTCAGTTTACATAAAAAGAAAGTCCATGGTGCATTGAAACTTAAAACTAATCAGCTGAAGTCATCAATTTCCCATAGCTGTGAAATATGTGGGAGAACATTTAAATGGTTACGGCACTTAGCAAGACACAAACAGGCGTTCCATATGAACAAGTCATCTCGCAAATTGAAAGTGAAACCGCAACAGTCTCCAGAAAAACTGGTTGCTCAAGATAGACCCTACAAATGCACTGAATGTGAGAGAGATTTTGTGTTAGGTGCTCATCTCGCATGGCATAGACTTAACAAGCATCAATCTAATAACGTGCACCAGAAGGAAACACCACAAAGTGTTGTTGAAAAAAACCTAAGACCAAGACGGTTGAAGTCTTTGGGGCATAAACAAAAAGCCAGTAATAATTGTGATATGTGTGGGAAGACTTTTCAATTTCATGGTCATCTGTTATGGCATAAAGAAACAGAACACAATGAGTATACATCTCTCAATCACACACAAAAAAGCCCAAGTACGCCAACCGAAGATGGGTTCCCGTGCGACAACTGTGATAAAAAGTTTGCGTTGAAATGCCACTTAGTGAAACATTTACAAAGCATCCACAAAAGAACCAAACTAGATAAAAAGCTTCTAAAGCGCAGGTCATTTACAATGCTTAAGAATTATGAATGTGATTGGTGCTGGAAAACTTTTCGGCATAAGTACCTTCTCATCCAGCATAAGGAAATGCACCACAGCCAAATAGAACCCAATGCTGTGGTTACAAGTCCAGGCCATCAATGTAAAAAATGTGGGAAGAGTTTCATAAAGGAAGGCAACTTGCTGAGGCATCGACTCAACTGTGGTGAAAGGCCATTTGTATGTTTACAGTGTGGGAAAGCATTTATAATTGAAAGCAATCTACAGCAGCATATTGAAACATGGCATGCCAAGAAACCCCCTCTAGTCAATTGTCATTCGCGGACATCATTGTATCAGAAAGTATTCAAGTGTAATCTGTGTGACTACTCATCCTGGCAGAAGGGTAACTTTGACAGACACATGGAGACTCACAATCACAGTTGCCAACAGCCTATTGACAGCTATCCCACACAATCAGAACTTGAATCGCATATTTCAATGCACAAAATCAACATGCAGGAAGTTACAACTGAAACAAATTCCAATGACTTCCATTTGATGTACGCCGACGCTGATGCCGGTGATCTTCATGACAACAATACTTCTGTAGCTGGTGTAAATGTACATTTTGAAAATTTGTTTGACATTGTCAGAGATGATCAAGGAGGACAGTTAATTCGCATGAAGTTCAGATTGTAAACTGATATTGTTAATTTCTCTGCCATTTAGAGTGATTTACGGAGACCAAACGGCGGTGTATTAGATTATGATAGTGGCTAGGATTATAAGACTCGGATATCTATATTTAGTGATATGCAATGAAGGTCTTGTAGTCTTGTGAGTTCTAAGTGAAAGAAGTCGTCAATCAAACAGTTTATTCAGTGATTTTACAGAACACTGTGGATGTTTGAATAATTTTGATTGCATAAACAGATTATTACCGTATTCAAACGTGCAAATACAAGCTTTGCAAATAAGTAAGTACACAGACTAGCACATTTTCTTTTGGTATGTTTTAGAAATGTACATTTGCTGAGCAATTTGGTGATCGCCTTGCAGTTCTCACGAGATCTTCATCACACATCACCCCACTTGCATACCCTTGTCTTATGAATCCTTGTAATTATAACTAAAATATAAAAGCATTAATTTAACATGTATATACTTTACCTGTATTTTTGTATATTGTGTGCATAGCCACTGGAAGTGACTTCTATTGATCTTTTGGGGTTTACAAGATTTTAATTTGATTTACCAGTGAAAATAGCAAAATTAAAAGCCATTGAAATGTTAATATGTTAAAGGGTGGTGGTCGCCGCGCCGCGTCCTGTTCGATATGGGACTCGTAGCGACGTATACAACGTGTTTAAAATACTTTGTTTATTTACATGAAATTCAACATGTGTTGCGCAACGATCACCGCCCTTCAACAGTATTTATCAGAATCAGGTACCGGTATAAGTATTTAGCTGCCATAAGAGTATATGTACTTTCAGTGAAAAGGTGTGTGTGTATAGCAGACTTGTCTAAATGATGTACTATTTGTTCTATTTTACTTGTTTCCTAGGTGTTATCATCTGCCTTAATGGTAAATCATGATCTCGCCATAGGAATCAATGGTAAATCATGATCTCACCATAGGAATCAATGGTATATCATGATCTCACCATAGAAATCAATGGTAAATTATGATCTCACCATAGGAATTAATGGTAAATCATGATCTTGCCATAGGAATCAATGGTAAATCATAATCTCGCCATAGGAATCAATGGTAAATCATGTTCTCACCATAGGAAGCAGTGGGTAATCATCTCACCATTACCCAGTTTTATTATTTTACTTCCGCTCTGTTTGGCATCATTCGGTAAATTGTTCTTCCAAAATTGTGCTGGTATGGATTTTTATTTTAAAATTGTCATTCAATTTTATTTAGATTAGAAAAGTGAATTTTTAATTTGTTATAAATTTGAACAAACTTGGATAAGAAGATGGGCTTGGGGGTGTCACTATTTTAAGTAACATATTGATAACCTGAAATGTGTAAATATTCGTGACTTGTGTGGAAGTCTTTGTGGTCAGCCTGTTTCAATGAAACCTGCTTCATAGATGCTCTGGGTTAATTGACAGATCTGTTTAAAGTGGGATTGAAAGCTGTGCATATTAATTACCTATATTACCCATATATTGAGCTCTTCCACAGATATCCTGACTGCCAATCATCTGACTTTAATAAAAGTAGATCCATAAATGTTCTATGATGATCCACAGATGTGGTTGCCGGTAGTTTAGAATTGAATCTGTGAATATGAATTACCTAATTTGCATTACCCCCCCCCCCCCCTTTGTATCTCATTACCCGTTTACCAGATTTCAAATGAACTTGATCAAGGTGCACCAAGATGAAATATTTTTCTATTTTTTTTTATTTTTATAAAATTAATTCTGTGGAGCAGTTTGCTTTTCCATGATGTAGATCTCAACAAAGAGCAGAGGTATATCAGCTGAAATGCTATAAGAAATTTGTAATTAAAATATTCACCATTTATACTTTTATGCATGGTCTAAATATTTGTCTTAGTCTTCTGGGCCTTGGAGGCAACTATTATAACAATTGAGATCATTTTTAATTACTGCTTGTAAGCCAATATATATGTGTGCACTTTTTACATTGAAGCAAATGATTTACAAAATTGAGTGAAATGTGCTTAGAGGAGACTTGCGAAAATGCATGTTTACATAATGAAGACTCGAGATTAAAATACAATTGGTCAAAACAACGACAAATCCAAATTATGTTCTGGCTATGTGAAAGTTCTTTTTGTAAAGTGCAATCAATTTACTCTTGAATTGTGTATGAAAGATATCAGAGGTACATTACTTGGGGTTTGCAAGTAGTGTGACATGATACCAAGATCCTGTTTCAATCTCACTCTCGCATAAGCGTTCCAACTCGGAGCAATGCACATGCCCAAGGTATTTAGGATACTGGGATGTCCAGGTGGATCAAAATAGTTGCTCACGATATGATGAAATGCGAAAACTATATTTTCGATACATTTTCGATTTATCACATTTTTCACTATGATAGTGGTAAGACGTGTTTTATTACAAACCTTGAACATTGATATATGTAATATCAGAAGGTCATGGCATCAGTCTCCCTATCTACAAGATGAGACTTTAATGGGATCTTGACATGTCACCATACGGTACTATGCGCATTGCAAACCCAAAGTAATGCATCTCTGACAAAATGCATTAAGCATACATCTGGATCATTTAGCAACTTACAAGTTAACAGTACATGTGTGCTGGAACTGTACTAGAGAATGCTGTGCACAAAATTTAATTTCAAATCTAATCGTTTTTCTATATGAAAATAAATTTTAACAGTTAAGATAGCAATTAAGATATCTGTAATTGTGTTAACAAATTACGAAAGGTGATTAATTATTCATGAAATTAGGTAATGTCAGACGAAGCTGCAAGGTGCTTCAGTTTCACCACACAATGGTTTCTTGTCAGTTCTATTTTTAGTACATCCTGGTTTCCATGGAAACTAGTTTACTTTTTTGTACCCTGATCTAAAATGATTGGTAGTGTGTAAATTTATCAATTTTTATTGAAAGGGCAACTCCGGTTAATCTCGCAGCAAAGTTGTCGCATGATTGTCTTGGGCAATCCACTGGAATTGACATTGTTTATTTTTGCACAATGAAATCTTTCATTGTTCAGAAAATTATTAAATTTAATACTAACTGTATATATCACTTGTCATATATTTAACTGTAAATTGTGCACTTCCATAATGCATTTGAGCAAGTTACAAACATACCTGCTACCGCTACCGGTACCAAGACAATACAGAAAATGCTCATATGAAAACAACTTTTGTGGGTAGAATGTGTATAATAGCTGCCAGTTAGTCACTTTAATGTAGTAATATTTTCTTGTGTATATTTCTTATCAATATCAGAGGTTAAATAAAATTCCTGTGGATCTTTCTTGGTGACAGCCATCTATTGAATTTTTTGTCTTGTGTTTTTGTTCGTCGAACATAGCCCAAAACCAGGAATTATATAATGGGTTCTGCATGTAAGGCAGTGTTTCTAAGACATGCCAGAAGTAATGATCGTCATCCACAGTTTCTCGGGTATGCCCGTGCTGATTACATTCATTAGTGGTGAGTTGTTGATGCATGTTTTGCTCTGTGGTTTGATTTGGGGGTGGGGGTACATTTTGATATTCAAAAAGCCAGTAGGGGCAGCTGTACATTTTGTCAATAGAGGCAACTCTACAGGAAGATACAGTGGAACTGTCCTATCGTACTAGATAATGGTTCATCAGTAGACAGCTCTACAGGTAGATACAGTGGAACTGTCCTGCCGTACTAGAGAATGGTTCATCAGTAGAGGCAACTCTACAGGAAGATACAGTGGGACTGTCCTGCCGTACTAGAGAATGGTTCATCAGTAGAGGCAACTCTACAGGAAGATACAGTGGAACTGTCCTACCGAACTAGAGAATGGTTCATCAGTAGAGGTAGCTCTACAGGAAGATACAGTGGAACTGTCCTATCGTACTAGATAATGGTTCATCAGTAGAGGCAACTCTACAGGAAGATACAGTGGAACTGTCCTGCTGTACTAGAGAATGGTTCATCAGTAGAGGTAGCTCTACAGGTAGATACAGTGGAACTGTACTATCGTACTGAAGAATGGCTTGTCAGTGAGACAGCTCTACAGGTAGATACAGTGGAACTGTCCTGCCGTACTAGAGAATGGTTAATCAGTAGAGGTAGCTCTACAGGAAGAATTGGGGCGTAGTGGCTTTTACATGGTAGATTTAGTAAGCACTGTACCAAATGAAATTCAGCCAATGAAAGTTTAAGCATTTGTTTGTTATACATTGTTCACTTGTCTGGAATAGTAGTTAGAAAACATTCATTAAATGAACATTTTATTGTTAATTTCACTTATCAGCGAAAGAAATCTCAGACTATCGTTGAATATTATATATACTGGTATTTGGTGATATTTGTTGTAAATCAAGGTCACAAGCTTTATTTAAAATTTCAATTTTTGTTTTCACTATGTGCATGCAACATTCAAACACCAATGCACACAAATTTGCTAGTCAATTAGCATTATTGCTTTCAGGTAAGTGTCCAGTACTTTGAATGCGACACAGATGAGGCTTTTGTCAGGTTGTGTATGAACACAAACAAATAATGTGCAACTATATATCATACAGACTTGGCAATACAAACTATACTTGATATCTCTCATCAAACAAACATCTCCAAGGGCTTATTATTGTGTCTCCATCGTCCCTATAAAACTCCACACCAAAATGTGTTTAACATATTACATTTGACTTCCATGTGTATATATGGGGAAACATGTTTTATACTGTTTTTTTTTTTTTAATTGTACAACAGAAATTCAAAAATACTGTTTATTGCAACCGATTTCCAAATGGCTGTAGTGGTTTACACATCAAAATGGTATTTTTCACATCAGACTTAATGGAAGAAATCATGTGGTGTGTTCAAATTTTAAAAACAGGCACTCCTTTGGAGGTACTAATAACTTTGAATAATTTCTGAGTTGTGCAATATTTAAATGTTCATTAAACAAGCAGCCTCTCGGCTGAGATAGCTCCGCTGTTAGCAATGCACATTTCAATTAAAGAACAGAAGATATATTAGAAAATGAACAATATGCATAGTATCAATGCAATGGGACTTGCTGTTTTCAACAAGAATTCAAAAATATCATTTTTCACCATAAATGATTGTGGTTTTTAACAAGAAGAAAATATCACTTTTTACCAAAAATGACAAAAATATTCACCAAAATTAGAAAATTAAAGATATCATCATGAAATGAACAAATTTGAGAGTGGTATATATGTAATATCAAAGCAATTGGACTTGCGGTTTTTATAAAGAAGTTGAAAGTATCACTTTCTACCAAAAATGACAAAAATATTCACCAAAATTAGAAAAATAAAGATATCATGAAATGAACAAATTTGAGTGGTCCACATGTAGGTACCTATATATGTAATATCAAAGCAATTGGACTTGCGGTTTCTAACAAGAAGTTGAAAATATCACTTTACCAAAAATGACAATATTCACCAAAATTAGAAAATTAAAGATATCATTATGAAATGAACAAATTTGAGAGTGGTGCACATGTAGTACCTATATATGTAATATCAAAGCAATTGGACTTGTGGTTTTTAACAAGAAGTCGAAAGTGTCACTTTTTACCAAAAATATTCACCAAAATTAGAGAATTGAAGATATGATCATGAAATGAACAAATCTGAGAGAGGTCTACCCAAGGTACATATACACCAAGTATCAAAGCATTCAGGCTTGTAGTTTTCAAGAAGTCGAATAAGTAAAACATTGACACGGACGACGACTGACAATCACTCATATGATAAGCTCCGCTCGACAGTGGAGCTAAAAATACAACGATATAAAGAGAGTATGTATAAAGCGTTTCTCATTGTTAATGGTTACATTATGCCTAGAAACTGCAATATTCAACAGAATACCTCAATCAACACTTTGGTTTAATGCTCGTATTCAATTTCAAATGGCTATAAACCGGATTGATTTTAAAATGTCAATGTAAATGTTGTCCCTCCCCAGAATTCACTCATACTACATGTATCCATAAATCTGAATGTGTAAAGCTATCATCTCTTGGCATTAATAGTGAAGGGGTAGGTATAGTTACTGGAACACCATATACATTCTAGGTTAGGTTACGCACTTTGCGGGTAAGAATCTGGAAGTATTCCCATATATAATTGTTCAGTCTACGACCCGATTCCCATTGACCACCTGATTTATTTATGCCACGATCACCTCTCTGTAAAACCACTGCAGTTTCAATCTTGACTATTTATCACAAAAATATAACATTGGGGGGGGGGGGGGGAGTCATCACCATGATGTATTATTGAACAGATGTTCGTAAATGTGGGATTTTTCATTACAATTCAGCTCATGTGCAAATTTCCCACAAGGTATTTCTTTGGAATATTTCCAGTCTGCTGCGGATTAGTGATGAAATTTAAATTAGATTTTATGCAAACACATGGTTCATTGGTGGCACTATTTGTATGCATCTTTTCTGCAGTTAGCGAAAAAAATGCATGTGATGTAAAATTTACACGAGTCAATATCTGATATTAACTAGGCGACATAGTGCAATAGATACACAACGATATGAAGGCTACTTCCGACTTGGGCTTGAGCACTCGAAAGCACTAAATGAAGAAAACTTGAAACAAGTTCCTTGTTTCAGGTATCCTTTTCATGTCATAGAAGACTTGGAAGGTACAATACTAGGAATAACAAGTCTTTTTGATATGCTTTGGGTGTAGGAACAGCAAACATACATGTACATACATAATTAAAACTGCTTGACAAATTAAATTTTTATGTGTGTGAAGTGCAGGTGGTAAAAAAAAAAAAACACTCAGGAATGAAAGCACTGAAGGAGTTTTATTAACCCTATTGAGTTCAAACCAGCTTCCAAAACGAATTCATTAAAAGAACACAAATAAATCTTGTAGTTTGGTTGTTATATTCTGTATTACAATCATTGATGAACTAAGATGATATCAAGCCACTCATAAACCACACACTGTTGTAGGACTCTGTAAGAAATAAAAAAAGTTGCATTTAGTTTCACAGTATGAAATTTTGCTGTGTTTATGTACGGTAGGTCCTTCACAATTATATAAAATATGGATTTGAAATAGATTGCCCGCTTATCTTTTTAAGTTCAATCCAATGTCAGTACTGCAAAGATTTTGACCAAAAGTTTATGAGGACTTTAATCTCATAAATCTGCTTTTGAGAAAGTCAAGCAGACATTCATTCTCTAATTTAAGTAAATATTTTTGTCCTTTCTGGTTAAAAAAAAATAATACTATTTTCGACATAATAAAGGTTAGCCAGTTGACTTTGATAATTTATGTGTAGGTTACCCAAAGTTGACCTTTCAAATTTGTACACGATAACTTCAATATTTTTTTACTTCAATTTTTCTTGAAAAATGCTTTGCTACATGAGCAGTACAGTTTAATGTAACTTAATATTTAGCTAGCTTAGCTTGTTTTCAAAATCACTACATATCTAACTTTTGTAATCTGAGTTGTTCATAATAAATCTGGCTGCGCTTCCTCCAACTTTTCAACAGTTTTAAGAACACTCAAAAGAACACAATTCACAAAAGTCAGAACACCTGCGACCACAATGTTCACCTTTAAAAATCAAAGAAAGCTTAGAAAGAACTCCTGCGTGCTGAGTGTATTGAAGCAATTTAAAATGAATCCAAAGTTTAATATTAGCTTTTCAAACAATAAGCTTAGTGATATTTGAGATGCACAACCAGAAGTATTGAAATTTATAATAGTCACCGAAAATTTTATTGTACATTTGTGGTTTGCAGCCTGATCTATTTAAAGACCACAAGTTAAATTCAAATATTATTTTTTTCAGATATCAGAAATTGGCTAATAAGATTTAGGTAGTCATTATGCATGGTTTTTAACTATATACTAATCACATCTGTTCTTATTTCAATCCAATCAAGTTTTATTGAAATGCAATAAATTTATAAGCAAATTTGGTAATTAGTATGTATACATTTTAACTTTAAACTAATCAGGCCTGTGCATTGTCTTGGGCATCTATGTACCAAGTTTCATTGAAATGTGATGATTAGTACTTGAGATATCTGTGGAAAATCTGAAAATGATTATTTTGCAAATTAGATAACTAATATGAACAGATTTTTAATCAACAAAATAGATAGAACATAGAAATGTCCTAATATAAACTGCACCATACCTTAACCCTTTTACAAACCCTAAACTATACAAACTTAAGTTTAAGTTAACTATTAATATAAATTATTTTTTCAGAGAACCATAAAAAGCGTTCTCGGACATTGTGCATTTCTTCAAAGGAAAGTACGTCTAGCACATACATACGTACAGACCAGGTAACTGTAAAGACTCCCCACTGTATGCTTCACACACACGAGTGAAAAACAATGATCAAAACATTCATTCACCAGTTTTGTAATGCGTATATCAATTGGTGAAACTCATGACAAGTCAATTTAAAAGAAGCTCTGAACAGACAGAAATCACAACTCAATTGGAATTTTCTGGATGGCAATTTATGTTACCTATATCATACTTGCTGAAATAAGAAACAGAAACAGGACATACCTTATACAACGTTATTTCTCTAGTGCTTTCAATAATGCTTCATGTAATTCCAGAGAAATTTGTGCTTCTGCTTTCGCAAGGTCTGTTGTAGATGACTGAAGATCCTGTTGAGCTTTAGAAAGACCTGTCTCAGCCGCCTACAGAAAGTAACAATGGAAGTATTGGTAGTACAAATAGCTTAGCTTCCACTAACCTATTACCAATGATGAACCTATTTTTTAGATTTAACTACATGTACACATACAAGAAATGATGTCACTTTTGCCACCAGACTAATTACTGAAAATATTTAATGTTTACTTCAGGAAACTGTTTACATCCATTAAATTTTAGAAACGGGAATACTAACCTGCCTATCAATTTGGTCTATTGGTGTTGCTTCTTCTGCTAGCAGCTGGACTGATGAGTCGTCATTGACTGTGATTGTACCACTACTTACTGTGAATAAAATATAAACACTGTCACTAATGAATAAATACTAAAAGCTTATACACTGAAATACTTGTGGCAGGGGTTCTTCCAGACAGGGGAACAGGGGCACAGCACCCCCATACCCCAGATTTAAACCCTCTTACCAAACCTGGAACAGTCAGTAGATTATGATCAGTTGTAACAAAGTTGTGCTCCCTCTTAAAATTTGTTTCTAGAATAACCCCTGTGCAAAAAACAGGATTAATATTCTTGACCATGTTATCCCATCATTGGAATCCACAACTCAACTTGGAAATGTGGTGGAACTAGTCTAGAGGTACATCAGAGCAGCTTATGTATACTAGGACTCGCATGACACGTTTTGACATTTTCCCTAAATCTGCTGTCAGGAAACACTAAGATAGCAAAATATATTTACTTTTACAAACTTTCTTTTGGAAGAGATTATTTCACTGGATAATTTTTTCCCTCAGATGATTTTGTCAGTCAAGCCAAACCAATTAATCATATGGATTACTACTAGTGATCATTAATTCCATCTTCATGTATTTTTACTAAACAGTGTATCAATTAAAGCATTAATTACAAGTGTACTGATTACTTACCAAAATATTTTTCTGTGTTGCCATCATTGTCATAAACCACAACACAACCAGGTCTAAGTACTGACAACACCGGTACATGTTGAGCTAGAATACCAAAGTCACCAGTTGTTGATGGCACATCAACTTGTTTCACATCGGCTTCATTATAATATACCTGGAAAGCAAGTGTGGTTTTTAAAATACCACAGAGCAATTATTAGGCTGATTTCAAACGCTGTGTCATTTTCACTGGAAAAAATTTTCATAATATCTGGATTTTATGGCATTTGTAAAAATGAGAGTCAATGACAATGTTGTAGAACCACAGAGAAATTCTCACAATATCTGGATTTTATGGCATTTGTAAAAATGAGAGTCAATGACAATGTTGTAGGACCACAGAGAAATTCTCACAATATCTGGATTTTATGGCATTTGTAAAAATTAGAGTCAATGACAATGTTGTAGAACCACAAGGAAATTCTCACAATATCTGGATTTTATGGCATTTGTAAAAATTAGAGTCAATGACAATGTTGTAGGACCACAAGGAAATTCTCACAATATCTGGATTTTATGGCATTTGTAAAAATTAGAGTCAATGACAATGTTGTAGAACCACAGAGAAATTCTCACAATATCTGGATTTTATGGCATTTGTAAAAATTAGAGTCAATGACACTCAATGTAGGACCAGAGAGAACTTTTCACTGCTACAAGAGTGCGAGATTCACTGACATACATATACAGTATGTGTACATGTATGCTATTGCTTAAGTATACAATGTACCTCACACTATGGAATATGTTTTTGAACAGTATGCATGTACAGGTTAGTAATGTGCATGCAGGTACAGTCAAGACCTGTGACCAACCAAGTTACTTTATTAAAATGGTCTTTATAGACAGGTGGTCTATATATGGAGGTTACATACAGTTTTTTTTATGGATTGCCAACTCGTACATTTACATACACCTAACTCTCGTACCTGGTAGGCAATTACCAAGGGACTTTGCAACATCCCTAGACACCTTCCTGAGTATCGGTATTTGATTAAGTGATAACAAAACACCGGGCAGGGTATGCCTTTGATGTGTGGGCACAAGGGACAGCGTAGTTGGAGTATTCTATTGCTTTGTAGGAAAAAAATCATTGTTGTGTAACACTTGGAAGAAATATAATACAAACATAAAATTAGGAATGAATATTAACAAGAAATGATAAATGTAAATTCTGTTGATTGATAGTTTGTTGAGATGTTGTCATTGAGCTTATACATGTATTAATAATATTAGCAATGTGAGTTTCTCACACTTATCACCCAGTCAATCTTTCCCTGGAATTTTCTTTTAGTTTCAACTCCATACCCACACCATATACCAGTTTCAAAAATCCTTCAGATCTGAGACTAAATTTGATAAATGATGTATGACTGTCGCTTTTCCTAACAGAACTGATGCAATGCGCCGGAGACTATTGCACTCGTTAGTCCTTGCCAATCGGTTGCATCCTATTTCCACCAAAGAGGAGGTGAATAATTTCCTTCTGAGTGTCTTCATTTACACGCTTTGACATAATTGCAATAATTGTATATATAGTCAACGATGAGTTCAAAATCAGAAACTGCATTCAAAACCAAACTGTTCCCATGATGGTAATTTAAGTAAATCCATTATATGTTAGGGGAATTTTCTTTTTATTAATTGTATCAACAAGGTTTATTATTTTCGTGAAACATTCAAAATATTAGATGAACGAGCATATGTATGCTTGAAATAACTGATAACAACAATGAATGAAACACTGTTTTACTGAAAGCTTATAGGATGTAATAGTTGAACCCATCTAAAACCTTGGTTTGATGTTTTGATTAACTGTCACATAGGCGGTAAGTAACTTTATTGCATCTACATTTTTTGTACAACCATCACTGCCAAGTGTCTAGGAAAATATCTAGGGATGTTGCAAAGTTAAGTTAGGTGTATGTAAATGTCTTGCGCCCACTGTAACAGAAATTCTAGAACACCCATTAAAGAATTGAAGATGGCCATGGTACAATCACCCATACTTAGACTGTACAATTCCACCAAACATGGGTAATCGATATTTTATTTTAATCTTTACCGTGTACATTTATTTTTAACAATGTTGGTGAATTTAAATCAGTTTGACAACATGTACAAAACTACACTCTTCACAGACCAACCAAAAAATGAAATTACTCAAGTTTAATTTAAACTATGAAACTAAATCACCCCTAATCTAAATCAATTTCACATGTTTAAAACGACATAAACTATTGAAATAATTTAGACCATGCTTAGACGATTCGAGTGCACAGTTTTCGCAGTAACATTTCGAGTTATGCCACGTTAAAGTGTAATATAGATCGTCTAAACATAGTTATAGAATTAAAGTGTGTATTATAGTTGAATAGACGAGTCCATAAAAGGTTGGTTGGCTGGAGAAACAATTATTTCATTACATGGTGAACTTGTGAATCAGGTCATCGTCCTGAACATGCACGTACCTCTGATGGAGTTGCAAATGTGAATGACATTTGTGAGGGCGCGAGAGCTTCTTCCGCATATCTCCTCACTGTCTGCACACCTGCAATGGGTCTGAAATAATTCAACGAACGAGGAAGTCTACTTAGAGTCCTGAGAAGAGACATTTTCGTGAACTACCGGTGTTTCTATTCAAAGATGGCTGCCAGAAGACCAATCCCACAATTCTCAGCAAGAATAGCAGTGCAGTATAAAGTGATCGCTGGTGGCGTTATTGTAACACCCGATCTTCACTTGGTTTGGGCAAATTTATTCCTGTCGAGGGGCAACTTTTAGGGATGGGGAGCCCTGATGGTTAAAATATAAATATGGAAAGGCTTTTCACTGACACTTACTGAGAGAAATACATTGTTATAATAAACCTGTGTTGTCAGTGTAGGAAATTCCCCTGAATAAGCTCCAGATCAGAATGATGATCAATGACAACCCCAAGTTGCAGGTCCTAAATAAACTGCATTCCACCAGCGAATGTGTATCATGCATTATTTTGTATCGTCATGGTAACAGCATTGTACCACAACCAAACACATTTTAACGCTTTTTTTTTATACTGAGCATTTGCTATATCAGTATTCTTCTAATATATATTGCATTCAGATAATGTTAATTATAGATGAGAAGAAGCAGGCCAACCAGCAAAGCAGAACGACTTTTTCCGAAGTTGTTCTTTGGAGAAAAAAACAAACATTTGCCAATTTGTTATCCTGAGGGGGGGGGGCAGTTGATACATAGTTGGGGTGCCCCCGAGTGCTCAAAAGTGTGACCATTTTTATACCTGGATATATCCATATTTATACCAAAGTACCATTTCTGTAATTACTGTTTATTCCAAATAAAACAGTTACCATATTTGCTCTATTAGAAGAGCATCTCCAATAGAAGCTCATGTAAGCCAACAGTTGCATTGTATATTCAAAGTTGATTTATTAAAATATGTATTTTGACCATAGAAACACCTCTGTCATTTACAACGAACCCATAAGTATACCAAATCTGAAAAATATTACCAATATTTATACCTATTTTGACCAAAAACAAGGCCGATACTTATACCTAAAATCCAAAAAACGAGACCCATTTCAGGGGCTCGTCCCCATTAGGCAAGTTCTATGTATTGCCACACCCCCCCCCATCCCCAGTTTGTTATTGATATTCAGTAAAAGTTCTTCGCAACCACTCGGAATGGCTATTCTTTGCAATCGGAGTTTCAACATACATGTATGCAGCAACATCTCACATAATTTTAACGAAATGTTAAATGGTCCATATAAAGTATTTATACGACTTTGTTCATTTTTTTCTTCTTTTTGATTTCGATTTTTGGGTTTATAGAGTTTCTGATATACCAACTTGTACCACTGCAAATGAGTGTTGAAATTAAAAATCAGAATATGCTAATTGTTTTTGTAAATTGTCTTTCTATGTTAAAGATCCTTTTGTCATTATATAATAACTGCAGATCCATGGCATGTTTTTCGTATATCCATCACGAATCAGTCAACGAGCCAATGTAAATTTTTCATGATTTGTTGTTTATCAGACATTCATAAGTCTAACGTCACCCTGACACGCATGTTCAGTCTCAGTTTGTGCGAGGTCCAAATAGTGGAAAAACTAAAATATTGAAGGACAAAAACCTCCTGATATGATAAGAGTTATATACTGATAGAGAACGTGATTTTACATTAATGCTATTCTGGCGTACTCAGTGGCAGCACATGTCTGTAAATCAATCCTTTGGTAAAGAACATAATGGTCTTATGTGATAGAGTTCAACAAATGTAGGAAAATGCAATTTAGTTTTTTAATAATTCTCTAGATATTCAACAGTATTTTAATTAGTATTAATTAATTAGTACATAACAAATCAAACAACGAAAAACAAACTCAAAAATTATTCAAAATAGTCTGCTATTACCGGTAAGTCTAGTCTTAATGAACTGAGCTATGGGAAGTGACGTTTATTGCTCATAGTGGGAATAATTTATCACTCTCACTACTGGTCTCAAAATTATGAATTTCTGCTTCGTCATATAAATGCAGTCTGTATGCCCAGTGTGGTGGGCAATTTATTTGTATTCATGTTTTTTTTATCTTCAACTGATATTCATTATAATGTGCTTCACTGTAACTAAGTACAACACTCAACAGTTGAATAGCCTGGGACTGAACTTGTTTATAACAATCAGAGGAATCAACATCTCGTTCTCATGGAAACTTGTCTAATTTCAAACTTTGTCGTTATTTTTCACACAAGGCTCTCTCAATTCACATACAATAATAAAAACTCTCTTAACATATTCATACTAGTTCATGGTACTTTTCCTTTAAGCTTTATACAGTACAATCCAGCAATGACTTGAATTAACAAAAACTAGAACAAAAATGCTTTATTCAATCAACTTTATTGTCAACATCAAATGACATTTGAAATGAACAAAGTTATTTTTTTTTAGTTCTTCATTATAATTAAAAATAACTTGGGACAGAGGAATTGTATAATAATTGATACTAAAGAAATGAACACAGACTCAAACATTCATCAACACGATAGCATTGTGAATGTGGCGCATTAGAATAGCGGATGGATATCAAAATCTTGAGTGAACAGATAACAAAACAAAGCACACCATAGTACGACCAGTTCTTGAACACCAATCTTTCATTTGAGCTTTGAGAATAATGTTTTTGCTACCTGTAACATGAGAAAATGACAAGAAAAGAATATTACACAATGCATTGTTTGAATTTTTCGAAAAATAGTTAATTAGCAAGCCTTGCCTTTTGAAAATGGCTGGAGAGTGAAAAATAACTTCTAAAAATACCCAAAAAAGTTATGTGTTGATAAATAATTTTGCATTTGTAAATCTAAAAAAAAAAAAATTAGGCAAGTTTTTTTTAATCTCCCCTGGGCGAAATTTTGTACAGCGAATCGCTCACCATAAAAAAGGAAAGGTCTGCATTAGCTCTCAATTCTATTTTTGCGTTTTGGAAACAATACACAGATGACTCGTTTAGCCCACAGTTAGTACATTTTTGTGAGTACCAGTAGTAATATGATAAAAATGCCTGGGTTATATCAAGTCTACTTTGTTGAAACCCAATTTGTAAGATGTCTATTAATGTGGTGTCAAATAGATTAAGTAAACTCCTCAGAACCACCACATTTTGGAAGGACCATCAAAAATCTGGATGTACAGACTAGCTTTTTTTGCTAAATGTAAACCTTGCTAGATGGATGCAAACTTTTGTAAAATCCACACCAAAAGCTCAGAAGTATACAGAGTATACAATTTTTTTTGGTTCCAAGCTTGCTTTCTTTCTTTTCTTTTTATAGTGAAATCTGTTTAAATTGAACAAAGTGCAAAAGAAAATGTTTTTCACGAATTGAGTGGTCTTATACATACACAATGATCTGTACAGTGGAAAAAATCGTATAATTCCTGAGTACATGTCTCCTCTGTGTTGCTACGGCTATTCACTCTTTCATTGCAAACTTCTAATTCAGTCTTCAATTTCTGACATTCTGATAATGAACTGCACTCCTCCCTTTTAACATCAATTGGATCCTACAGGAGGTTAGAAATGATGACTGTTAAACAAAAAAGCTATTTTTATACTAAACTGAACAACATAATTAAGGCTTAAAAGAAAAGATTTGTTTGTGGTTCAGACATTTTTAAAAAGTGAAGTGGTGGTTTTGTCATTTTTCCTTCCATTTTTTTAAAGTTTGCTTTGTGCAAGATTCCATCAAATTCCCTAGTAATTTATCTTTGGAACTTTTTTTTAAATTAAAAGGAAAGATATCAGGAGAAGTAAAACAATGTTATTATTTGTTTGTGGAGGTGGTTGATATGATTGAAGTCAGGGGCGTGTATTACGCATGAAATGAATATGTATGGATAATATACAGTCCATGATGCCACAAGTATACACCAACTTTGAATCAGTGATATTACGGGATAACCTTTTTATCACATGACCAACTCGTGTGTCAAAATGACAGCAAAATTGTCCAAGTTTTTTTTAAATCTGAAAAATAACATACTGTTCAATTGTACAAAAACTTATGACCTCTATCATACATATCGCTACATTCAGTGTGAAATACAAGTGATATTTCACATTAATTGTCACTACTGTGAATGATAAGCACTGTGATTATGTGATAATTTCATACATATCGCTACATTCAGTGTGAAATACAAGTGATATTTCACATTAATTGTCACTACTGTGAATGATAAGCACTGTGATTATGTGATAATTTCATACATATCGCTACATTCAGTATGAAATACAAGTGATATTTCACATTAATTGTCACTACTGTGAATGATAAGCACTGTGATTATGTGATAATTTCATATATATCGCTACATTCAGTGTGAAATACAAGTGATATTTCACATTGTCACTACTGTGAATGATAAGCACTGTGATTATGTGATAATTTCATACATATCGCTACATTCAGTGTGAAATACAAGTGATATTTCACATTAATTGTCACTACTGTGAATGATAAGCACTGTGGTTATGTGATAATTTCATACATATCGCTACATTCAGTGTGAAATACAAGTGATATTTCACATTAATTGTCACTACTGTGAATGATAAGCACTGTGATTATGTGATAATTTCATATATATCGCTACATTCAGTGTGAAATACAAGTGATATTTCACATTGTCACTACTGTGAATGATAAGCACTGTGGTTATGTGATAATTTCATACATATCGCTACATTCAGTGTGAAATACAAGTGATATTTCACATTAATTGTCACTACTGTGAATGATAAGCACTGGTTATGTGATAATTTCATACATATCGCTACATTCAGTGTGAAATACAAGTGATATTTCACATTAATTGTCACTACTGTGAATGATAAGCACTGTGGTTATGTGATAATTTCATACATATCGCTACATTCAGTGTGAAATACAAGTGATATTTCACATTAATTGTCACTACTGTGAATGATAAGCACTGTGATTATGTGATAATTTCATATAGTGTGGGGGATACATGATGTAGAATAAAAGCAGATAGTCGATGGCTGAAATCTTTTAAATTGAGTAAACTTTTCAAGGTATTTTATAATTAATATATTATACTGTATAATACCTCATATAAGCGCCACCCTAGATTAGGCACCAGTACAATAGAAAAGGTGAAAATTTTCACACCAATTAGGCGCCAGTCAAAGTTGAATGTGTAAAACAGTAAATTCCCCATCTGGCCGACGTCCGCCTAAAACTTGAGCTAATCTTTTTTTTCCCACAACACATGCACAAAACTAACAATACACCGTACAATCTCTTGAATAGACGTCAGAGAAGAGTAAAATGCCTTACTTTGGTTCTAAAATAGGCGTTACGAAATGTTGACAAATTACGGTCAATCAAAAAAAAAACTGTTCACATGATAAAAAAAATACTCAGTATATTTAATGTAATATGCATTTATTTTTTTAATTTTCTTGGTAACGAAAAGTATATTCTAAAAGAAGTTTTAAATAAAAACAAACACGAATGCACTGCTTAGTAGCAAATGATCACTGTACGGTAGCGCAATCTGGCCATGCTGCGGTTCACAAGTGAATAACTTACTTGTTTTCAAAGTGTTAAAATTGGTGATTATTATTCAGTGGTGATTATAGTAACGCACGAAAAATAAATCCGTTGAAATTTTATGAAATGCAAGTAAAATTCAACTTAGTTTCAACGTAAGCGAATGATTTCAGTCACATGTAAACGGCCGATACGAAACGATATCCGCCATGTCTTTGAATGCACACGAGACTTGTTTATTAACCGGATAGGTGAACCGCTAATTAACCAATCAAAATGCTGGATGGTGCCCACGTGTCTGAATTACCATGGCTCATTTAATATGTTAATGAACAGTTCAGCGACCTCATGGTAAAGGCAACGCGGAAGAGATTTACCGATAATGTAGTGCGATCGTTTGGCTTCGATTTCCATGGGAAAACTGCATGATTTTTTTTTAAAATCAAGAAATTATTTGTTTTGGAAAGATAAACTGAGCATTTGAAGAATAATTTAACATTGTTTACAGTGATAACAGCTCATTGTCGAAACGAAGCTTACCCATTCACGTTAGTCACAATAAAAATCATTCTCTTGAATAGGTTTCCAGAATTATTTAAATGTCCGGAAACAGAAGCCGAAATATTTAAAAAAAAAAAACGCGATTTCTTGGTCTCATTTTATTTTAAAAACCAAACTGCCGTTTAACGGTCAAGGGCGAATTTACGGCAGAATATGGTACATTGTATAGACAGGATTCCTCTGATTGTAAGGTAACGTTACAGTAGTTCTGAGTGTGTGAAAAAATTACTGACCTCAATTAAGCGCCATTTGCAACAAAGTTGCCAAAATGTGACCTCAAATTAGCGCCAGCCAGAAATGAAAATGTATCAAAGTGGCGCTTATACGAGGTATTTTACGGTATGTACATGTATGTATGCATCAACTGTTTGTTGAGGGTTTACTAAGAGTACCAGTAAGACCAAAAAAAACAAAACAAAAACACTTCAACTGACAAATTTATCACTGGATACAGCCTAAAAACATCATCGACAACAAACGTAGCAGGCAATATGTTTTTCACAGCAATTAAATACATACTGGTATGTCTTCCTCGTCCTCATCATCCTCTTCTTCCTCCTCCTAGAAAAAACATGGTGTTAACATCGTTATAAAAATGATGATGGAATAAAGCCAAGTTTATACAGGTGCAGCAATTCAGCTGCTATGCGTCCGCATCTGCGATTTGCTGGTATTTGTTCAATATGTCCTAATTTTGTTCTTTTGTTCAGACAAAGGGCCTAAGTGTTTTTATCAAATTAACCATTTACACCCAAAATATGACAAATAATTAGAAATGTTCCATGACATGAAATGTTCTATTATTACAAAATGTCCTAAGCTGATTTTAAGACAACTGAACCCCTGCATGATGTGCAAAATCTTTTTATAAGTCTTGTGTACTACCAAGGTAAAGTTATTATAGAGGACATTGAATTACTTGCATTCAGTCTTTTTAGAACTTTTTTATAAAAAGGTGTAATCTGAGTGGGATAAGAAGGCTTGGGTTGGGAAAAACAAAATATTCATATGTTTTTATAATTAAGATATTTCCTTGTTCACAAAATACATTGCATCAAAACATTCTAGTTACCAGTAACTACATACATGTAAAAGACAAGTGCAAAGAAGCTTAATTTTTTCATTTAATCATAATGATATAAGTTAGTAGTTAGGAATAGATTTTCTATCATCAATAAAATGACATATATTGATAATTGTTAATAACATTGATATTGATATATCTGCAACTGGAAAGACTTTTCAATGTTGATAATATACTGTGGAATACTTTATTTTCGCTGGAATTAATTTTCGCTGAAAAGGCTTTTTGGGCGTTTTGTATGGAACTTATTTTCACTGATTTTTGATGAATTTAATGTGAAATATAGGAAAAAAAGTATATTCGCTGGATTTTATTTTCACGGAATCATCCATTCAGCGAAAATAGCGAAAATAAATTCCAAGCGAAAATAAAGTATTCTACAATATTATAATATATTGATAATTGTTAATAACATTGATATTGATATATCTGCAACTGGAAAGACTTTTCAATGTACACCCACCTAGAATTCTAAGTTTAACCTGACCCCTACTATCTATTGCCCTTCAAATTAATTGCATATAACCCTCTTGAGAACACCTATAGTTATCTAGAGGGCATGGAGGATTAGAGGTATGTCAAGGGGTGGGAGGGGGGTTACTTTGGAAAGCCTTTCTACCTTCAATGTCAACATGAAATATTAAGTGGAATGAAGTGGTAGAATTTATCAGATCAATTCACAAAGAAATGATAGAATGACCTGGGAAAATAAAACTGGATACAACTACGGTAGTTGTCTAATTTAGGTGGCCTTGGCCAAATTGGTAAATCCAACTAGGTTACTAGGGATAGTAGTAGTACCGGTATTATTATTTCAAGCCAGTAACATTGTCAAGTTCAATTTAGTATTTAATAGCCCCCCCCCCCTCATACTGTTCATGAAGTTGGAACACCAGGGCCCCAATCACACCAGAATATTTGTTATACACATCATGTGTATATATCATGAACAGTATCAAGGATTTATATATATAAAGCATAGAAAAACTGCCATTAATTTAAGCAAAGACACCGGAGAACGCACTGTATATACATGGTCACCTCCATGCGACACCGGTCTATGCATGGACGTACTCCATGGTCTATGTCACCTGTGTTTTGAAATATTGCGAAAATAGCGTGACTGTTACAATATTTGTTGACATATGAAAAAAACTTAGCAAAACTGTGACGAAATAACAAAAATAACTGGGACATAATTATAAATATTACCTCAGGAGGGTCATTTTCTATGTGCTTTTCGTCACCAAACGCCATTGCTGAGTTGTGCACGTATTCTGGTGTCCCGGATGTTGATTGACCTCAGGATTGTTAGTAAGAGGTTTACGGATTGGCCAGATTTTCAGAAAGGATTTTTTTTATTGCAACTTCGTACCAATCACATTATGTGTTTCTTAGCAGATTATCCAATAATATATCCGGTTGAGAGGTTACATTTGTTGAACACCGGAACGCGGAAGTGAATGAGTGGCGTGTGTCGCATCTGTTTATTATTTTTTGTTGATTCATTTGAAACAGAAATATTGAGTTGTTCGACCGCTAGCAAAACTTTGTCATACGGGTTATTTCGATGGTATATTTGAAGATACTGGACGATTTTATTTAAGGTAGATTTTTAAATTGTTTTAAAATGATAGTTATAGAATTTCCTAGTTTGTGCTATTTTATAACGTTGAATATACATGTATAACAACGCATGTATATCTTGTCATGGAGGTAAGCATGTAATGAGTGGGAATAGCGTCTTATATACTAGTAGATCTGTAGCAGTCTGCTCCGACACGACAGGACACCCACATCATTGCAAACTTGAAGTATGCAACTTTGAACGAATTGTAATAAATACGACAGAAAAAGATCACAATAAACTCGTTGGGGCGGGACAAATTTGAATGTAAACAATTTGCATAGTCGGTAATAGAACAAAAACTTCTGGGAAAAGAAAATTCTAAATTATGTGCAACCGAGTAAAGGTCAAATATATCTCTGAACGGAGTGTATCTCCTTTCAGAAACAATTATATATTCCTTACAACCACAGGGAGCCCAGGAACTATAATCAACTGTAATACGCAGTCTCTATGAGCGGGGGGGGGGGGGGGGGGTATCGGCTGGTATCTAGTGTAAGAAATATTTCTTACACTAGATACCAGCCGATACCCCCCCCCCCCCCACTCATAGAGACTGCGTAACAGTTGATTATAGTTCCTGGGCTCCCTGTGTTACAACTGGAAAAAATATTTTGCCCAATTAAATAAAAGCAATTAATTTACCAATAGTAGCCATCTTGAATACGGCTTGAATTTAAATAAATAGACTGTCAACATGTAAAAAGGCCGTTTTTTGTGAGAAAGCCTTTGTCATATACCAGGTAATCATACGATTACATGATCTTAGATGTTGAATCAGAAAACAACATCTCTTGAGAGTGTGAAGACAGCATTCGGTTCGTTTCACGTTCATACTTGTTCAATTCGTGTTCGATTGACGTATGTTTCACGTTCAATTGACATACAAATTGAAATATCTATAATTTACACAAAAGTTTATATATAGTATATTACCGGTAGTGTAGGAAAAATAGGGATCAACTATTTCTTTTGGAGAAAATCAGGATTATAAAAATATCCCTACAGTCTCGCTCACATCAGAAGTCATGTGGGCTCAAACAAGTACAAAATAGCCCTAGAAACAGACGAGAAACGCATAAATATGTTTAAAGAAAACTTATATGTTTTGTAAAGAATTATATAGTCACAAATTATCACTACCCAATTCAAAAACAAATAAAACAAGGACGTTGATAATGTTTTTATTTATAATCATTGTCAAGGAACTGTCATGCGCACTATGAAAGTACATATTATAGCCTTGATTTCCACAGAAAATACTAAATTGATTTCTATTGTTCTCGCTCAAAAATATTGTTAAATTAACCGAAATAAGCTATATATCAACAATTAAGTGAATTATAGCTATTTCAGTTGACGTTTCAATTGTACGTGAATTGAACGCGAATCGAACGTGAACCGAACGCTGTCTTCACACTCGTCATCTCTTGAATGTCCTGCAATCAGAACTACTGTAATAGTGTATGGTGCAATGAAGACATTTGACAGATACTAAACTGCTTTTCTGTCCATTCACGATTGTCAGAAAATAAACTTGGTAACTACTTTCTGACATACAATGGTGATTGTTAATGCATTGAATCTTGAAATATTAGTTAATTGAATTAATTGAGGTTACTGCTAGTCATTTGTCAGAGCCTGGGTGAACACCAAAGGCTATTAATTTCTAACTAAATTTTCACATCAATATTGAATATAAGACTGGTAAAATGGGCAGATGCTGTGGGTTGTATTACAGATTGTCAGGCAGGTTTTCGCAAAGGTTATACTACGGTTGATAACATCTTTGTCTTGCATGTTATGGTTCAAAAATATTTGAGTAAATCAAAAAGTAGATTTTATTGTGCATTTGTGGATTTTAGCAAAGCTTTTGATTCAGTAGACCATAACTTATTATTGTATAGACTATGTATAGAGGGTATTAGTGGGAAAATGCTTATTATTTTGAAGTCCATGTACAAAGATGTCAAAGCCTGTGTTAAATCGCAGCAAGGTATTACAAACTACTTCTCTTGTCGTGTTGGGGTACGTCAGGGATGCATGATTAGTCCATTTTTATTTACATTATTCATCAATGAACTCAATACTATGTTAAAAAATTCAGGTCACGTGGGTATTCAAATCTCACAGGAACTTCTAAACTTATTTTCACTTTTGTATGCAGATGATGTGGACATTTTTAGTGATTCTCCTATTGGCTTACAGAGACTTCTGTCGATTTTGGAAAAATTTTGTACACTTTGGAAAATGTCGGTAAACTTAAGTAAAACAGAAATTATAGTTTTTAGACGTGGGGGCATTGTTAAGAAAAGTGAAAACTGGGCTTTTGGAGGGACACAGATTAATACAGTAAGTTACTACAAATACCTTGGTTTATTGATCTCTAGTAGAAATTCATGGTCAATGGCTGCAAATACATTAGCAAGACAAGCACAAAAAGCGATGGGGGCAATTTTTCGCATGATACATAATACTGGGAGTCTTCCATATATTGATTATTTTAAATTATTTGATGGTATGATTTTACCAATTTTGAGTTACTGATCAGAGATATGGGGACATAATAGGTATCAGGTAGTAGAAAGAGCCCAGTTAAAATATTGCAAAGCTTTTTTAGGAGTTAAGTCTTCCACATCCGACGTTGCAGTACTCGGAGAGTGTGGTAGATACCCTATATATAATTATACAATCAAAAAGTGTATGAAATACTGGCTAAGACTATTAAGCATGCACCCAAGTAGAGTTGCTAAGCAAGCTTATAAACTTGCGCTCAATCTTGATGAAAATGACAGAACGTCATGGGCAACACACATAAAATCTATTCTTTTTGAGTTTGGTTTTGGTGAAGTGTGGTTTTGGCAGGGTCCTGGTGACCCTGAAGCCTTTCTTTGTCAATTCATGTCAAGGGCAAATGATATTTTCAGACAAAATTGGAGAGCGGAGGTGTGTACAAAAGACAAACTACGTACATATTGTAATTTCAAAGTCCTATTCCAGAGGGAAGAGTATTTATTATTTATTAGTAATGTTAAATTGAGAAGAACATTATCATGCTTTAGATGTTCCAGTCATGTATTGGCAATAGAGGGCGGCAGGATCATGGGGCTTGACATTGATTTTAGACTTTGTCGAGTCTGTGACATGATGGAAGTAGAGGACGAATATCATTTCATTATGATATGTCCTCTGTATGAGATGCTTAGAAAGCGGCTCATTCCCATTTGGGCTTATACAAATCCATCTGTAAATAAGTTTTATTCTTTAATGTCATGTAATTCATTTGAAATTATTAGTAACTTAGCTGTTTTTATACAAAATGCATTTAAGTTGAGACAAGATGTACTTGACCTTTGACCAAAGATTTGTTGCATCAGTATTGTAATAAGCAAAAGGGGCCAGTGGCCTATAAGAGCAAATAAAAAAAATATATATATAATTTCTAACTATTGTGTAACCAATGACAACAACCCAGCTGGTAAAGCAATTTAAGTGAAAATGAAAATTAAATACCCAGTTGTCTGACCACCATATACGTTTCTCTTTAATTCAAAAAGTTGGAAAGATGGTGCCATAACCGCACAAAGTATAACATGCTCAGTATATTATTATAATAATAATATATTACATAATAATAATAATTTAAATATAACATCAAATTTATTGAACCAATGCTCATAGTAAACTGTTAAAAACCTGATAAGTATTACAGAAGATATTCATCGATGACATGACACAATATAGCAAGACTATATGGTTTACTGTCTAGTGTCAACACTGCCCTTTGTTTATTACATTTTCAGTGATGCTGTACACAACAAGTATTTTGTTGGAAACAGCTTATTTGGCTTTGACATGTATGATTATATTCCAATGCATTTTCAGTGTAGCTTTTAACCTGTATTTGTAAAAAATATTTTTCACTCATTTGTTCTTGAATCACATTTCGCCTATCTGCACATCAAAGACAGGATGAAAAGTGGTTTTCGTTATAAATGGCATAACCTGGAAGTTTCTGTATTAATTTGCATTCATTCTTTGAATACAAAAGAATTGCTAAGCCTATTAAATATGCTATCCATAGGGGCTAGTTTAGTGATGAGTTAAAGCACAGTCCCTGTTGAGACCAAATTTCTTTATGTTCAGTTTGCGGTAGAGCGCCCTCTTTGGTAGATGGGGATTAGGCTTTTGTTTGACCTGGTCTCGTGCAGAGTCAGCCGTTCGTTGATCAGAGAAACTTGTTGTGTAGTGAGCGGCGCTAAATAAAGCACGCTGGTATGTACAGTTTGTTATTCTACTGTGTTTTCCAATTCATTTTTTAGTATACAGTTGACATTATTGTATATTTCTGAGAGGTTTTGTTGCTGAATTGTTTCAACTATGTGACTTCTGCTCGGTACGTTATGTTATCGCTCGCGACTCATTTGCATATGTTTACGCTGACTGATTTCACTAGTGAGAGTATTTGCTGTATTTTATGTCTGATTTATTGATTTATGCATAGTTTTGTAATTCTATGTCTTCAGAAATATTGTATTTGTTATATTCTATAGAACTTTACCGATATCTAGTGGTTTCTGGTTTATAGACAATATTTTATTATTTGCTTTCCCAGTATTGAAGGACAGTTGTTGTAAAGCAAGCCGTTAGCACAAGCTGATGTTAGTCCCTTCCATTGGAGGTGTTGGGAAATTGTTTCGGTGAGACATGGTTCTTTATGCTATTATACTTACTGTGTTTTACAGCATTATATTTTATTGGATTAAATTTTCTTGTGTGACTTGTACATGTATATGTTTGTATTTTGAGAATATTTGAGTACTGTATTTATTGATTTCTTTGTGTATCTTTCAGTTAATCGTATCGTGTCATATCGCATGTAACGCATGGTTATGTGATAGATGGTGCGCATTAAAGACAATATAACCCTCAAGTCAAGCCTCCATGGTGTTATTTAATTTCATTGCATGAAAGGGACCCACATCTCTCATTAACGAAACATTCTATTGGTGAAGGGATATTCGTCAAAATGGATGAAGATAGAAACCGGAAGTTAACCCCTCAAGGACAGACATATGCTGAAGAGGTAAAGTTTAAGGCTCTTGGGGAAGCATGGAGGAGTGTGAAGTCTGTATCTGAGAAAATAAAGTCCCTGATGGCAGAAAACCCTCTGATTGAAAGTGTTAAAGATATTCATACTGAGTGGATGAATAAATATGAACAGTTTCTGAAGTCCAATGATAAGTACTGTGCCTTGTTAAGTGAACATGATCGTGCTGAACATTTTGAGAAATGGTATGATGAGAAAGATGTTTGGGTCACAAATTTAAAGTCCCAAATAGAGAGCTGGTTTTCATCTATGTCAAAAAATGTCAAAGCTGTCACTGGATCACGGTCTACAGTGAGTTCAATGAAAAGTAAGAGATCTTCAATAAAGTCTATTGAAAGAGTAAAGGAATCGGAGTTAATAGAAAAGGAGAAGTTGGTCAGAGATAAGCAAGCACTAGAGATGAAGCTGAAATTATTGGAAATACAAATGCAGCACCAAGCAGAAACACACAAGATCCAAACAAAGTTAGCAGTGTCCAGAGCCAGAAGTCAGCTGATAGAGGAGCTTGAAAATGATACTGACAGCCAGTCTTTGGGCAGTGAATGTGACAGTATGAATGGTGCTGAGAATGAAGGTCAGCTAAGTGAGCTTGAAGATGGTAAATCAGTATCAAACAAAATATTGTTGCCTGACAGTTCGAAGATTTCTAACAAGAACTTCAGTGATGTGTTGATTGAGATGCAGAAGCCTAAACTTGAGATAACAAAGTTTGGTGGTGACTGTTTAAGCTACAATAAGTTCATGAGACAGTTCAAATCAAGAATAGAAAGTTCCTGTGCCAATGATGAGAAAATAGCTTATCTGGAGCAGTTCACAACAGGTGAAGCACACCGTATTGTAGTTGGTTTCTCGTACCTGGATTCTGATGTTGGTTACCCAGCTGCCATGAAGGAACTAAAGAGAAGATATGGTGATCCAGAGGTGATTGCTAATTCTTACATAAAGAAGGTGCTGTCTTGGCCACATATCCGAGGTGATGATGCAAAGGCCCTGGATGAGTTTGCTGTGTTCCTGAGGGAATGCAAGGCTGCAACTCACTGTGTCGGTAGTTTGGGTGTACTGGAATATTCAGAGAACTTGATACGCATTGTTCAGAAGTTGCCTCCTAGTATGCATGAGAGGTGGAGAAGTATTGTTCAAGGTCTTCGTAGAAATGAGAAGAGAATTGGTTTTAGTAACCTGGTAGATTTTATCCAATCAGAAGCAACTAAGCTGAATGATCCAATTTATGGCAGAGATAGCATGACTTCTGATGGAAGACAGAGAAGAGACAATGTACAGCGTAAGGTGTCTGCTGCTACAAATATTGGCAGTAGTGGACTAAAATGTTGGAGTTGTGATGGACCACATCGACTAGCTACCTGTCCAGAAGTTGAAGCAATGTCTCTAGAAAATAGAAGAAATCTTGTGAGAAAATTAAAGGTGTGTTTTCTTTGCTTTGGAAAAGGACATTTTTCCACTGGATGCAACCTGAAGATAACTTGTGATGTGTGCAGAGGCAATCACAACACCCTCTTGCATGATTTTGCCCGACAAAAGAAGCAGAATAGCGACAACCAGCTTACCAGTAGTGCAACAACTGCTGACCAGCCAACAAGGGTCAATACTAGTGGTTGTACGATGCCTATCATTCCAGTGAAGGTGACCATGGGGTCCCAGACAGCAGAATGTTACGCATTCTTAGATCCTGGCAGTAATGTATCATTTTGCACTGATGGTTTGGCAGAGAAGTTGCAGGCAACTGGTACTGGAATGAAACTTACTATGAAGACAATGGGTGCTTCATGTAGTATGCCAACGAAGGTGATAACCGGTCTGAGAATAGAAGCCATCAGTGGTAACGGGGTTCCAGTGCAACTGCCTCCTGTATTTACGAAGTCAAGCTTGCCCGTAGAGAAGTGGCATATACCTACCCAGAAAGATGTATCCACATGGGAACATTTGGGAGATATTGAGTTGCCAAGGTTGCAAATCAGTAGCAATATCGATTTGCTTATTGGTAACAATGTTCCAGCAGCATATGCACCTATAGATGTAAGGACAGGACCACCAGGGAGTCCATATGCTACAAAGACGCCTTTAGGATGGGTTGCCTGGGGTGTTAAGAAAGGTGGAAAGATGAAGTATTCAAGTAATTTTGTCATTGCTGACAATAGTTTAGAGAAGTTATATAGACAGAGTCTGAACTATGACTTTCCAGAGAGAACTGTTGATGACAGAAGAGAATGGTCGTGGGAAGACAGGCGCTTTATGGAAGTGATGGACAGTTCTTGTAAGATGGTGAATGGTCATTATCAAGTGGATCTCCCTCTGAGAAATCCAGATGTGAAATTGCCTAACAATCGGCATATGGCAGAGCAGAGGTTAAAGGGTCTGCAGGCGAAAATGAACAAGAATTCACAATTCAAGGCAGACTACATAGAGTTCATGGAGAAGGTGATTGCAAATGGGTATGCGGAAAAGGTTCCTGATGGAGTGACGGCTAAGAAGGGGAAAGAATGGTATATACCCCATCATGGTGTATATCACCCTAGAAAGCCAAACAAGATCAGAGTGGTGTTTGACTGTGCAGCGAAGTGTGATGGTACATCGCTGAATGATGTCTTGCTACCAGGGCCAAACCTAATGAATGATCTTAAAGGAGTACTCATGAGATTCAGAGAGTTTCCTGTAGCCTTCGCAAGTGATATTGAGTGCATGTTTTATCAGGTGAAGGTGCCTGAGAGTCAACGAGACCTGTTGAGATTTTTATGGTTACCAAAGGGAGACTTAGACCAGAAGCCCAAGGTTTATCGTATGGCAGTGCATTTGTTTGGAGCTGTGTCTGCACCATCATGTGCTAATTATAGCTTGAGAAGAACTGGTATAGACAACATACGCAATGCAAGAGAAGAAACAGTCAACACACTACATAACAATTTCTACATGGACGATGGACTAAAGTCAGTGGAAAATGTTGAACAAGCCATTCAACTGGTGAAGGAGCTAAAGGCCTTGTGCAAAGAAGGAGGCTTCAACCTCACCAAGTGGTCTAGCAATGAACGAGAAGTTTTGAGAGAGATTCCCCTGGATGATCGAGCTAAAGAACTGATGGACTTGGATCTGGAATCATCGCAGCTTCCTACAGAGAGAACACTAGGTGTGTTGTGGAATGCAGAGACGGATGAGTTCCAATTCAAGTGCCAAATCAAGAAGACAGAGGTGACAAGAAGGTCAATGCTGTCTGAAGTCAGCTCGATTTATGATCCGTTGGGTTTTATAGCTCCACTCCTCATTCCAGCAAAGAGTGTGCTTCAAGAGATGTGCAAACAAGAAGCTGGATGGGACGATGAACCAAGTGATAACATACATGGCAAGTGGCAGATGTGGAAAACAAGCATGCAAGATTTGGAAGAAGTAAGAATTTCCCGATGCTATGTACCAGCTGAATTCGGAAACGTGACATACAGAGAGCTGCATGCTTTCGCTGATGCAAGTGAAATTGGATATGGTTGTGTTATCTACCTCAGACAAATCAACTCAAGTGAAAATATATACTGTTCATTTGTGTTCGCGAAGGCAAGAGTAACTCCTTTGAAGAAAATTACAATACCAAGATTAGAACTTACAGCAGCAACATTGGCAGTGAGATTAGTCTCAATTGTTCAAAGAGAGTTAGACTTCAAGATTGACAAAGCAATCTACTGGACAGACAGCACTGCGGTTTTGAGATATATAAGGAATGACAGAGCAAGATACCACACCTTTGTTGCCAACCGTGTTCAAGTCATAAGAGAAGCTACAGTCCCTGAACAGTGGCATCATGTGGATACCAAGAGAAATCCAGCAGACTTGGCATCACGAGGTGTTAAGACAACTAACGAATTGAATAATAGTGATTGGTTTTGTGGACCAGGCTTTCTGTGGGAGAAGGAAGCGGAATGGCCAGAACAGGTGATTTCCATGCGGATAGAGGAGAATGACCCAGAAGTGAAGACTAGCTGTGCAACCATTGAGTTTGAAGACACATCAATTATAGATTCCTTATTGACGAGAATTTCTGGTTGGTGGAAATTGAAGAGAGTAATGGGCTGGGTCATCATTGCTAAGAACAAGTTCCTCAAGTTCATAGGAAAACTGGAATGCCAATTTGAAGAAGTTGTCCAGTGCCTAACTCCAAAGATGTTATATGAAAGTGAAGTAGCAGTTGTTAAATATGTTCAAAGGAAGGCATACATAGAAGAGATAGAAGTCCTGTCCAAAGGCAAGACAGTGACAAAAAGAAGTCCTCTTTTCAAGTATGACCCCGTGTTGACAGATGATGGTATTATTCGTGTTGGTGGACGACTGAAGAAGGCAGACTTGCTTTATGAGATAAAGCATCCGATTGTGTTACCAAAGAACTCACAAGTATCTGTAATGATTGTTCGGGATGCTCATTCTACTGTTGGTCATTTGGGAAGAAATAGTATTTTGGCGAAAGTCAGAGAGAAGTATTGGATATATGGAGCAAGTCAGTTGGCGAAAAGAGTAGCGAGAAGTTGTGTCACATGTCAACGGTATCACGCAGCACCATGTGAGCAGGTAATGGCTGAATTACCAGCTGATAGAGTTGTTGCAGAAGTATCACCATTTACATTCTGTGGTATGGATTATTTTGGGCCTTTAACAGTGCGCAGAGGGAGATCTGAGGTGAAACGGTATGGTGTGATTTTCACTTGTTTTTCTTCCCGAGCAGTCCACCTAGAGATCGCGCACTCGTTAGAAACTGATGCATGCATAAATGCTATACGCAGGTTCATGGCCAGAAGAGGTCCTGTTAGAAGCATCAGATCTGACAATGGCACCAACTTGGTTGGGTCAGAAAAGGAGTTGAGACATGCACTTGAAGGTTTGGATCAGTCCAGAATGAATGATGTTCTGTGTGCAGAAGGCATAGAGTGGCACTTCAATCCTCCAGCAGCATCTCACTTTGGCGGAGTGTGGGAGAGAATGATTCGTAGCATAAGGAAGATTTTGTACAGCCTGTTGAGAGAACAACCCTGAATTGTTGATGATGAGACGCTCAGTACTTTATTCTGTGAGGCTGAGAATATTGTCAACAATAGGCCACTGACTACAACGTCATCAGATCCTAATGATTTACTACCATTGACACCTAACATGCTGATTAATCCACGAGCTCGTGCACTTAGTTCGCCTGGAGTGTTCGAGAAGAGTGACATGTATGCAAGAAAACGTTGGCGTCAATCTCAGTACTTGATAGATGTATTTTGGTGTCGCTGGAGAAAGGAGTATTTAGTTACCCTGCAGCAGAGACCGAAGTGGCAGAGAAAAAGACGCAATGTACAAGTTGGAGATATTGTGCTTGTTGTTGACAAGTCGGTACCCAGAAATAGTTGGTTGATGGGAGTAGTAGAAACAACTTTTAAGGACAAGAAAGGCGATGTAAGATCTTGCAGAGTGAGGACCAAGACGTCAATCTTAGAAAGACCTGTCGCTAAATTATGTATACTAGTCGAGGCAGAACTGAATAAGTAGTTGTATTTTCAGTTGAGTAACAGTTGTAAACTCTTTGTTAAAATTTGTTCTCTTTGTAGTTTTGGAATTGCGAGTTGCAATTCAGGGGAGGGAGTGTTGAGACCAAATTTCTTTATGTTCAGTTTGCGGTAGAGCGCCCTCTTTGGTAGATGGGGATTAGGCTTTTGTTTGACCTGGTCTCGTGCAGAGTCAGCCGTTCGTTGATCAGAGAAACTTGTTGTGTAGTGAGCGGCGCTAAATAAAGCACGCTGGTATGTACAGTTTGTTATTCTACTGTGTTTTCCAATTCATTTTTTAGTATACAGTTGACATTATTGTATATTTCTGAGAGGTTTTGTTGCTGAATTGTTTCAACTATGTGACTTCTGCTCGGTACGTTATGTTATCGCTCGCGACTCATTTGCATATGTTTACGCTGACTGATTTCACTAGTGAGAGTATTTGCTGTATTTTATGTCTGATTTATTGATTTATGCATAGTTTTGTAATTCTATGTCTTCAGAAATATTGTATTTGTTATATTCTATAGAACTTTACCGATATCTAGTGGTTTCTGGTTTATAGACAATATTTTATTATTTGCTTTCCCAGTATTGAAGGACAGTTGTTGTAAAGCAAGCCGTTAGCACAAGCTGATGTTAGTCCCTTCCATTGGAGGTGTTGGGAAATTGTTTCGGTGAGACATGGTTCTTTATGCTATTATACTTACTGTGTTTTACAGCATTATATTTTATTGGATTAAATTTTCTTGTGTGACTTGTACATGTATATGTTTGTATTTTGAGAATATTTGAGTACTGTATTTATTGATTTCTTTGTGTATCTTTCAGTTAATCGTATCGTGTCATATCGCATGTAACGCATGGTTATGTGATAGATGGTGCGCATTAAAGACAATATAACCCTCAAGTCAAGCCTCCATGGTGTTATTTAATTTCATTGCATGAAAGGGACCCACAGTCCCTTTATGGATGGACTGTGGTTAAACTTCCTACCTTTGAAAACTGCTTTAGGATATTTGTATGAAAAGAGGAGCTAGTTTTATTCAATAAATGGAAATGATTGGAAACCCATTTTTACAGCAAGTCTCAGAAGTAGTTGGCATCAACTTGCAAACTCGCTATGGAATTAGTGAATTTTTTGGGTTTTGAATGAACTGTTGACTTTTGAATCTTGTTGGGCGCCAACTTGTGACCACAACAGTCGGTACCCCTGTTTTAGCTGAATAACCATCATCTACATGTACACTATGGGTAAGGACACATAACTTGTCTTTTCGAGGTATAATCACTGTTGTATAATGCTTCAACTTACTGCCTCCACATATTACCTAAAAGTATTGTATATATGTATGTTAGTTGTGCCACTATATTGTGTGCTATTGGTGATCATGAGTGGTGATTCTGGTCAGTTCAACAAAAAACAGTTGTGATAGATATACTGGTAATTAGATTTTTATGCATAACATGAGATTTCATAGAAGTTCAGAAAATCTCTTATTAAACCTTTGGAAGATTTTGGAATGGAATGAGATTTGCATATCTTATACATGTACATCCTAGCTGTCATACAATCACACATTATCACTTTTTCATTGCAGTAGTTAAGTTTTTAGCTTTGTATTTTGACAGGCTTGCTATATTTAATAATTTTAAACTATTCAAAAAGTCCTGCTATAATTTTGAGATTGAATGACGCTGAGAATTGTGCTGATGTCACTTGATTTCAGTGGCAGCTGCATTCAATAACAATAATTAAAGCTTGTCCTTCTTTTTGACAATTCCAGACGATAACATAAGAGTTGGTTACAATGCTGTCTGAAATCGTTGTGGTATTCTTCTTGTTGGCCTTGACTGCTTCTCAAGACTTTGAACTGAAATACACCAATAAAGATGGATGGGTTGATCCAGGTGACATGGTGAATTATGATTCTACAACGCAAACCATGAGACAAAAACAGGTGATTTAATTTGTTTTATTTCATGATTTTTGATGAATGTATAATTTGTGTTTGCTTCTCTTGATTCAGAAACACACAGATCAGGTATGTTTGTACCTTTTTGTAAACTTCATTCATTCAGATTTCTTCAGATTCATTCATTTAGATTCATTCATTCATCAATTTATTCATTCAATTTATTTATTGAGATTCATTCATTCATTCATTCATTCATTCATTCATTCATTCATTCATTCATTCATTCATTCATTCATTCATTCATATGATAAAGAATAAACTATTGTCAGTATTTTACGGGGGAGACATAATATTCATAGCTGGCACCAACCTCCAAAAACATTTAAAAACCAAATATCCATTTATTCATCTATTTTTCACAGCCTAATTTGGACCAATGTAACTGTGATGAATTGAATCAAAATTTAGCTGAGTCTGTGAAAGAGAAAGAAGGTCTGCAAAACTTGTTATCCAGGTGTGATCAAAGCAAGAGAGTAATTGCTGCGAAGTGTAAACCAACCGCATCGCAATGCGATTGCCATGGTACCAGCTGCCCTGGAGTGAAAGATGATCTAAATCATTGTAATACAGAGAAGGAACTTGCACAGAAGATGAATGACATGTGTACTGTTGATAAAGCCAGAATTGAGAAGAAATTTACGGATTTTGAAAAATTGACAAAAGAGTTAGAAATGTGTGTGGCAAACAACAAGGAAACTGCACGTAGGTTGAGTAAAAGTTGTACTTGTGATGACGGGAAAGCTGAGAAGAAGTATGCAGGCTGTGAAGCACCACACTTAAAACAGTTCATCAGAAAGCTTGTGACAGGAATGAGAGGTTCTTTGGTAAGTTTACAAATGTGTAAGAATGAACCGGTTACTTTGTGTTCACTTGTTGTTAGCATTTGAAATTTTACAAAATGTTCAGGAAATATGAGAAATGCATTTTTTATTCATTCTCACTAATTTGATAGGGCGAAATATTATTGATAGCATTTCAGTATACAAGTTTGCATTCCAAGAGGGGAAACAGACAAGAAAAGTATTAACTAGAAGCCTACTCATAATTTTTGACAAAATTGGTCATAAATTGCATGACAATGTTCATTAGTTTATTATGTACAATCATGAAGCTAATGTCCCATGGTACAATTTTGTGTGTTACACTCAAGCTTTTTGAGAAACGCGTCCTAATATTTCTTAAAAATCGCTATTTTTAGAACAATTCCATAGAACACAATGTGAAAGAAAAATTGCATTTGTAAACACAGATTTTTAAAATAATTTGAACAACAACAATATATGACAATACGTTATTAACAATATATGATTTTTTCAGCCTATGTCACCAGGTTAGATTTTGAGCTATTGCATAATATCTCTGCATAGGAACCTGTGGTAAAAGTTTTATAATAGTGTCAAAATGGCAACTTTCCATTAAAATACAACCATCAATTTCTTGAAAGTAAGGCTGGTGACCCCCAACTTTTTTCAAGTCAATACCCTTATATTGCCTTGGAGTACAGTTTATTTCAAAATGAATTCTGAGTATTTAAATTAATGAGTAGGCTTCTACCTTAAGAATGAAAATAAAATTGTTCAATTGTACTCTCGGCGCATTCTCATCTTTCTAAATATTTATGAAAGTCATTAGCAGTTGAATACAATCAGCCAATCAACAATCAAAGTGACATAATTTAAGTACTGTTCAATGTTATTCCATTGGCCATTGTGAAATTTATAAATATGAAGGAAATGCCTTTGTTGCACCAATATTATTAGAGCCCCCCCCCCAAATAGTTTTGCTTTTCATTCTAGGAAAAAATAAATGTGGTGACATGGTTTTATTTATTTTTTTTGTATCACGAATATACCACAACCATATAATATATATGTATTCAATATTTCAGTTTTATTGAATAATGCTTTTGAGAACATACAGTAAATGTTGATTTTTTGGAGCAACAAAAGATCCTCTGAAACAGAAAACAAACATGCATACAGGTTTCAATCTGTCAAGTTACAATGAGAAGCAAAACCTCAGTAAAATGGTTTTCTTTAATAATAGCCAGTTTTGTAGTACGATTGGTTATTAAACATCCTTTCTTAAAAATACATGTTGTGTTATGACCTATATAAAATCATCTACTGCAGGATGCGGACGATTTACGCTTTGATTTCTACATTGAACTAACTTCCAATGAGCTGACAACGTTGAAGAAGTTTATTGATCATGATGACGGCAATATCCATGATGTCCGTGATATTCTAGTACATATGATACAACATATACAACGTAGTGACCGGTCATTCAATGTATATCGGGTATATATAGAAGAAATGTTTAACACTCAGTTGGAGACGTTGCTGATCTATGTGGCTTTTGTAAGTACATGTAAACTCATTACTTATAGTATTTTGCTTTGAGCTTTGAATAATATTCCTGTGAACAAACATTATTAGGTAAAAATTCTAATAGGAAATTTTGATCAATGAAATAAAATATGAATTATACAAGGCAAAATATTAATAAAGCAACAGTTGTGATACCATATGTTGAAGAGACTGACTGACTGGAGTTTCATAAGAGTGCAAACGAGACTGCATGGAGACTGTCAGCTTTAATGCTGTACTAAGTATAAATGGTTTATTTGTTACAGGTAAGCACACTTGTTGCTTGTTGTTTTGCTGTGGTAACCATGGAAATAAGAACTAATATTAATTGGTATAGACAGATCTTCAAAGCACTGGTGCTATTATTTTTCATCAGTATACCTTGGAATTGGTTTCTTATGTATAAGGTACTGTACCCCTTTGTGAATCATTTTTATGTACTTTTTTGTAATTTCTTTATTAAATTTTGGTGCTTGAATGTTAGTAAATGTGATAATGAAAACAGAAAACAATAAATAGCAGTCATTTCCCATAATTCATCTTGAGATATTTAACCTTTTCACTACCAGACTTTCTCGCCCAAATTTTTCTGCACTTTTTTTTTATATTCTTCAATATTTCTAGATTTTTGGAGCTAACAATTATCAGTTTTTACCAGAAAAAAATTGGCTATTTTTGTCCCAATTTTTTGAAGGAAAGTGCAGACTAGAAAAAACTATTTTGTGTATTTGTGATGAAAAGAAGGACCTGGTGGTGAAAAGGTTACAAGCACATCATTTGATTTGTCATTTAAAAGATTGTGGTCACTGGCTTGTGTTGTGTTCAATACAGGTTTCATTTAACGTACACAAAGAATGTGAAATACATTGTCTGTTATCACAGAATATGAATGCACACTTTCCAGGTTTTGACACTGAATGCCATCTATGTCTGAATTATTTGTTGTGCCATTCAAAGTCTGGAAAATATTGCCATTTTTGGTACTTTCTGTCAAATTTTGATTCTTGAATGCTTCACATGGGCACAGACCATCATGGCATTGTAATGAGTGCTGTATTGAAGGTATCAGCAAAATTTATACGAATCATAATTTTAAATTAAAACTAAATTTACTATGCTATTGTTTTGTAGAAAGAGGTTGCTAACAAACAATCCACTGTAATGAAGGATATACCAGAACACTGCAGAGCAGGTGATAAGTCAGTGTTTGGTGCTATGATGTCATTGTATAGATCAGCCTTCTCGTTTGATTCCAATCCATGCGCCATGTACCATGAAGCAGTTTTGATCGACCCACTATGGGAAGTCGCACCATCTCAGGTAATATCGTCAACGTCAACTTTATGATGTAACTTACAGTGAGTTAGGGTATATAATATTGTATGGTGTTTGTGCAAATCAAGAAAATTTCACACATGACCAAAACAATCATCAATTTTGATTTGTTTTAGTTTTAAATTGTGTGCAATGAAATACATTACCTTTTTCACTGTATTTTACTGCATATTTGCATTTCTTTGTAAAAAAAATTTGTAAAATGGGGCAATGAGGTAATTTTCTTTTCTTTTCTGATGACTCTCAAATTGTTTTAATTAACTCGTAAGATATTGTACATAAACGATACTTGTTATCTTTGTATTGTATATAAAGGTATTATTTGAGTGGGATAATATTTTAAATGTGTGGATTTGGCAACACAGTTTTAATTGCTTGTTTTTACAGTATGTAGTTATAGCCGGTAATATTTATTTTGCAGGCGATTGCAGTGACAGTCAGCAAGTTTGTCTTCAAACCACTAGAGCTCTTTGGAGAAGCATTTGGTAAATTTTTCAACAGTTTTTTCAAGGATCTACCGATGCATGTGTGGCCCATCGCTACTGTTCTCCTTGTTCTATTTGTGGTTATATTGCTCATAATGATGTTTGGCTACAGCATAAAGTTTCCATTCCTTGGTGGAATAGAAGCACCTGATACTAGATTAGTCAGAGAACAACGTCAAGCACTGGAAGACAATAGAGCTAGGGTATGTATAATCTTTTATTTTTTGAATTACCGGTACACAAATAAGTATGATGCTGGAAATATTTAAAAAGTCAGTTTGTAGGATTGAATTTGATGTTCCTGAGAGAAAACTGATGATGATGAATTAATTTCTTAAAACTACATACTACTACATGTACTGCATTTATCTGAAAGATACTAGATAATAAATTTTGATAATGGGTCATATTTTGGGAAATCAACGAAACCAGAACAACAACAACAAAGATTTAAATTAGTGTCATTGTAATTTGCACTTTGAGCAAAGTGTAGTATGAAAATTGTTGTTATCAAGGGAATTTTTAAAAAAACTAATGTGTTTTAAAATATAACATCTAATTATGTATGTATCACCTTACATCACCGGTGATCTCTGTTATATGATGATGTGTATTTTATTTCAAAAATGCACATGGATTTTAATTATAACCAAAAAAATGTTCATTCACGTAGCGCCAAAGACTGAAGGTAGTAATAACTCAAACTCCTTGCTTGCTTGACACATTTAGTTATACATTATGAATTTCCATAGCAGCATCATATTTCCTAACCAGTTTCTAACTTGGCGAACGTATTCAAACTTGATATTGATATTTGTTTTTTCAAATATTTTTTTTTTACATTTCTAAACATAATTCCTGGTCATGTTTGTGATCATTGTTATGCTAATATCATATCGTTATGAAATCCCAAACAAGACATGGTCAAAGATGAGCTACAAACAAAGTCTTACATCTTTAATGTACTTTTAATGACATGGTTTTAAACAATAATCATTACAGAAGAATAATTTATAAATTGAAGTTCATCATGGCAAATAAAAGTGATATAATTTCTTCTTGTCAAACATCAATGAAATTGGCCACTGGAGACTAGCAATTGGTCGCCAAAACCCAGTGTTTGTTAACTTTTAACATAAGGCATGCACTTTTCCATTCTCAGTATGGTCATGTACATTCATTTATTCACGATATACCGGTAATGTACACAAGATGGTTATGGTCATAATAGTATGGCGGGCACTGTATGTGTATGTCCAGCAAACAAACTGGCTCATATCCACAACATCATTCTGTTCTGGTGTTTACTTATAAAGATTTTCTGCTGCCTTTCATTCATTTGTATTTAACTGTGATATCTTTTTATTTGGCCTGTTGCTTTGTATAAATAAATTAATGGCTAAATTGTGTCTTTGTTGTAGATCACTGAGCGCGACCGTGAAATAGAAAGACTTCAGCAACAACAACGAGCCATAGAAGAACGGCAGTTATTAGAAATAGCTCCTCCCATGGAGCGTCAAGCACTAGAAGACAATAGAGCTAGGGTATGTATAATCGTTTATTTTTTAAATTACACAAATAAGTATGATGCTGGAGATATTGAAAAAGTCAGTTTTTAGGATTGAAATTAATGTTCCTGAGATAAAAGGGATGATGAAATAATTTTTTTTTTTTAAACTACATACTATTACATTCATCTGAAAGATACTAGATAATACATTTTGATAATGGGCCATATTTTGGGAAAATAACAGAACCAAAACATCACCCAGGGTGATATTTTGGCACTTTTTTCTCCACTGAACTGTTCGTTCAATTAATAATTTTCATGTCCACGTCCGGCATCAACACAGATCAGCTAGTTCAATCGTAGATACTTAAACTCGATACCATACAAATTCGTGCACCAGATATATATTTGAAAAAACAACAACAACAAAGATTTAAATTAGTGTCATTGTAATTTGCACTTTGAGCAAAGTGTAGTATGAAAATTGTTATTATCAAGGGAATTTTTAAAAAAATAATGTGTTTTAAAATATAACATCTAATGATGTATGTATCACCTTACATCTCCGGTGATCCCTATTGTAGATCATATCAGTGACGATTTCAACAAAAAGTCCTCTTCATTTCTTTTTACTCACATTATAAACTTAAATAAAGCCATGTTGGCAGGAAAAAAGTGCCTTAAAGCATTGCATATAGATCAGAATATTTTCTCAATCAACACAGATTGAATTACACGTAGCAATCATTGCTCTGCCAGCTTAATGATTTGAAAGTTCATTGCTACAATACATGGATGCCATGAGTGACCCAATGCGTGAATTCGTGTCTTTGATTGGTTAGCTGCTTGACCTTGTATTAGTATAAGCTTGCCATACTGACCTGAGATTGACAAACCTCTAAATTGTGTACTTTTTGAATTTCTGATGGGCGATCTTTTGTGGTGAGCGATCTTAGTTATACCAAAAGTAGAATGAGAGAAGGGTTGATTTGTAAAGTCATGTCTGACATGTGAAGATCTTGAAATCACGTCATGTGAAGTCACACAAATTGTGAGAGTTCATACAATTACAGTGTGATAAAATCAATTTTCTATAATACCGTATTTGCTCTATTAAAAGCGCATTCTCTATAGTAAATCAACAGTTGTTTTTATTGTATACAAAATGAGTATTTTGAAAGACTTGTAATCTATGTAGCTATGCATTATTAATAGAGCAAATATGATGTGTATTCTATTTCAAAGATGCACATGCATTAATTATAACCAAAAAAATGTTCATTCACGTAGCGCCAAAGACTGAAGGTAGTAATAACTCAAACTCCTTGCTTGCTTGACACATTTAGTTATACATATAGCTTCTATCATAAATGAGTTTCCATAGCAGCATCGTATTTCATAACCAGTTTCTAACTTGGCGAACATATTCAAACTTGATATTGATATTTGTTTTTTAAATATTTTTTTTTTACATTTCTAAATATAATTCCTTGTCATGTTTGTGAACATTGTTATGCTAATATCATATCGTTATGAAATCCCACACAAGACATGGTCAAAGATGAGCCACAAACAAAAGTCTTATATCTTTAATGTACTTTTAATGACTTGGTTTTAAACAATAATCATTACAGAAGAATAATTTATAAATTGAAGTAATCATAGCAAATAAAAGTGATATAATTTTTTTTGTCAAACATCAATGAAATAGGCCACTTGAGACTGGCAATTGGTTGCCAAAACCCAGTGTTTGTTAACTTTTAACATAAGGCATGCACTTTTCCATTCTCAGTATGGTCATGTACATTCATTTATTCACTATATAATGTACACAAAATGGTTATGGTCATAATAGTATGGCAAGCACTGTATGTGTATGTCCAGCAAACAAACTGGCTCATATCCACAACATCGTTCTGTTCTGGTGTTTACTTATAAAGATTTTCTGATGCCTTTCATCCATTTGTATTTAACTGTGATTCCTTTTTATTTGGCCTGTTGCTTTGTATAAATTAATGGCTAAATTGTGTCTTTGTTGTAGATCACTGAGCGCGACCGTGAAATAGAAAGACTTCAGCAACAACTACGAGCCATAGAAGAACGGCGGTTATTAGAAATAGCTCCTCCCAAGGAGCGTCTAGAAGAAGTTGCCTCTTTCCTTCCTCCTCCAGCAGCAAGAGCAGAAAAAGACAGAGATGTGCCAACATCCAAACCAATGGAGCCAGAAAAAATGCCTGCTCTACCAATACTGGAAAAAGAAAAAAAGATTCCTCCTCAAAAGATGGAGAAAGAAAAAGAAGTGCCTCTGAAAGATGTGAAAGAAAAAGTGATTGAAAAGAGAGACTCTGAGACAAAGCAGTTAGAAGCGGAATCAACAATGCCTGATATATTATGTGCAGAACGGATTGCCATGGTAACGCCAATGACATCAGAAGGAGATGCTGCTGAGATCAAAGTAACTGATAAGTATAGGGAGTTGACAGAAGATCCATCAAGTCATTCTGAGTACCAAGTGATAGAAGACAAAACCAAAGATCCTATGCAGGCAGAGAATGTTAAGGCAATAGATGATAGCAATGCAGTTGCCATGGCTTCTGGCGATAGTATGGAGCAAGCTGATGTTACCAAGAAGACAGATGAAGAGAGAGATAATGAGATCATTGCTGAACTGGAAACAGAGGCCAGCAATAAAAGTGCGAAAGGAAAAATTCTTTCACAGATCAGTGAGACAGAGATTGAGGAGTTGTCTACACTTGATGCTGGTATAATTGCAGAAAGTAGTGACATCATCAGACCAGATGCTGAAGTGGACAATTTATCAGACAGTGGCTCAGATGATTTTGTCGTTTTAAAGGAAGAACCAGAAGAAGAAAAAGATTTATTGTCAGCAATTTATCCTATTCCTGAAAATGTTGGTAATGTGGGTCACGATGATAGTGTTATAAGTCTAGATTAGTGTTCTCATTAAAATTAAATATGTCATACAGGTATGGTATCACAAAACATCTTTTACTGATCAATTTAATTTTTGGTTTGCAATAAAATTCTTTTTCCCCATCTTCAGTAATCAAAATCAACTCCAGATTCTGACAGTATTACAATTCTGTTTGGATATTTCTAGACTGATTTAACTAACATTATGATGAATATAATATGATGATGGACTGGTCTTCTCTTTTGACAAATAAATTTAAAAAGTAATAAATAAATTGTAAAAATAATATATTTATAGAATGCATTTGTGATTGTCTCGGTGCTCAGTTCATACTTATTAATTTGATACAATACAATTCATTGTGCATTTATGTCATGTACTGAGGGAAATGTTTGATGGCAGCCAAATTGATGGCAGAAGTGTGTGCATATTGCACTCGACACACTTTATGAATGGGCTTGATTAGATGCTTATGTATAAATAATGTCGCTACAATGTTGAGAATGAGGAAAATGTGGCCATGTAATTGTGAGAAAAACATTTTCACACTTATATCATACATATTAACAATTTGCCATCTGTAGTGCATAGTATTTACATTTCTAATTAATTCTATTTTTGCTAATTTAAAATTTGGATCAAAATTGCGAGTAATCAGTGTGAAATTTTCTTCTATATGATCAGCTTCTAAAGGATGGTGGTGTATTCAACTTTTGTGTGAACAAACATACCTTGTACACGTCCGATGGGACCCACATCACACTTATCATGGTAAACCAGTCATTTAATTGAGCTGACTATAGAGGGCGCTGTGGACTTAATGAACTTAATACATTAGTTGAGTTTCAAGTTCCCTGCTTGCTATTTTAATGAACATGCAGTAGGGCGGTAACTTTCTCGAAAAAAATGTTGGGGGGGGGGGGGGGCACCCGAAAATCAAGCTAAAACCCTTTGTGCAGCAAAATTTGCCCCTAAAATGCAGGAAATGGAGATTCAGGTCTAGATTTCAGATCTAGCCCCTCATGCAAAATCTCTTGTCGTCGCCTCTGACATGTTTATGACAAACAAGAGGGGGGTGATTTTTAATAATCATTTGTTCAAGAACCTGTTCACCTCAGTTTTTCACAAGTAACATTCTTGTATACTGCACCCCAGAAATATCCCACATATGCATTTTTTAATATCAATTGTATTGTGTTTGTGAATGAAAAACACTTTTTCCATTCTGCAATACAGAATCAACAACTTTGTACAAAACTAAAGCTTATAGACTAAAATATCTGCCTAAACTGCACATTACTGATTAGTGGAAGTGAAACAATTTCAGTTGACACAATACCCCCTCTATCCTCTTATATCACATGTGCATGGTGTAACTGAGCAACCAGTGAACCACAAACTTGTCTATTTTATTTACCTGTATTTTGGAATTCAAAGTGTTACAACAGATCTTTATAGTTGTTTTATTTTTAATTATTTTTTTCTGGATATATATTTTTGGATCATTACAGTGTTTGAATTTTGTTTAAAACAATGTATATTATATGTGTTGTGTACTTAGCATGGTACTCGTATAGAACATGAAAAAGGCAACATATACTACAAGTTCTAATCTTTATTTACATACAATTTTTATGCTGATTATCTTATAAACATTTGTGCCTTGTGTTTGACTGGCACTAAGTGTGTGGAATTATGTCATATTCACGGTACATTTACTGAAGTATTACACAATCAATTCTGAGCGGTGTGTGTTGGGGTGAGGGTAGTTGTTGAATTGTGTACCCTAAGGGGTGGGTCATTAAAAACTCAACGTGGGGAGATGACAGAAAACTGAGCAAGATATTTTTCTTTTCCTTCATTTAATTTTGTGATATTTTCCCTAAGATTTAGGCTTGCAGAATTTTTTTTTTTCTGTTAAGTGGTCCCTGGTGGATTTTTTCCTGTGCACATTTTTTTTTTATTCTGCCGCCCCACATATGATTTTCATGTCTAAAAAATTGTCTTCTTGTTATATTTACATTTATAAACACAACACACTGTACATTTACATCTATGTAGAGTTTCACTCAAGCAATCACGGAAAACATTGGTAGAAATATATATGGATACTGTGAATTTATAGTTTGACAAAGCCATACATGTTATTAAAGTAATAACTTGGAGAAGTTCTTGAAAACTGTGTACAGAGTATTCTGTGTTCTTTATTAGTACTTGAGAAACAGAAATCCAAATGCATATTTTGTGGCGAGAAAAGATAGATAATGTGCAAAGTTTTTTCTCGGAACAGGTTAAGTGTTGACCATTTGAAACATACACAAGTTTCACTGGATATTACTAACATGCAATTATCTGTTTTTTTATGATGCATTATGGGTAATTAAGATACCGGTACTGGTACAACTGAGCTCATTGCACAAAATGCTCTTCTAGACTTCAACCAAAAATATATTCTTTATATAGTACTCTTAACAGATAATATTCAATGAATGATTTAATGATACATTTATATTAAATGAATTGTGCAATCTGACAAAACATACTGTCTTTGCAAGAGACAGAGGAACCATTTGGTCATACTTGTAATTTGCATCCAATATGAATATTAAAATATTTCAATACTGTTCAAATATTGCCTTTATGTAATAATTCCAGATTTTATCAGAAATAAACTAGAATTACTTTTATATATGTATTTTTACCATGCCATAATTTTTTCCTTCAAATATTTTGGTACAATATTTTCAATTTCATTACACAACTTTCTAATTTTTTGGGGGGAAAAATATGAATTAAATCGGGTATTTTTACTTTGCTGTTCAAAGAATTCACCTCCATGTGTATCACATTCATCTCTTAAATGAAGCAGAATTTAATATTTCTATGTTCTTGCCTTTTGTTCGATCATAAAGTTGACAAGAATTTGGACATTATAGTTTTTAAAATTCAAATAGATCCACTTATTGAAATGTGGTGATGCATTGAATAAAATTATTCCTTGTCTTGAACAGGTACACAAACCATCTCAAAGCATTTATGATTTAGCAGCCATTCAATAGATATTACATGCAAAGGCCCATCAAGATGTAAAGCCATATGACAAGTTTGTTCACCTCAATGTTCCAATCATTGTTAAGTACTTTGGCTACATATACAAGTTGCATAGCTTTCTGGCTGAAGTTCTCCGACTATTTTGTGTCTGCGAACATTTTTTTTTTACCATTAATCTTGTTTCTAGAAAAGGTCTTAAAAACTGAAAATCCAAATATAGTATGTGAGCCCAGAATTGCATAGAATGCAAAACGCATGTATATACTGCAAAATCACTTTAATTTCACAGTTATCTTACAATCAACTGTCTTGATAATTAGTCTCATCCCAACACACACTTGAGCTAATAAATGAAATACTGAGTGTTTAATAAGGTTAATTTATTTAGTATAACTGACAAATTCCAAAACTTCTCGGCTAAAATTTTTTTAACAGCTTTCAATATTGCCAGACCATACATTCACAAAAATTCCATTAACACCTCTTTTTAGAGGACTGTCTGGAAAACAATTTTATTCACAGACAAAGTCTTCACAAGTTAATGTATTCACTAGGTGCAGATTGAAATAATTGTTACTATCTTAACAATATTATACTCATTTCACAATTTGCATGATTTTTTTAAACAAGATCTTTATCGCATTAATATCAGTTGTATAAACTTAGAAATCATTACTATGAAAATTTTCATACCACATTTTGTTTTATACGAGTGCTTGTGCAACATGAAAAGCACAGAGAACTCACTAATGACAGAGTAATGGGGTAGCTAAGGGGTAAGTATTGGGATACCCATTAGACTATAGTCTAAAGCTTTCGGGAAAACAACCCTCAACAGCTTTATCAGTTATTCCTCCTATTGAGTATATTATTGTCTAAATGAATTCCAAATGCTTTCTTGAATCCTCATTGTTATTTAATGGTTATTTGGCAAAATGTTGTCATCATGAATGCTACTTTGATTCTGAAAAAGGCACAGGTGATAATTATACATGGCAGTGTTGTAACGCAACGTAATGATTTTCTGAATGTCCATAATATGCAATCCTTGTATTCTGGTTACTTTTGACAATGTGGTCGTAATCGCAAAATAAATCAACATTTCATGGTTTGTTAGGAAGTATAGTAATTTTTATTTCAGACATCTGTTAAAACGTGTTAATGTCATGAAGCTGCATATAAGTGAAGCACCATTTCTAATTCTCTCAACATCAACTCGTTTATGCTCTCAAGTTTGTTTTTCCACTGTCCCAGCTGATTCCTACAAAATTTGTAAAGTCATACATTGAATTTACACAAATGTAGTCCAAAATTCATGTTAATCTCCAGAAACTAAAATGAACACAATTTTGACTATCGACACAACTAACCCAGTCTCTTCATTTATATAAACATTTATAAATTTCACATTTCAAACTGAAATGAGATTTCTAGTGCACCATGTTCATTGAATGGCTGATTCAACTGCAATTGAAATTTATTAAATAAAAGGAATAGGTTTGTTGTGCTGATAGTAATCATCTGAGGGTAAACTGAACTAGTAACAATAGTGTGTTCATTGAGCAGTGTTCATCTATGCAAAGACAGCACACTATGAAGTCTTGAATACAAGCTCAAAAATTAAGTTTCCCACGTTAGTCTTTTGCATTTAAAAGCGAGGCAGCAGATGTACGAGAAACACTGCAATACCAGATTTTAATACTAAACTTGTATAGTGATTTTTTTCCTTGCTTGAGGCAAATGAAAACTTAATAAATATTAAATGAAAACTTAATAAATATTAAATTCTAGCGTCACTCGTGTGATACCCTCATGTGATACATGCAACTCTGTGTTATAATTATCCCAACCCTGCATAGAACTTGAATCACGCATTAAACCGCGCAAATCTGCTTTAAGTTGCATTCATTTCCATGGAATGTTTATGTACAGCGTTAACGAATGCTTCAACATGTTCAGGATCAGCGGTCGGATAAATCCCATGGCCGAGATTAGCGATATATTTCTGGGTGCCAAACTCTGATATCATCTTCTTCACAGAGTTACTGATTTCTTCCTTACTAGAATAGATAGCACATGGATCAAGATTGCCTTGTAGAGATACTCTATCTGCTACTTCTTGTCTGCAAGAAAGCATATTTTAAACTGTTGTACTTTCCGATGTTAATTTATTTGGATGGGCTGCATGGTGTAGGGGAATTCAACCAGGTTACATGTACCAGGGTAGCTCTTCATTGGGCAAGAGTGAAATACAAACTTGACAAGAAACATTTAATACATTTTATTTTTGGATGTGAATATTTATGATTAGTCAGAAGTAAAATACTCGCACATGCTCAGTATCTTGGGAACTATAAGACAATTTATTACAAACAATATTTATTTGGTTAAAAATGAACCCAGAGTTTACTGATATCAGTATGACTTGACTGTGTTAAGTTTTTGAAAGAGCTGTTGTGGTATAATCGGCATGGATACACAATCATGTTGTCATGACTACAATAAACTGAGAATTGATGAGAGTTCCAGAAAACTAGTGCAATAAATTCACACAACCATAAAAACATACTTAGTTGGTTGATAAGTGTTATGCTGGCTCCAATCTGTACCCATAATGCAGCAAGTCAGAGGGATGAACCATTATTTCTTCTGGCGTGATTATGTTAAATTTTGTGTGCACATGGGGAAAAAGTGCTGATTTTATTTCTCAGCAAATATTCTGTTCATTTACATTCCTCTCCAATGTACTACCCTCCCCTCACAAAAAAATGATCCACTCTCAACAATTGTAAAATTAACTCTTTGGTGCATTTTAGTTAAACAGTTTGAAACCATGGTTTCAGAAAGTACATACCTAGCACACTTAGGTTTCACAGTCCAGTCTATACTAACAACGTCATAGTTACTCTGGGACAATTCACTCAATGCATAATGAGCACCTTTAGCAAAGATTATCTAGAAAGTAAAAAGTTAGGTGGTTATAAAGAATAAAGGGAGTTTATTTTTTGATCTTATGACCTAAAGAGTTACTATTTTTGATAAATTAATGTGTTTCTTACATACTTGTACAAAGTTGAGCAGGATGCAGTTTGAGAGTTAGGCAGTGTGATAGTCAAGAGAGAATTATAGACCACGTAACGGTAAGTATATATGAAAGAAAGGCAGGGTGCAGTGCGACAGTCAGGTGACGACAGTCAGTGAGAATCAGGTGGCAGGCAGTGAGAGAATCAGATGTCAGGCAGTGAGAGAATCAGGTGTCAGACACTGCCAGACACCTGATTCGCTCACTGCCCGACACCCGATTCTCTCACTGCCTGACCTGCCGCAGGCATTTCAGTTAAAGCAGGAGGCCTGAAAACTGTTACGCTTGTTAATGCCCTCACACCACATTACATGGTTTTCCACCGATACTGAACAGAAAATAATTGACAGCTCATGGAACGTCATGAAGCAACAAGCCAATCACAGATTCGGTGAGCATGTCATTGCGTACTGTACACAGGAAATAGTGAACCGAGCCATGCTCCGCCGATTATTAAAATCAAGTGCGTAATTAGCTTGCATGCATAATTAATATCAAGGGAAACTATGCGGAAGTGAACAGTCATCAGGCCTTTGACCTTCGCTGAAACCATGCGACAAAAAACTTTGCTGACTTTCTATTCTCTAATTAACCTTTATTTATTTTTTTATTTTTCATTACAAATACATATACAGCACAAGTAAAAAAAAAAAGACAGTACAGAAAAAGAAAAGTGGATGAGTACCAAGGAGGCTAATGCACTCACATTTCTTAATGGACTGATTTAGTATACTAACAAATTAGGCCTGATACACATATTGGCTACATTTACTTACAAACACCAACTCACCATCGGTACTGTCTCCACTGACTTAGATTTCAACTTTTCTTTCACTTTTTCAGCTATTTGTCGTAAATATGGAAGTGAAAACTTGCAGAACAATTCATAACCAAGGATCCCAGCATTCGAGTCAAATACTTGTAATAACTGCAAAGGCAGAAAAAAAGGAATGATTGTACATGTACAGATTAAATAATTAGAATATTTATTTTTCATATCAAAAAATAAACTTAAAGATAAAAACTGGTGTATTTTAGACTCGGTCTTCATACCTGTGCACCTGCCAGCACTTGACCAACTAGAAAGTCCACGGTCACATCGGTTATTAACTGAAGAAACTGATGACTAGCATCAACATTCTGATACAGCCATGCCTTAGATGAGGAAAACGTTGTGGATCCACCGCCCTCTATACTATATGACATTAAAGTCCACTGTGAAAAAAAGATGGTAAAAGATTTTTAAAAATTGAATCTTCTGTTTATTATATTTCTATGATAAGATTTACCATTGAATTTTACACACAGAACAATTTGATGAGTATTTATACATTGCTGAAAAGTAATCAATAGCAGATGTACAATTTCATAACTTGAGCAGTAAGTAGGAGGCAACCCGTTAATGAGCATTCATTTTGGGAGATGCCAATGGCCAAATAAGCCAGTTATCTGAGCTAATTCAAGTACATAACAAGACCAAGTTAATTAACACAGTATTCACTTTACCATGTAATAAGGATTTTGATAATTGTTAAAATACAAATGTTGGCAGTACACTTTCTGTTCAAGTCAAATAAATTTTATTTATTATTATTGGATATATAAGGATGTCAGCTGTGTACTGGTGATATGGCAATCATTGGATGTATAAGGATGTCAGCTGTGTACTGGTGATATGGCAATCATTGGATGTATAAGGATGTCAGCTGTGTACTGGTGATATGGCAGTCATTGGATGTATAAGGATGTCAGGTGTGTACTGGTGGTATGATAGTCATTGGTTGTATAAGGATGTCAGCTGTGTACTGGTGATATGGCAGTCATTGTATGTATAAGAATGTCAGCTGTGTACTGGTTGTATGGCAGTCATTGGATGTATAAGGATGTCAGCTGTGTACTGGTGGTATGGCAGTCATTGGATGTATAAGGATGTCAGCTGTGTACTGGTGATATGGCAATCATTGGATGTATAAGGATGTCAGCTGTGTACTGGTGGTATGATAGTCATTGGATGTATAAGGATGTCAGCTGTGTACTGGTGATATGGCAGTCATTGGATGTATAAGGATGTCAGCTGTGTACTGGTGGTATGATAGTCATTGGTTGTATAAGGATGTCAGCTGTGTACTGGTGGTATGGCAGTCATTGGATGTATAAGGTTGTCAGCTGTGTACTGGTGGTATGGCAGTCATTGGATGTATAAGGATGTCAGCTGTGTACTGGTGGTATGGCAGTCATTGGATGTATAAGGATGTCAGCTGTGTACTGGTGGTATGGCAGTCATTGGATGTATAAGGATGTCAGCTGTGTACTGGTGATATGGCAGTCATTGTATGTATAAGGATGTCAGTTGTGTACTGGTGGTATGGCAGTCATTGGATGTATAAGGATGTCAGTTGTGTACTGGTGGTATGGCAGTCATTGGATGTATAAGGATGTCAGCTGTGTACTGGTGATATGGCAGTCATTGGATGTATAAGGATGTCAGCTGTGTACTGGTGGTATGGCAGTCATTGGATGTATAAGGATGTCAGCTGTGTACTGGTGATATGGCAGTCATTGGATGTATAAGGATGTCAGCTGTGTACTGGTGATATGGCAGTCATTGGATGTATAAGGATGTCAGCTGTGTAGTGGTGGTATGGCAGTCATTGGATGTATAAGGATGTCAGCTGTGAACTGGTGATATGGCAGTCATTGGATGTATAAGGATGTCAGCTGTGTACTGGTGGTATGGCAGTCATTGGATGTATAAGGATGTCAGCTGTGTACTGGTGGTATGGCAGTCATTGGATGTATAAGGATGTCAGCTGTGTACTGGTGATATGGCAGTCATTGGATGTATAAGGATGTCAGCTGTGTACTGGTGGTATGGCAGTCATTGGATGTATAAGGATGTCAGCTGTGTACTGGTGATATGGCAGTCATTGGATGTATAAGGATGTCAGCTGTGTACTGGTGGTATGGCAGTCATTGGATGTATAAGGATGTCAGCTGTGTACTGGTGATATGGCAGTCATTGGATGTATAAGGATGTCAGCTGTGTACTGGTGGTATGGCAGTCATTGGATGTATAAGGATGTCAGCTGTGTACTGGTGATATGGCAGTCATTGGATGTATAAGGATGTCAGCTGTGTACTGGTGGTATGGCAGTCATTGGATGTATAAGGATGTCAGCTGTGTACTGGTGGTATGGCAGTCATTGGATGTATAAGGATGTCAGCTGTGTACTGGTGGTATGGCAGTCATTGGATGTACAAGGATGTCAGCTGTGTACTGGTGGTACGGCAGTCATTGTATGTATAAGGATGTCAGCTGTGTACTGGTGGTATGGCAGTCATTGGATGTATAAGGATGTCAGCTGTGTACTGGTGGGTATGACAGTCATTGGTTGTATAAGGATGTCAGCTGTGTACTGGTGGTATGATAGTCATTGGATGTATAAGGATGTCAGGTGTGTACTGGTGGTATGATAGTCATTGGATGTATAAGGATGTCAGCTGTGTACTGGTGATATGGCAGTCATTGTATGTATAAGGATATCAGCTGTGTACTGGTGGGTATGACAGTCATTGGTTGTATAAGGATGTCAGCTGTGTACTGGTGGTATAATAGTCATTGGATGTATAAGGATGTCAGGTGTGTACTGGTGGTATGATAGTCATTGGATGTATAAGGATGTCAGCTGTGTACTGGTGATATGGCAGTCATTGGATGTATAAGGATGTCAGCTGTGTACTGGTGATATGGCAGTCATTGTATGTATAAGGATATCAGCTGTGTACTGGTGATATGGCAGTCATTGGATGTATAAGGATGTCAGCTGTGTACTGGTGGTATGATAGTCATTGGATGTATAAGGATGTCAGTTGTGTACTGGTGATATGGCAGTCATTGGATGTATAAGGATGTCAGCTGTGTACTGGTGGTATGGCAGTCATTGGATGTATAAGGATGTCAGCTGTGTACTGGTGATATGGCAGTCATTGGATGTATAAGGATGTCAGCTGTGTACTGGTGATATGGCAGTCATTGGATGTATAAGGATGTCAGCTGTGTACTGGTGGTATGGCAGTCATTGGATGTATAAGGATGTCAGCTGTGTACTGGTGATATGGCAGTCATTGGATGTATAAGGATGTCAGCTGTGTACTGGTGGTATGGCAGTCATTGGATGTATAAGGATGTCAGCTGTGTACTGGTGATATGGCAGTCATTGGATGTATAAGGATGTCAGCTGTGTACTGGTGATATGGCAGTCATTGGATGTATAAGGATGTCAGCTGTGTACTGGTGGTATGGCAGTCATTGGATGTATAAGGATGTCAGCTGTGTACTGGTGATATGGCAGTCATTGGATGTATAAGGATGTCAGCTGTGTACTGGTGGTATGGCAGTCATTGGATGTATAAGGATGTCAGCTGTGTACTGGTGATATGGCAGTCATTGGATGTATAAGGATGTCAGCTGTGTACTGGTGGTATGGCAGTCATTGGATGTATAAGGATGTCAGCTGTGTACTGGTGATATGGCAGTCATTGGATGTATAAGGATGTCAGCTGTGTACTGGTGGTATGGCAGTCATTGGATGTATAAGGATGTCAGCTGTGTACTGGTGGTATGGCAGTCATTGGATGTATAAGGATGTCAGCTGTGTACTGGTGGTACGGCAGTTATTGGATGTACAAGGATGTCAGCTGTGTACTGGTGGTACGGCAGTCATTGTATGTATAAGGATGTCAGCTGTGTACTGGTGGTATGGCAATAATTGGATGTACAAGGATGTCAGCTGTGTACTGGTGGTATGGCAGTCATTGGATGTATAAGGATGTCAGCTGTGTACTGGTGATATGGCAGTCATTGGATGTATAAGGATGTCAGCTGTGTACTGGTGATATGGCAGTCATTGGATGTATAAGGATGTCAGCTGTGTACTGGTGGGTATGACAGTCATTGGTTGTATAAGGATGTCAGCTGTGTACTGGTGGTATGATAGTCATTGGATGTATAAGGATGTCAGGTGTGTACTGGTGGTATGATAGTCATTGGATGTATAAGGATGTCAGCTGTGTACTGGTGATATGGCAGTCATTGGATGTATAAGGATGTCAGCTGTGTACTGGTGATATGGCAGTCATTGGATGTATAAGGATATCAGCTGTGTACTGGTGATATGGCAGTCATTGGATGTATAAGGATATCAGCTGTGTACTGGTGATATGGCAGTCATTGGATGTATAAGGATGTCAGCTGTGTCCACGTGATATGGCAGTCATTGGATGTATAAGGATGTCAGCTGTGTCCACGTGATATGGCAGTCATTGTATGTATAAGGATGTCAGCTGTGTACTGGTGATATGGCAGTCATTGGATGTACAAGAATGTCAGCTGTGTACTGGTGGTATGGCAGTCATTGGATGTATAAGGATGTCAGCTGTGTACTGATGGTATGGCAGTCATTGGATGTATAAGGATGTCAGCTGTGTACTGGTGGTACTGCAGTCATTGGATGTATAAGAATGTCAGCTGTGTACTGGTGATGTGGCAGTCATTGCATGTATAAGGATGTCAGCTGTGTACTGGTGGTATGGCAGTCATTAGATGTATAAGGATGTCAGCTGTGTACTGGTGGTATGGCAGTCATTGGTTGTGTAAGAATACCAGCAGTGTACTAAACTGCGAACTAAGAATTACATATACTGTACTTCCCCGAGTATAAGCCCAGGGGCCTGAACATGTAAAATCGAGAAAAAATAAGGGGTGGGCTTATACTCGAGGACCACCTCAGAAAAAATAATTTTTTGTTGCGTATAACACTGTAACCATCTTCCCAGCCTCGAAACATTATCCAAATTACATTTTTCGTTCAAAACGCCGGTCTCGGGGGGATATTACATCTTTTTTAGAAAACAAAAATGCGAAACGAGCCGTCATTGATTTCAACACTGCTTTTTACAATGAAGAAACAAATATGAACAAAAAACAAAAATGTTATTACAATACGGTTCACATACCGTCTGAATTTACGGTGCAAAAATGGGTAGGGTCTGTGAGAAAACGGTCAAAGGCAAAATCAAACGCAAACTTACGATACAAAGCTACATGTATTTCCGCCATAGTTTCATCATAATTTGACCTAAACAACTTCCTTTGACCTAACAGGTCACGTCTTTCGTTAACCAATGAAAATGCTCTGTCATACAGTCAAAGTTTTCCAATTATTGACAAAGTATTTTTATCAACAAAATGCGGAAGTGTATTACTGCGATGTTAAAATGCGATCTGTTAACACTGATTTCGACAAAAAACGGTGACTTTTTCCCTAAAAGCTGTTGATTCGCAATTTTCGAAAGGTAAACTGAGGATGAGGGAAGTATTTAAACCTTTTACGGCTGCCAACAAGTCATGTCGAAGAATAGTTTGCTCGTTCACACCCCATTCACGATAGTCTCAATGGACAAGATTATTCGGAAAAGTAAAACTATGATAGTGACCAGATTTCACGACTTGACGATCACATTTTTGCCGTTTGGAAAACTACTACTCAAAAGAAATATGGATTATTTCAGTATTGCAACATCGGGGTTGATCCAAAGTAAATAACAGAATAGAAAACGTGCGAACTATGTACGATCTACCGCCATGCACTCTGAATTTAATGCGAGTTTTCTCGTAAAAGCTGGAACCAAATTACCGTACCAATCATGATTTTAATGCAATGAAATACACTTTTTACATGCATATTTCAATAAATGTCGTCGACGCCCGTTAAAAACACCCTGGGCCTATACTCTGGGATGCCCGCAACTCGTTTAATGTCCAAAAACAGAGGGGTGGGCTTATACTTGGGGAAGTACGATATTATATAGAGGGCGCTGTTTGGTCATATTCAGAATGGTTACACATTGGTTATATGGATCTCCCTATTTATCTCCATAATTCAAGCCTTTATTATGTGCCTCTGAATTTCAGAGCAGCGACCATTTATTTATTCATTTATTTAGATGAGAATGAAACAGCAAACTTACTGGTGACCCTGCAAAGCCAATTAGAGGCACTTTTCCTTCCAATTTATGGCGTGTGAGTGAAATAGCCTCAAATACATAACCTAAACTCTCGTTGACATCAACATTCTTCTTCAGTCTCCCAAGGTCAGACACTTTCGTGATTGGATCATCAAATGTTGGCCCCTAATAAAAAAGAATACACAAAGTAACAAAATGAAATGAATGTATACACTGGTTTGTATCTAACTTTTACTTTTGTCATCAAACAAAATCTTTAAACCCCCTAGGTCTTAATTCCAGTCCAGAAACCCAAAAATATTTCTTATTTATTACTATGTAAAAGATACGATACAACTCTGAAATATGACCTCTATTTTATGTCAGATAGATAAGTGTTAATTGTCTTGTATCTCATCACAGATGGAGTGAGACATAGCACATGAAATAATTAGATGCATCAAATGACATTTTAAATACTGTATTTGCTCTATATTCACATCCCCAATATAACATTTGTTGTATACTCAGTCATTAAAATATTACTTATTTTGACCGTAGAATACCTCTGGAATTTACCCAAGTCCATATGCTACTTTTAGAGCAATTATTTTTGAGCAAAAATTTAATCTGATTTCTGCTTTAATCATCACTTATTATACACTGTACAATATACATTATTATCTGTCAACGCTATTGGTCTTGATAAATATTGATATTGACCTATCTCAGCTTATTTCTAGTCTCTGACATCACAGTGTGTTATTGGCCTCTGATGTCATAAAGTCAGGGACACAGGACTGTTGCAGAAGATAAAAAGATCGATGACATTTTCCATACGTTTCTCCACTGGGGCTAATTTTAATTTCAATTCAGAAATATTGCATTTCAGCTCACAGTTTTACATCACTTATTGCCTTGTTCTCTTTTGGTTAATAAAATAGTTATTGTCCTTGTCCAATATCAATAATTATCCCCAAATGGCTGTTATTGGCCTCAGTGATATAGTCTTCAGTCAAGGCGTATAATTGTTATAAATATCTTACCTTGCCAGGAATCATTTGCACTTCAAGTCCCAATGCTTGTGGTATAACAAGAATGTCCGAGAATATGATAGCAGCATCCAAGTCAAATCTTTTTATTGGCTAGCAAAAGCAAGAAGAAAATAAGCTTTCATTGGAAGTAGTTTTCATTCAGAATTTAATACTTTTTACATGGAGTTCAATGTTGCTGTGAAAATACAGAATTCAGAATTACTTTGCTTATTCAAATTTAATTTAAAATAAAATATATTGTCACAATGAGATTGGTGGTACTATAGCTAAATTAAGGTTCTGTTAATTCATGCATTTAGTCAAATTTGCTAATATGGCATTCAGCCATTTCACCTTGTTTTACAGTACCGTAATTCACATCAAATTAAGAAAATTATACCTGAAAAAGCTGAAAATTCTACAAACAAGACATGAAATGTCACAGTCCCCGTTATTTGATTATAAAGTTGTACAAGGAACATCTGCAAACAGGTGAATAAATATGTACTCTTTGTGGTTACAACTCATCATAAAGTGATTTCCGATGATCTAGTTTTGTATTGACAACTAAAAACTTCCACTGACCCATGTTCAGAATATCAGAGTACACAAGTGCAACAAAACTATTTGTCATACATGTATACTTGCTCAAGAAACTGCATTCATAAATCTGAGTGAACCTTGATGTACTGGTACATGACTTCTTTGTTAATCAGGTCTTAGTATATTACCAAGACCTGGGTTTGTTTCAACATCACCACTGGGCATCAGAATCATTCTCATGTTGTCAAATACAATTTGTTATTAACACAGTAAGGTTTATTATTTAAAATGTATTCATTGTACATAGAACAACATCTGTTAATTTAAACAATTGTTAAAGCTATGTTTTCAGAGCAAGTACATGTAATAATTAAGAAAGCCAGTTGCGATAAAGGTTGGTCTGCTCATTCCCTTCAATGGAGAAGAAACAAATAATTGTTTGAAGTCTTTTTAGTGCAGTGATATTATTGCATTTCAATCATTATTAATGGGTATAAAATACTGTAAACCATTTAATTTTCACTTCTAGATATACTAGTATTCAGGATTTTGTGAAATTTGTGGACAACATTTCAATAAAGTCCCTGACACTCCATGTTGTAGGAACCCAGAAAAAATTGCCTTGCGAAATTGAAGCAGTTCACAGCACCACTGTAAAAAAAAAAAAAAAAAATAGGTTAAAATGAGTATAGTCAAAGACATACACATGTGGGTTCATAAGACATATGTCCCAATCTGAGTGGTTCTAGGGATTAGTATCACCAGATTTTACTCTCCGTGATTCAATATCAGTCCTATGTATAATGCTGTGTTGATCAGGCGAACTAATTGACAATGGCCCTACAGGTATCGCTATGAAATAACAGTAGTTTTGTATTCTTCTAGCATTTCGACTATGGAAAAATATTTGTTTTTGAAAGTGGACGAATTATTAGAAGAAAAACAGAAACTATTTTTTTAGTATGAATTCTAGTAACTGAAATGCAGGATTGAAAAAGAACAAGACAATACGCAGGATTGATAAATCTTCCGCGAGCACTCCTGAAATTTCAGATCATTGGTACCATGTTTTTGGATACATTCAATGACCTAATACATAAAATCACATTTGTTATTGCTCAATCACTTGACCCTGTATGGCACAAGATTGCAAGCTTCTATCATAAAATTGGGTTATTTATTTGATGCAACGAAACATGCATTCACAGCAGACGGAAATTCGTTTGAGATATTACTGGATTTTTGTATTCAGTTTTCCATTTCAACCACAATCATCACTTAGTAAGCTGTGATCGCGCATTGGGATACTGACTGTGCATAAATGCGCAGTGTAGTGTCATCGGAAGACTGATTGTTTGAGAATATTTTGCACCATTACGCCATTTCAAGTATTATATTAATTCACAGACAACAAAATAAAGATTTTCAATAACATACAAGTTTTCCCACAGTTGATGATTGTATGGCAATTACAAGGCTTCGCCAGTTTTACTTTGGAAGAAGTTGAAAACAGGTAACAGGAAGGGGCTACATGGCTACATCTTTTTTTTTTGAATTTTAATCAAGCATAATTTTTTTTTAATTTTTTTTTTTTACAAATGTCTATTTCAGGGCAACAGAAACAAAAACAATAAATGTGTAGGTAGGCATTTTAACAATTGCACAAATAATATTGGATGAAAACGTCATTACCGATATAAATCATAATCATAATTAAAAATAAGATCACATTTAATTTAGTCTGTTTTCATAATGAAATACATAATAACATGTATTTATAAATTTGAATAAGGTTCAAGGGCCTTTTCATTTAGTGCCAATTTATACACCATAAAACCTCTGGTTTAGGTGTCACACTCAGAGAAGAGTGAAAGGCCTTTGGTTCATAGGCATCGCGAAATGTTGGAATTGAATCCCCCCAAAAAATTCACATACTGTAACATCCATTATTTTTTTTATAATCTTGTTGATAACGAAAAGTAAAGTATGTTCTAAAAGAAGTTTCGAATAAATACAAACACGAATACATTGCTCAGTGGTTAGTACCGGTAGCAAATGATCACGGTAGCACAATCTGGTCATTCTGTGTTTCGCAAGTGAATAACTTACTTGTTTTCGAAGTATTGCAATTGTTGATTATTATTCAGTAATGATTATATTAACGCACAAAAATTTAATTCGTTGAATTTTTATAAATTGGAAGTAATATTCAACTTAGTTTCATCGTAAACGAATGATTTCAGTCGAATGTAAATGCGCGAAGCGATAGATATCCGGCTTGTTCTCATTTACACATGGCTCATTTAAATATGTTAATGACGGTTCAGTGACCTCGTGGTGAACGCAACGCAGTAGTAGATTTACCGATGTTCTGGCAAGATCTTTACATGTTTATGCTTTGGATTTTGACAGGGAAAACGGCATGATTTTTTTTTTAATCAAAAAATTAGTTGTTTTCAAAATATAAACTGAGCATTCAAAGAATAATTTAACATTGTTCGCAGAAATAACAGCTCATTGTCGAAACGAAGCTTACCCATTCGGGCTATTCACAATAGGTGTCAATGACTACGGTAAAATATAAAGTAGACTCTTTTAGGCGCCAGGAGTGAATGAAATATCTAAAATATTTTTAAAAAAACTAAAAAAAAAATGCCGAAAAAACGCCGGGCGATTTCATGGTCCGTTGCAGACTACTTGACCGAACGTCCATACATGTGTTGTCACTGCACATCGGCCATGTTGAATCGTACAAGATCGGCAAAATCTTCATTACAACTAACAGTTTAATGCTCACAACATAAAAATACGAATATAATCATATGCAACCTACTATTATATAATGAATAAATTGATCGACACAGGGACATTCCCCCCCCCCCCGAGTTGTGGATATTTCGGAAATCGCGACACAAGCAAAAGACCGGATAACGATTTACTAACTTGAAACTATGTCCCCATGAATTAATCGTTCGTGTACAATAATTTGACAGGGTATACAATTTACAAACTAGTTTCGTAGATTGGAGACAATTGTTTGCTTTTTTGGCTTTTCACAAGAATATAAAGCTGGCAATCATCATAATATTCACGTCCGTACGTACGTCACGGAATGTACACCAAACGTACCCCAAAATACATTCAATTTTGTAGAAACTGGAGAACTTACCTTTGCAAACACGTCTCTTATGCCGCCTTCTTGAAGTTCTTGGAATCAAATAAGGTTACTAGTTCTTCTAGTAACTAGTGAATGAGACCACTGAGCCGAACAGAATACATGTATAAACAGTACTATATTAAATTGCACGCAATGGAGAAATCACGTGCTGTAGTGTTACTCACAGATCTAATGTACTGTAAAATATTTTATTTCAGCTGGAATTATCATTCGCTGAAAAGACTTTCTGGCTGTTTTTTGTACTGAATTTATTTTCATTGATTTTTGACAAGTTTGACTGTAAAATATAGGAAAAAGGGAATATTCGCTGGATTTTATTTTAACTGAAACATTCTTTCAGCGAAAATAGCAAAAAAATTTTGCAAGCAAAAATAAAGTATTTTACAGTAATCAATTTATTCTGAGCATGCGCAGACGTTCTGTCAATGTTGCCGGGAGAGGTACTTTTTGATAAAAATCGTGAAAAAGACCCACTTGGGATTTTCAGATCTGGAAAAAAAATTACGTGCATACTCGGAAGACACTTGTTCATCAACCTGCCAAGTTTCACTGATACCTGCTGTAGAATTTCTGAGAAAATGTTGGAGACGGAAAAAGGACAAAACCTGAATTATAAGTCAAGGGGACTTATAATTCAGGTTTTGTCCTTTTTCCGTCAGGCTGTGCCTGAATGGGGACTAAATATCCGCTGAATGAAATTCCATTACTATCTGTTCTCACCTGCAGTGTTACTTCACATGCCAATGATGGAGTCTGGCACACATGGAAAAATTCATTCTCTGCTCTCATCTCTTTAAATTCTGAAAATTGCATTGAAACATAAACAATTTCTAGCAGCAAAAAATTAACACATTTAGAAGGTCTTCAACAGACATCCTGCTTAATACTGCATGGGAATATATTGCACCGACTACAGTGCTTTAGATTATCAATACCTGGCAAGTATCTGCCCGCTTGTCTCATCACCCATACTGGCGTCTTTTCTGTTTTTTCACCTCTTGCTGCTCGTAATATCAGATCATTCTTCAATTGAGGGAAATTCTGTGATCAAAATTCAAAGGAAACATTATTATTAGCAACTGTCCACTGACTAGTTATGACTAAATTTATTAGTAGTTAACATTCATTAAATTTGTTTAAATTACAGTAACTGGACTGTTGATTCAACCAAAATCTCATGAATCCCAAGTCAATTCGTCCCACAGGTTGACTTGTCCCACAAATTTATTCAGCCCAAAGTTGATTTGAAGTTATCTTGATGTCCACTACATGCAACAAAATCTGAACAAACTATATCCAATCATTGGGTTATACCATTCTGATCATTGTAGGGGACATTGACATGGTGGGGGGGGGGGGGGGGGGGGCAAATTCAAGGTTTATAACACTGAATTTTTGCTGGTCTTAATTATTACAGGTACAGTTAAGTTTCAAGACTATAGTGCAAAAACGTGGCTTATTTTATTATTTTTTTAATAACTCTGAAATCAATTACTTGTAAATATCAATGTTTCGGCTATATATTTTCCGACATTCACCAATGAGCATTTTCATGTTATATTTTCAATACTGTATTCATTGTTTTTAATTCTTCCAACCTTAACTTGGCAGTACACAGGATGCAACAGTTCCAGTAAAGTAAAGACAACTGATAGAAAGGAAATGTTACCGATGTGTCACTGAAACTGCAAATATATTAATACCCCAGAAATCATTGCAATCTGTTAGTACAGTATAATCTCTAATATAGGAGCCATTTTTCGAACATTTCAATCTTTCCTGATGCCTAAATTAGATTCTAATTTACGTTTTCCATAGTCATTGACACCTATGAAAAATATGTTTATTGTGGTTAGCGTGAATGGGTTGATGAGCTGTTAACACCGTAAAATTTTTAATTCTTCTTCAATGCTCAGTTTATCTCGGCTGAGATAGCTCCGCTGTTATCAATGCACATTTCAATTAAAGAACAGAAGATATCATTACAAAATGAACAAATCTGAGAGAGGTCCACATGTAGTACTTATATATGTAATATCAAAGCAATTGGACTTGTTGTTTTCAACAAGAAGTTGAAAATATCACTTTTTACCAAAAATGACAAAAATATTCACCAAAATTAGAGAATTGAAGATATGATCATGAAATCAACAAATCTGAGAGAGGTCTACCCAAGGTACAAATACACCAAGTATCAAAGCATTCAGGCATTCACGGACGACGACGGACAATCACTCGTATGATAAGCTCCGCTCGACAAAGTCGACAGCGGAGCTAAAAAAGAATCGTGCCATTTTCCCATCAAAATCAAAGCCAAACGATTGCACTACAAAGGGAACTCTGTTTGTCAGCTTACGCTGTACGTACAATAAAGTTTATAAGTCGTCAGATTGTCCATTTCTTCAATGTTTTGTAATTACTAATACTAGACTGTGTTCAAGGAATGGTATTCTTGTACCAGTATGAGAGATACTGACTTCTAGAAATTCTTAAACACATACACAAGTTCCGATTGTGATGGATTTTACTAATAATTTGAGATCCTTTATTAATCTGATCAGACATATATTTTGCAGTTGATGTTATTAAATCTAATCATGTAAGCCAGGTACAATAAAACAAAATCACTTACAGACTACACTATATCAAACAAGCTGATTAACTAGGACTTGTTATGTCTTCATTTTTTAATCGATTTTAATCAAACATAACAGCATTTTGAATTCTTCCCAGGATTCATAGCAATCTATCAAAACCTTACCTGCAGTCGGAAATGGTCGAAAATCTATTAAAAAGACTTCACAAGTCCTTGTGACGTCACTGTCAAGTGACCACTAGCATGTAATCTGCATTTTGTTTGGCCGAAAGTTTTACAGGGCTGCACACGAAAAAAATACACTCTCTCTACTTTTACTATATTTTGCGAATAATATTGCATCGCAGCATTATATATACATTATATATACATGTATACTGACAGACAAAACCATCTGTGTGCACCCAAAATGATGCAAAACCACAATTATTCTCTTCCCAAAGTTTATAAATGGTACTGTTTAGCGTTTAAAACGCGTACAATTCCTCAGAAAAAATTGTATTGGTTATACATAACAAGAATAATGAAAACCCAGAACAAGAACATAGTTGAACTCTGGTGACCTTGCCCTTTGTTATATAATATTATTCCCTTTATCATAGTTTGTTTCAATATAAATATGCATTGTCATAATTAATTTTGAATACAAACAAGTTTTGGGGTTGAAACAACAGTGGGGAATCAGTCTACCGAATGTCCTTAAAAGATGTAAATATCTTACAAAAACATTGGTGCCTTATTTGTTTAATTATTTTAAGGGACATAATTTCCAGCTTTATTCAAAGTAATTCAGATATTTTAGTATAAAAACAAATGTCTCATTGCAAAAAAAAAGTGCTGCATTTAGATGTGAATAGATTCATAAAACATGCAAGATAACAGAAAATTTTAGCTGGCTTTAGTCCAAGTATTTTGTACAGGTGTCTGTCAAAAATTAATGATTCACTGAGACAAATATGAACTGCCTCATTGTGTGACTACTGTATTATATGAAAAGTAAAAAAAAACACCCTTTATGAATAGCTATCATGTTGCAAGCTCTGCTTTTTATGCAAATCAACTTAGTAGTTGGTGTCCAGTGGAGGGAGAATTCAACAGTACTGTTGCCTCCTGAGAATCTACATCTTCAAACACTGCAATCTTTGAAGTGCGTTTTTAAACTAGTATTATAAAAACTCTATCATTCTGTTCTAATAGCTGAAACATATTCCTGTGAGTTTTCATTTGTCGAATGAACTGTTTGTCAAATACAGAATACATATATTTTAGAATAATTTTCTTTTTAAAATGTGGATGAAATGTTTTGCTTTTAATGTATTTTTTATGTATTGTTTTTGATTTGATAACTTTGAACTAAACAGATTTTCTACTAGCTTCAGATCTTGATCAAAGTTATGCACCCAGTTCATAGAAGTGCTTATATTGATTTTCTGACATCTTGTTTTCTGTAAAGATTTTATTGGTAGGTTTGCAAATGTGTATCAGACTGTGCAATCTCTCCATGAGTTGGTTTTGAAACCCAGTATGGGATTCTGAGATACATCACCAAGGATATTATTACAAGATAAATCATTTGCTTCATTGAACACATACAACAATGCATATTTCCACTGAGATCAGTGACCTTTGATGTGTATCACCAGTGATCAGTCAAGTAGAAACAGTCAAAATATTTTATCAGTTTTTCTCAATTTTTGCATGATATTTTCATACAGGACATGTGTTGTTCAAACTCAGGGAAGACTTTATACTGATGAATAAGGAGACCAAGTTTGATAAAGTTTGGAATAGAATTAGTAAAGTTATTATGCACACAATAACAATTATTAACGATGACGACGACGATGACGACGACAACAACAACAACAACAACGACAACGACGGACAAAATTTTTCCCTTAATATACCTTTCCCTTCCATCTTTGATGGTACGGGCAAGGTAAAAACTAATACAAAACAAACTACATACAAAGACACTGGCTAATCAAAAACGACAAACTTAACCTTATATGGCAACAAAAACAAATACCCTGGTAATGTCTAAAATACAAAAATAAAAGGAAATCATATCTACTATTGAAAATAACAAAACAAAAAGTTCAACTTGAATTGCTATGTGTTGCTGTTTCAATAACATAATAGTTTTTATGAATTTAGCCAGTGAAACGAGTAAACAGCTTGGTGTTTTTCATTATCAATATAAATTGTAATTGATTGTTTAGATTAGCAAAGTCTGTGGTTCCAAATACATATCTACGGGGGCATGAATATGTACGCTAGCGATTACACTCATCTGGTTGGGCTTTTGGTGTATAAATGTTGTTTTCGGTCGAAACGTGCCGCGACAAGTAAAAATCACGAGTTTAAATGGCGGCTAATGTATGCAAAATGCCTGTCAATCACAGTTTGAGTAAACGAAAATGTAAATCCCCTAGATGTTTATTCAATCTACAAAGCTTGCTGGTTTACAAACAGCATTATCGTTACGTAGTTTGTCTATGTCTAACCATCGGTAACACTGAGACATGACAATGTAAGACAGTGAACAATGTCAATAACATTAGGTTAAGGGCTTTCAGATATCCATTGCAATAACTGTAGAAGAAGAATTTATTCGTGTGGTTTTAATTTTGCGGTGAGTCCAAAAGCGCGAAAATGTATTGTTGGAATGTAAAACACGATACCCAAGTCAAAGCAACACTCACTCCTGGCCTACATCACCCAGAAGACGATCGGGAAAGCGATGTTTGTAACCAAAGACCAGTCAGTGGATAGAGAGAGTTTAGGCTAGACTCGTAACTAACTATATGCTACCTAGAATTACAATAAATTTGAGTAAGTTATACATACATGTAATGTAGTTTATTTTAATATATATGTAACATAATGTGCAATGATAATAAAACACAATCGAAAGCCCGAAATAAAATAAGATCTGTATGAGTTTTTTTAATTCAATTTAATTTTAGTTGTTTTTACTTGGCAGGAAACAATAGGCCCTGTGTTTCGTAAGCCAGCATGAAATTCATAGACATCAGTACAAGCGGCCTGTAAAGAAAGTTAGCGACGATTTTTCAACTAGTGTGCACAATCGATAAAAGTTTGCAAACGACTCAATAAGAAGTGTCCATTTGTTTTGACTAGCATAACTAGTAGTCGTAGTCGCGCCATATATTGAAACGTCGGTTTTGTAATAATTACAGTGCTGTAGAATGGGCGTTAAAATTAAGTCTACGGTAACATTGTTTTGACAGAACGCTCTTCTTTCTCACCACTCATTTGATTTTGACTGTAAAGTCAACCCCACGTTCATCCGCCAGACCACAAGAACTCAAATCTTACACGAGATACAAGCCGGTACCACCCTTGCACACACGGACAAGGCTTCACGGAAGACAAGGCTGTACATTTTGATTTTCCAGACGAGTGGCATAAGCAGGTTACAAGATAAGCCTGTGATGTCGCGGCGCCTTTTTATTACTTATGATTTTGTTATTTTATTACGCGGAATTTCTGTGTAATAACTTCTATACTTATAATATACAGTAAACTGTTTCTGTGCTACCAATTTGCAGATATATATAGAAATTTGAGGGCAATAGTAAATTCACGTTTTGTTTACCGATATGCGCTGGAATTATGAAAACCGAAGTCCTTGATCAGAGTTATTTTCCCATTTGTTATATTAGCAGTCTGGAGGAGTATATGTATAAGGAATGTGCACAGGAAGGTTCGTTCTCAGTTTTACTGTATACGAGATCAGTACCGTCAATAGACCGACGCAATGCAAACAGACAAGTAGGTGGATTTTCTTCGTAACCGTTTAACAACAATCTGGTTTTGTGTTCAATATCCAGTGGACTGCTGCCTTTACTTGTGGGCCATCATCAACTTGAATTAGTTTAGTTCCGTGTCATATTTGTCAGTCGATGTATGCATTACGGAACGCGTGATGTTTCAAATCATGGCCAGTGTTCTCCCCAGGCCTCTGAAGCAACACGGTACTGTGACGCTTGGACATTCGGTCGTGATGCTTGCCCTTTGTCCGTGACGCTTGGTCACTCGCCCGTGATGCTTATGTTTTTGTTTACAAGTGTCAGTCTCGTCTTGCACGTATTTGAAACAATAACATGTATTGATCGATTTAGGTAATCCCGCTTTTGTTAGCCATACAAAGACAGTGATAAAAACGGAAGTCTGCAATATGTTGCGAAGTCTTTCAAAGGTGCAGAGCCTCCAAATCAAAAAAAAAATTAACTAGAGTAGCAATAATTTGCCCATTGCACGCAACGGCAACAATGTGACAAAACAAGTCACGTCAGGAAGATCAACCCTATTTTTGCTGCACTCTGATTTGTTATCACTCAATCACCGGTGACATTAATTACCCCAAAATTAAAAAAAAAAAACAAGTGAAATTATGTCGCATTGGAAAGAAAAGTATGAATAATTCAACAGCAGACGAGACGGGTTGAGAAAAAACAAACTCTGACCTCTGGAATTACCCCATTCCTAGGGTGCCTTAGTACAGAAAAACGCCGCCCTAAGGCGACATAATGCACGTTGCAACATTGTGACCGATGCATGCTGGGTTACCAGGGGTTCTGACCGAGGTAACAAAGATGGCGGCGTAGAATGCATGATTTTCCGCGATGTTTAAAAACAACATCTCGTTGGCAATTTTGATGTAATGCCTATGATAATCGTCAATGAATCGTTTTAATAAACAATTTGTGTATTTCACACCAAAAAGTCAGATACCGATGATCGGAATAGCAGCGGTGAATACCCGTCCAACGCAATGCCGCCAGCTGACAATGTTACGGTGATTGTAGCGTTGTACTCACAAGGTATATTGCAATGAAAAATAATCGCCGAACTGCCATTGTAGAATTTTTTTTTAATTATTGATTTATTAATTTCAACATATTTCGATATCTTGCCGACTTTATAAATTTAACCAAAAAATGTATTCCCTGACGTTTTTATGAACCGACATTGACATGGGCTCTAAAAACTTATACACAAAGATGAACCAGTTACATCCATGGATAACAGTATATTCACTGACTGGCAATAACACAAGTTTTTCAATTTTTTTCCTTTTTATGATGTTCCATTTCAAACTTTATTTGACTTGATACAAAAACATAAAATACAATGCAGTAAAATGATATAAAATTTATCAGATATAAAAATATCTTGTCTTTAATTAATTGTAGATTGACAATATTTGTTGGGAAAAACTGATTACTATGCAAATAAAAATTATGCAAATTAGATGCATTGTTATGCAAATTGGCCGTGATGCTTGACATGAAGTCTGGGGAGAACACTGATGGCATATAGCTCTGTGTTTGACGCAAATGACCGAACAAAGTAACGTGTACTGGTTTGAAATTCAATTCATTATTGTTATATTTAAACAAGCAAATTGTAATCCATTCAAAAGGATGTTTATATCAGTTGTTGTTTCGTGAGATTAGCGGGACAGAGGCGGAGTTATTTACCCATGAGCACTTGGTGCAATCCATGGGATTGAGCGGTTCCCCTTTAACTAAAGCTGCTTTATTTGATAAATTTATAACACAACATCGTATTTTGTCAGCTGTTTTTGGGGGTGTTTTTTTTCATTCAAAGTATGAACCACAAGAGACTGAGATGAACATCTTTTACATCGATATGTGCTTTTGTGTCCACAAATGTCACTCCCATAAACTAGGATTGGTTTAATTATATCATCAAACAGTGATAATAATATTACTTTTATGCCCAACCTTTGTTTTAAGGGAGGCAAGGGAGGATAGCTGGTACAGGTTACAGGAAATAAAAAAGGCATTTTACGTTTTAACAGGAAATAAAATGAAAGTTTCATTTACAGTAAAATATAGATTTTTACACTTTACAGATAAAGCAAGTTAAATTACATTGTACATTTTTATAATATAGTTGATAATTTGTGTTTAAAAATCAAAATTGTAAATTGCGTACGAATTGCGACATTTAATGTGGGAAATGCTTTATGCACTTACAAAAAATAAGATCTTTGTCAAATTACAGACGGATAAAATAGCTTATTACATTTTACACCTTGCCCATATCTTCGAATTTACGATTTTTATTTATTTAAATTACATTTTTACGAAAATAAAAACAATAGATTACAGCTTACAAAAATACCACTGGCCAACCTTTTTTTTAAGCAAAGTCAGACTTTTTTTTCAAAATTTTCATTGTTTCTTTGGATTTTGCATTCAAAACTAATCCCAGAAAGTTAATCTTACGGCTACTCCCCTCGCAAGGTTTATAAATGCTTCATCCCTTGTTTGAATTGTGCCGCAAAATAGAGCAACCATACAACTTATAACTAGAGACACTGTTCTCATATTTGGTAAAATTATTACACATCAAATATGCGTGGACAGCTCACTGTCGAGTGCTCAGTTGACCTGCGTTGGTACGCTAGCGTTGGGATACTGGCGGAGACTGCTGGGGTCAAGCTCCCAGTCTCACCGTGGCACAACGCACGACGCTGCAGCAAATTTCAACTAGACATACAAGTATAATATCCCCAGCTCCGAACTCTCTTGAGTTCTTACCGTACGTTACGTTCTTACCACACGTTATTGCTCCTCTTACACTTACGGACTATTAGATAAGCTAAATACACCGAACTCACCTGACTCACATTGGGTGCAGACATCTTGAATGAACAATCAGGCCCCCTAACACGCTTCAGTTAAAGCATGGTTAAAGAAAGGAAGCGATTTTTTTTCTTCCAACTTCGAATTTGTATACGGTATAACAAAATACGTTTGATTGGGGTGCACGTTAAATTACAGCATGTACACACTATTTGACGGCTGCTTTTGTTCTGCCAAACCTCAAACACTTCTTTCAGTGGACCATAGAGGTAAAAAGAGACCGAGGCGAATGAGTTGCAGCCAATGTGCCCTCATGGGTTGAATATGAAAATCTTTTACTTCGAAACGTTATCCTCTCCCCTGATGGCGCAATTTCAACGAGTGTATCTGAATGTACAAAGCCACGAAAGGGTGTTAAAAATGAACTATATCACAGCACTATTTTCGATTTAAATAAAAATAAATCAGTAAAGTGTAATGACAAAAATGAATTTATTGTGGTAGTCCATAAGCAACATTACAAATCAAGATACACAAACAAAGTGGTTACTGTTATTTCTTTTCTCCACCTAACACAAAACATGTCATATAACAAATCTCCCGGATGTAACACCCCCAATAAGTTTGGTTTTCTTCATTTACATTACCAACAATTAGGAAAATTCACGGAATATCCTTGCATTATTTCTAGAGTTGATCATTCTTAAATTGAACTTGTCTAAAATAGTACTACTCTATATACAAATGACTAAAAGGACTTTCAATATATACAGATATAGCCCAGATTTGAATAAACAGGCAAGTATGACAAAACACACTGGGAAATAATAACTTGAACAAGTAAGGAAATAATCCAGGTACAATTGAGGGGAAATGTTACTTCACTGTACAAAGAAACATCATTTCTCTGTCTTGCTATGATTGTCTACATTACAGGCATGGTTACTCTTTCAAACTAAAAACACTCAGACCATAAGAACTGATAATTATGAATAAAGCCATGATTTATAGTAATATCTAGAAAATTGAACTGTCACTTCATACAAAATCTGTAATTATTAGCTGGCTTGTTAAAATATAGTATCAACTGAAATATTGTTTAAATTGTTATTTATGATAGAAACCTGGAAAGTTTTTAAAAAAATAGCTTACTCTTTTGCAATCCAAAACAATACAATCCATTATAAAATATGTTTGTTTAAACTAAAGGTTTAGTTTTCTCAGGAATATCTGAAAATGAGTTGCCAAATTAAAGTCAGTCTTCTGGATATGCGGCTGTAAGTTTTGGCTGTGAATTTATTTAGGTATCTCTGTCACCTGATGAGTCGTCTGAAATTAAACAAAAGATGAATTAGAAGCTACTGTACATATAGTCTTTGTCCCACTTGCAAATAATATACAGGATTCTAAAATATTACTTGGCACTGATGCCTGCACAATAACACCCACAAAGGCCGAATTACTAGTATGAGTTTCTGTCCCAAACTCGATAATAGCATACTGAACATTGTTTCCTGTATGTTTTTTGAAGAATAAACTGAAAGACAAGATGTAAAATACAAATATGTGAATTTGTAATTCTGATTGGATATTTAATATCTACCTTGAGTCGCTGTAGCAGCTTCAGTTGAATCACTGGCACTAGCTTCACAATTTTCTCTATCGCTGATTTGTGTTAATTCAAAATACATATCTTGCAATAATTGTATATACTTCAATGAAGCTTGTAGAACAGCAATCTGAGTTGTCTCACTGTTTTCTATAGTGGAACAAAAGTGATGAAATTAAACTAGTAATAACTTAGCATAACACGTAACACAACATGATGGCATGTGAAGTTTTTTTCCGAGGTTGAAAAACACCGATAAAACAAATGGATCAGAGATTAACTTAATTTTTCTTTGGTGATTAATTCAAATTTAGGCTTGTCGACTTATACCAGACAGGCAGATTTAAGACGGAAAAATTAATTAAAAGATATTGCCTTGATAATGACGCAATGTTTTAATCACTCACCAGCCAACTCCTCAAACTAGTACATGGTGTACTGTATTTCATGTATATGTATATGTACAGACATGTATGTACAAGGACCAAAGTCCTCAAATGTTTCAATTTTCAAATTGGTTAATTATTAGTTGAGAAACACATTGATTGAGCATTCCATTCCTAGGTTTAACAATTTTTTGTTCACCAATTATTCCTACCTTGTATCTCCTTTGAAGTGTCAGATTCAGGCAATTTAGATCTCAGTTTCTCAAATGCTTTCCATAAAATTTCCTGACGCTTCTTTTCTCTGGAGGTCCTCAGTTCTGTTTCCCAGTCAAGGTGAGAAACTGGGAAGGTTTTATTGCTCTGCTTCGGCAGGAAAAAAGCTTTCCTGTGAAAAGGTGACTGATAAGGCGAGTTTTCCGCTGATTGGGTGCCACTATCAGATGACATCACAGATGTGCTGTCTTCTGATTGGCTAACTTCAGATAATTTTCTTTTAACCATTTTTTGCTTACACAGCAGCAAATCAGGTTCATTTGATGCAGGGTCCATACTTATATTGTTTATTGCTGCAATAGCGCCCTCATCAATGATACCCAATAATGCTTCATCAGAATGACGGTTATCACTCAATTCAATGAACTGTTCAAGTAAGTCATCTTCAGTTTCATCATTGTTACAGGTGTTCTCTTTCTGTTCACCTGTGATAATGTCTTCTAAATGGCTACTATTTTTATCTGAAACACCTGAGCGGACAGGTAAAAAAAACATTTATGTAAAAAAAAAAGCAAAACTTTTGTAAAATAATATTACAAAACAAAATATTACTAACACAAAATATCACTGTATCACAAATGAGACATCAAAAAAAGATCAAAATTAACAATTCTTTCCCTCCTATAAATGAATTGAATGGTTGAATGCCTGTGAATGTCGTCCATTCAAAACTAGTACCATGGCTGTTGATTGCTGTCTTATTTTGTTGATTGAGTTCATTGCTGCAAATACTGGCAATTTACGATATTTCTGTGATTATATAGTGTAACATTTCTTATTCTCTATGAGATATATTTAAATACCCATCTTAATACAGAATATATACTAGTACCTGTAATGATCCTAGTTCCAATTTTATCATCAAAACAATCTTTATCAAGTGGACAATCATCCATCAGATATTTGGGTATTTCATCACTGTCTTCTATCCATCTGTCAGTTAAAAAAAGCAAATTATTATGACAAATATTTGATGTTTTTAAGGTGGCCGAGGGGAAGACGTGTAGTGGCGTGAAGCTAGGCGATTTGGTGCCGTACGCGAGCGCCGGTTCGAGTCACGCACGCAGTACGTGTTTACTATAATTTGATGTAGTATTTACCTTCCCGTTTATTCGGTGTTATTTGCTCACAGTACTCATTTATCGTTCGAAATACGATACCAGGTTTCTTTTCTCATTTATCGTTCGAAATACGATACCAGTATATGGAAAACTGAATATCGGCAAGTAAAAAAATAGACAACTTACATGAAATTTAAAAAATCATACTAGTGCGTACCATATTGAGAAGAAACACTTGCGTAAAATTCCCTGGGTTTCTATATTTGTACATGCAACTTTTGAACGTAGCCATTTCCACACATATTTTATTATTACGACTATGATAACTATGCGAACTGACCGAATAAGCTATACTACTAGTTCAAGTGCATCTGGTAAGCGCAGAATAAGACACAATAAACAATCAAATATTGGGCCGGGAAGGTATTACTCAAAACGCCGCGAACCCACGGCTAATCAAATATACGCTTCGCCTGAGCACATTGGCACCATGGCTGATATTAGTTCCTTTCTACTTTCGACGTCTTATTTATTTATTTTTCGTTCATTCGCCTTTGTGGTCGATCATGTATAAACATCATCGCTAGAGAAGAATTTACGAAAGTACGAGTACTAGTAGGAAGTGGTCACGGTCGTGTCGACCGTGGACATCGTACTACATTTTTAGTCACCGGAACCATGTGGCTACCAAGGCTCCGTTGAAACCCTGTACAAATAAGTGTTCATGCTGAACCTCACCAGGCATTTTGAAAAGTTCGGAAATAAGAGATTGAAAGTGTTTGTGATTGGATTAAAGGGGCGCCAATGCCTACAATATTAAACATCGAGGGAGAGTCCACGGGTGGCTTAGGAGTACTACAGTGTCTGGCGCTAGATCTTGAAGCCGTGCCAGCCCGGCGCAGTTCGACGGTAACATACAGAGACCGCATATCGGAAAACTATCGATAATATCAAATTATTCTAACGCATCAAAGGTGTCTCCAATCCTGAGAAAGTATACTTCAAACACCCTCGTATGGACGGACGTGCGTTGGTGCAGAATGTTGAACTCCACTGGCAAAATCGGCAACCATCGTCACGGTCACTTCACCAGTGCAGACGACGTGAAAGCGCGCGATAACACTACTACAATGTAGTACTAAACCGTTTGAATAAATGTCTAACCTTGAAAGATCGTCGCAGTCGATGTCAAGTTCCCCTGTTTCCTGGCTATCCATCTTGATCACCGTTTTTATATTATATTTGCTTGAAATCTCCAGATTCTATCCGTCATGCATGGTGGTCGTGGTATCAGTCTTTGTTTGTTTCGGTTACCGGCAGATGAAATGTTCTAAAGTGTATTGATACAAAGTAGACAAAATATTGATACATCGTTGTTTATATATAGCGGGCTCATTTGCATAATAACGTGACGTCTGAATCTCCCATGGAATCCTGGGAAACAGTTTCATATGACCTCTGGCCCTAATCATTATTGACACAACCTGCAAGTTTCTTACTAGTTCTGTAGCTAACCAGAAAAAAACACAAAGAGTATGACGTTCCTGTGGTCTATACCACTTGTAACAAATGTAACAAATTGAATTTCATTATTTTTAGCGATGATGTCATTACTTGTATCCAAATACTGCCTCGTTCACTGTTTAAAAAATGCCGGGATTTCGCCCTCTCAGTGGCGGATTTGCCCCACCAAACCGAACATCCAGAATAGAATAGAATAGATAATGTGACATTTCTTTTTTGAGTTAATAAAGTTTTTACATAGTTGAGCGGACATAAAACTATCCGTGAATAGTAAGACAACTAAGTAATAGTAAGACATCTAAACTGCCAGTGCCTCAGTTCATATTAGGGTTACGATTCGACCGAAGCAGTGAAACAATATGCCAACTTCCGTGAAACACGTTTTCTGGACGTAATAAACTCGGTTACTTTAAGCAACCTTTTTTGGGGGGGATCAGTTGTAGTCTCATAGAAGCTGTTGACATAGAAAATAAGGCAAGTAAATAACACCAAATAAAATGCATAATGAGTACTATGTCAAATCTAAGTAAACATGTACTGCGTGCCGACGAGTAGCCGACCGACGCTCGCGTGCGATACCTAGTCTCCTAGACCACGTCGTGGCACGCCTTCCCCGAGAGGGAACGTGAAACCTGTCCACGCCGATCCACGTCACACAGTGCAGCCGGACATAGGGCGAAGGCCCTCAGATCTGGCTGTACTAAGGGTTAGGGTTACAATAAGCTCTGGGACGCTGAAGCTCGAAAGTAATGGTACAGCGAATAAATACTGAGAAATATTGGTAAACTCGTAGTAGCACAGGGAGCCCAGGAACTATAATCAACTGTAATACGCAGCCTCTATGAGCCGGGGGGGGGGGGGGGGTATCGGCTGGTATCTAGTGCAAGAAATAGACAAGGGATGAAGGCTCCAGCCAGCTCACATTTTTTAAACTTGAAAAAACAGACGAAAACAATAAAAAATTAAATCTAAAAAAAATACCAGGTTGAAGAATATTAGTTGCTCCTTCGAAGGAGTGCACATCCGGCAAACAATATCTTGCCAACACTCGAATGTGCATAATCTGTGACCAGTGGTTTACCCGGAGCGATTTGGACATGTTTAGTGTAAGCAAGGCGCCGCGTAGTCTATGATAATGAAATATTGTTGCAATATTTTGTAGTAGCCTGGTTAATTGATAAACAATTCTGTTAGATGTATAACAATATTGTAAGATGTAAATTGAACATTGCCCAGCGGATTATTCTCGTGATTACAGTAACGGCAATGTAAATACATGTACTACTATAGACTTGCTGGCAGTCTGTTGCGATTCCAATGAAAAATTCCTGAAAAATAAATATTAATAGCGTAAACGATGGGTGAACGCGAATATCTTGTAACATTAATTCTACGCTATGCGTTGCAGTAGCTGTTGGGATTTCGCGTTCAGCCCCGTTTATGCAATTTATATTGATTTTTCAAGAATTGTTCATCGTTCTATTTGCCAGGCGGGAATTGACATCGTCGTTTTACATACCCTTTTGTTGCCATGTAAACTTGGGTGTCGAAATCCGCCACAAAGCCGTAACATATTTGCCAATACGATGATTCTGTACAATTCACTTCTTAAATAAAAATAAAATTGAAGATGAGTGATCTCATTTTAAGTATTTCCAAACCGCAGTGAGTTTACCTGTGAGTTTAGTACCCGTACTAAAACTTAAACTTCCTAAACTTAGCAAAACGTTTTGTCAGAAAAGTATAATATTATTCTCAGGTCCACAACTTTAGAATGAAATTGAGAACACAGTGAAATACCTGCGCAGTGTTGAGAGATTTAAAGCTGCATTTAAACATTACTGTTAAACCGATACTCTTAAATCAATGAATTGATTCATACTGCTATAATATAGATTTTGTTATTCACCACTATTATTAGTTTTGTATTACTTTATTTTTACAGGGAATCTAGCTGACAGCCTAGGGCAATGTTGCTCCTTTTGATTTCCCCCACTCTGTATTTAGTTTGTTAAACTCTTGTAAAGATGTATTATTTATTGTATTATTACGAGTGGAAATAAATTACTTACTAACACATCGCTTCTTGTATAATTTCAATGTATATCACGCTTACCAGTCGGCAGGCTAGCCAAATCGACGATTCATTCACTTTTATCTTGTCTAACACGCTTTATTTGAATTTACAAAAACCGCAAACATTTAAATAAAACTACTAACCATAATCTATTAACCACACTATTAAAACTATTAATCATGAACATTATCGTAATCATGCAGATGCAATTTCACATCATTCTGTATCCATTCTCCGGACGGCACTTTGCGAAAAAAAAAAAGGATACAAACTTCAAAACGTTCGTTCTGTCACTGTATTTGCTCAACATTTGTTAGGTATATTCAAAATAAAATGCACAAATAAAACGTTTGGGTCGAAAAAAACATCACGTCATTGGAGAATGGAGTTTCGAGAGTGGGAAATATCCTGTATGATAAATATGTATATGAATGAGCGTGTAGTAGGGAAATATCAGTGATTGGTTATTTTATATTACCTTTCCTAGAAGTCGCGCCGCTAGTGACGCAACGTTGGTAGCCATATATAGTCGTTTTTGCCACAGATTAAAACAAAAACGATGCATTTTTTGCTTACTTGCCTTGTCGTTGGAGGGTGCGATTTTGAGTACCAACGGTGTATTGCTGGAAAACCAGAATGTAAAACTTGAATACAGGCGGAGAGGTTTAGCTAAAGTAATAACATATCATATCACAAATATTATAGAATTAGTTACACCGATACATTTTAGAGCATGTATATGTAAAAACACGTAGAAGCGAGTTGTATGTGTACACTTTGTATGTGATTTTTTTTATTGATATCTTCAAAACAATGAGCTACAATTGGTCATAAGATTTTCTGAATGGAGATCTAATTGCTTGAAATGTCGTTTCTATTTTTTTCCAACACGATAATTTTGTCATATCTGTGGGTTCGTCACCATTGGTTACAGCTCTTTGTAATTTACAAGCTAGGTTTTCGTGGAACGCAATGCCTTCAGTAACGGCCTTTCTCAGACTTTCATCTTGCCCTAGCTTCGCGCCTACATTGTTACTAAGCCCAATTGCCATTGCTTCTTTCGTTTTGTCGTCGTCGCTTACTTCGTGTGCATCTTCGTCGTCGTCGTCGTCGCTGTCTGGCAGAGTTTGAAAACTTGCCTGTAGACTATTCAAGTAAATATCATATCTCTGTTTTGGTGTTAGTCCGTCATTTATCGATGGACGACGTCGTTGTATTTCATTCAACATCGAATCAAACGGGTTGCCAGGAGATTTTCTCACTCCTTGCTGTAATAGGTCATCCATTTGCACATCTTCAGTCTTACGGAATGGATTCATTGACGTCATAGGTTGTTCGATATGGGAACTGTCGTAACCTTGGAGATAACAGTGTCCTTCAATGTTATCATTTAAGATTTCTACCTCGCCATGTGATTCATTAGTGTTCTCCTTCAGTTCTTCGTCGCCACTTTCGATCGGAGGTTGAAAACTTGCCGTCAACGTGTCCAGGTAAATATCACATCTTTGTTTTGGTGTTAGTCCGTCATTTATCGGAGGGCGGGTTTGTTGTATTTCATTCAGTTTCGAGTCAAACGGGTTGCCGGGAGATTTTTTCACACCATATTGTAATCGGCCATCTCTTTTTCCATCTTCAGACTTACGGAATGGGTTTAATGACGTCTTAACGGGGAATGGTTTGGTATCGGGGTCGTCGTAACTTTGTAAACAACGATATTCATTAATGTTATTGTTTAAAATGTCTACCTCGCTACCTGAGTCATTGGTGCATTGTTCCGCCTCTTTCTTAATTCCACCGTCGACTCCAATCAGCTGAGGGCAACTTTTGTTAGAACTTGAAGATTCCTGATGACGGTGTCTCCGAGTTGTCAGAGTGACTAACTTTCTGTCTTCGGAAACGGTGTTCGCAACAACTTTATGTTGGATATCTATAATCTCGACTTGGTAACTATTTTCACCGGCGGCCAGAAGTTGAACAGGTTTGATTCCATGTTTTTTTACTTGTTCCTTGTCATAACTCGTATCCTCGTCTTGCATCTGAATACAGTGTTGCATTCTGCGAAGGAGAATACATTAAACAAATTGTAAAAACATCTTCGTGGAAATCCTGTTTTCATCTGAAAAGTGTTCAAATTGTATTTCTGTCAATATCGTGACATTGTTTATACGATTTGTATTTGTATATTGTCATTACCTTGACAACTGATATTACAGGTGACATGTTTACTGCCTAAAAATAAAGCACGTTCATATGTACATGGCTACTTACCGAGCCATATCGCGTATAACCACTGAATCAACTGGGCACAGCGTCCCTCGTCTAGATCTATTGTACAGTACATGAGTTGAAATAATTCCTAGGGCAAACATTATGATAAATCACTAATTAGGTGAGTAAAACAAGTAACGAGACGGCCGCCGACACCGAAGCGTTATTCTCGACTTGAGCGTAAATAGTGAAATGTTCTATACCCCACTCCCATTGTCAAGCACTGAACAATGAAACGCGTTCGATTAAATCACGTGACTTAACTTTGCGCCACTCACAGGCGAGCTGTCACCGCGCTGCGCATTCTACAAGTCGATGCTTGGTGAATGCGTACTGCGTAGACAATCGGACGCCGGAACAACCCCGTTCCAGTCACATTCTTTTTACTGAAAACAGACAATAACATATTGTATTTCGGTTAAAAACGCAGACGGAGCTTCGACATCGACTTTTGCTGAGAATTTCGGCTCCAATTTCGAGATTTTACTGGTAAACGTTGTCCTGACAAATTTTTGAAAATGTTGAATTTTGACATTGGATCGCTAAACTTTTAGTGGTCTGAGGTTTGATTCGGTGATCTTTTCCTATGTTCGCGTCCTTGGCTCTTGATCAGTTTCATGATGTTCATATGTTCAATTGCTTGTGTACATTAAAAGAGAAGTTTCCAGCATGCCACAATATGCGACCGTCCACATTTACTGTGATATATGTCAAAAAACAACTTGAATCTGTGATACGTGAAGTGAAAAACGATTCATAGTACTGTAAAATGCTCACTTTTTTACTTGGAATTTAATTCCACTCAATATGTGAATCATGTTTTATTTATGTCGTAAGAGAAAGCGTTGTCTTAGCCGCAGGTAGCCTGACAAGGTCACGTGATTTGCGTCCTCTGCGGTGCTCCAAACCCAACAAACAGTGGGGTATGATGCCGTTAGGCCGGCGAGGGCGCCACTCACGCCTACATGTCTAGGTCAAACGGAACTTATTGTTTGTAAGATGAAACAGTGAGCTGTTGATGCACATGTGTCTTGCTTAAGGTAGAGATGTAGTTTATTTGGCTTGCTTTTTAATTGAGTAATTAGACAATGCAGATGGTATTATATATCCAAAAAGCTTATTATACAAACTTTGTAAAACTTGTCTTTATTTTGAATATCCAGATTGTGTTTTTAATTTTAGGTCAAAAATATGCTTTTGGGGGCAAAAGTGGTTTTAAAAAAATAGCTTAAAAACTTCAAGTCCGTTTGTGGGTAAAATTACATCACCGGATACCGGGGTATACTACTAATTCAAATGCGTCCACTCATCTCTCTAACGGCTTTCAAAGTCGCACAGCATTATCTCAATGTTCACTCTTTTCTATTTTTGCATAATTTATATATCTATATTAATTGCGGACTTGTTATTTTTGTTCCACTCGCCGTAATAAACTGTCCGGAAGCATTTTGAAGGGGGGCACCTTGTCAATAATGTGAGAAAATTTCAAGGCAAATGGTGTCTATAAGCTATTTTAATTTAAAACCCCATAATTCAGCAAAAATAGAAGACGAGAAAAAGGCTATTTTGCATATTTGCGCTTTCAATCGGGTATTACTGCTTTGTCATACTTCGTCAGACTTTCTAGACTATTGAAATTGAAAGTTAACGTATAGACATAGACATTTGATGTAAAATCGTTGAACCAGAACAACTGCTCTTGAATATCATTCGTACCAGTGTTTTGAAGGGGTCGGTAAAAACGGTGTGGTGGTGTATTCTAATCGTACTTAAAGGGAGTTGTTCGTCACATAGCCTATATAGCAGTGACACTATTTTGCGTCAAAATCTGTCTATAATTAAACGTATTTGTCAGTCAACGGTGTATGGATTTGTTTAATTCACTGTCAGACTGTGATGTGAAAAACACTGTCAAATAAAATGGCAATTCAGCAGCGGTTTCCTTAACAACAAAGTAAACACGTTTCGTCATTAAAAACCAAACAAAGTATTGTTTTGTATACTGTATATTGATAGTCTACTGTATGGAGCTCAGAAAAAAGTATATGTATTATCAGAGGTACAGTACTTGAGGTTTGCAACGCACATAGTACTGTATGGTGACATCATGCCAAGATCCCATTCAAGTCTCATCTCGTAGATAGCGAGACGGATGCTGCTGCCTTCAGGCATGACTTAGGCGGTTTGTAATAAAACAATAAAATATGTATTACCACATTCATAGTGAAAAAATGTAATACATCGAAAATGTACAGACAATATAGTTATCGTAATCCGTCCTATCGCGAGCAGCTATTTTGATCCACCTGGACATCCCAGTATCCTAGTTACCTCGGGCATGCGCATTCGCATTTTTCTGAGTTGGAACGCTTATGTGAGAGCGAGATTGTAACGGGATCTTGGTATCATGACACCATAGTTGCAAACCCCAAGTAATGTACCTCTGATATTATATGTTTTCGTCCATATTTACATCTTTAATGCATAATTTGTCGAACAAATACTCAGATATAGGCTACAAGAAACGTTTTTTTTTTTTTCAGTTCTTGATAAATCATAGTCCAGTGTAGCCAACAATATGCAGTACCAATCAGTACTGAAATGACATGGAAACAATTCTAAACTCATAGTTGCTGTCACGCTGTGTGGCGCGGATCGCGTGGACGGGTTTCATGTTCTCTGCACGTAATAAGCTCGGTTATTAAGCATCTTTTTTGGGGGAAGCCCGGTGGCCGAGGGGAAGACGTGTAGTGGCGTGAAGCTAGGCGATTAGATGTCGTACGCGAGCGCCGGTTCGAGTCACGCACGCAGTACGTGTTTACTATAATTAGACATAGTCTTTACCTTGCCGTTTATTCGGTGTTATTTGCTTGGTATAGTGGATGCGATTAGATACAGAATGGAACCATGGAGGCCCTGGCAAAAACAAGTCTCGAATAATAAGGTGAAAATTTCGATGATGTCTAGAGAAATTATTGTCGACAGTTTGGGTTAATTCTAGTAATCACAAAGAAAATTAGACAGTCTGGTTGCAAATAATGAATCAATTATGTGTTATAGTAAACCGCAATGATATCAGTATAAAAAATAAGTTGTTGAACTGTTATGTATGTTTTAATTAATCATATTTTATTTAACAGCTTAAATACATCAAATTTTCCCCAAAAAAATCTACGATATGATAATTAAAAAAAATCTACAAAGAGATTCCCTTCACCCTTATAATTATTTCACAATTCAAACTGAAACGAGAGGTTTCTATTGGTCGATTGAATAAAACTGCAACGTTGCAAATGACGTCGTTATGCACTGTGCTCGTTGATTGGCTGGTTGATCCAACTTCCATTGGAATTTATTAATATTTAGTAAATAAAGATGAAGGAAATGCACCAAGAGTATGAGAAAGTATTCAGCTTTAAAGTTAACTTCTGAAAGCATTCCATGCAACTACTTTACTGGGGTTTTAGCACTATTATGTCAAATTATTGAATTTGAGTGAATTGTGGAAAATATATTTAATAAACGTTCGATGTGGAGGCTACCGATCGTTTAGGCTTCCTATTTGAGAATAAGTTCGATTTTCTTTTTGCTAACAATTTTGAATAGTGCTCCAATGCACGCGATTTCAGATCATTGAATATATCACACAATAGTCCCAAGACTTCCAATAAAACCATAAAAATGCTCTCAGAGTGCAACTTTAATGCGCAATTAAGAGACTATCTGCAAATGTTTCTGAGTTGCCATGGACACACATGCAGCGAACAATGGCAAGTGTCCGTCCGAGGCAGACGTAAAACTTGCAACAATGGATTACGAATGGATGCTTTGTTTTGGCTTACATGTTCAATTGTGACAATATAACAGACATATAACAACACCAATTTTACACCAATTGTGTCGTCTTTTTCTTACGAAGCGACGTGCAAGTATTGTCCGATCTATGCCTGGTTCTACTCGTAATAAATCCCATAAACGGATGCCACGGCATATAGAGATGAATTTTCATAACTTTCTGTAGCGAAATTGTCGGTGCTCGCGTCCCAAACAGACTGGCTGGCAACTTCTAGTCCTTGGCCTTTGCGTTCACCGATAAACACGTGGCAGACAAGTTTATACCTCGCGTAGCCCTGATCTCTCACGCTCTGTTTTATCTGTTCACTGAGTTGGGTGGAGGCTACCTTTGCCGACACTGGGTTGTATCTCGTATCGGCGAGCATTAATTCCATGTTGGACTTTATAATCTTTCTTACTTTGGTGATGTCGAACTTGCAGTTGGAGTCCGGCTTCATCTTGTACGTGTTTTCATACTTAATTTGTGGACGTTGGTTGCTTTGTTGACTAGGTGCGGTCACCGCCTTCCCACCACCAGTGCCCCATATGGAACCAATTCGCGACAATCGTCGACCCGTCTGCGTCATAGCGCCCAGCGAAGCCACTGAAGCCCTTTTTCGAGAACCCTCGCCGTTGCTATTCATTGATGCGATTGACATTCTCCTATCTGTTGACACTTTCCGAATGCTCAATCGACGGCCGGGTTGTTGATGGTCGTGCAGTTGGAGTGTAGTCTTTTTCAAGGGAGGAAACGAAGCAGTGGTGGCCATGATGACGACAAGTAATGAATTCTTTGGCCGAAATCCGTTTCCTGTACAATGTCTGAAAGTATACTCTTGAAATTCAGCCACTCTTTCAAAGTTAGATTAGCAGATTATGTTCACCACCAACACAACAACAGCAGATACGACCGTAGTGATCCAGCGGTCCAGTCCCAGCTGCAATACGAACTATATCACGAACGAAGAAATAACTTGAACTTCAATAAACAACCTGCAACATCGATGAAATGGTACTTAAGAATGGTGATACAGGTTGCAAGCTTGTTTATGAGCGATTATCACACAATACCGCACTTTTCTTTTCAGTGCCAATCGATAATGTTGATGACACTATTTTTGAAACTAACCAATAGAAAATAATCGTAAAGTACGTGTTAGAACCTAACTGTTTCAATGTATCTGTCTAGTTACGTCTCGGAATATTTCTACCTGTTTCATGATTTGCTATATTGCTTATTAATGTATATTTCAAATATTTAATGTGAATGAGCTTGAACCGTAGAATTATTGATATATTTGGAACTTTTTATGTCCCAAAATTGTGACAACGTTGTGCATTACCCAGCTGCAGGGTATGGGCAGCCTGTTGTTGTCCAATTTAGTTTAGTTTATTGAAATACTTAAAATTCCTCTGAAGGAATTAAAATGATTACACTAACTGCTAAAACACAAATATAAAACATACAAATTTTAGAAAAATACTATCTATACCACGACAATGGTTTATAAAAAGTCAAGGTATTCCCACCACGGGCGTGTCAACTCATGGCGAAGCCACTCGGGCGATCGGGAAAAGGGGAATTAGACTGTAGGTAAAAGTATTCGGGGACGGAACTGAACAAATACATTTTCAAAATGAACATCGTTTGCTACTCTAAACGCAACAAAGACATTCCCTTCATCTTTATGAATATTTATTAATTTCACAATTCAAATTTACCCTGAAATGGGTTGCCATAGGTCGATTGAATAACATAGAACGTTTTAAAATGACGTCGTTGGGCACTGTGCTCGTTGATTGGCTAATTGAATTCAACTTCCATTGAATTCATTCACTGAGAATATGCTAACCTGTAATTAACAATTATGTTGGTTCGTTGCGAAGATGGTGTAACCAACATAATCGATTGGCACTGAAAGAAAACTAAGGGGTATTGTGCGGTAATCGCTCGTAAACAAGCTGGCGACCTATGGAGTATTGTCATTTGACGGTGTTAATTCTTCGTTCATGACACAGTCCATTTTGAAACCGGTACTGGACTGCTGGATCACCGTCCTCGTAGCTATTATTGCTGTGGTGATGATGGTGGTAAACATAAAAAAACATTGAATTTGAGTTTGAATTTCCAGTGTGATCTAAAAATTCATTGCTCATCACCATGGCTCCGCCCCTTTGTTTTTTACAGGTCAAAGTGATAATACAACTCAAGCTGCATAAAAATGTGTATTCATAAGTTTCAATTACATACAAAACAAAGAGAAAATTTTCATTGGAATGCTGTTCGCTGTTTAACTACGTTAGCGATAATATCGAAAAATTGAAATTCCATTTATTCCAATTACTGTGAATTGTTGTTCCACGTGCGACCAACAAAATGTTACGGTACTAAAATTTATCTGAAAATGAACTTTGCCGAACGTGATTGATAACCATTTTAAAAGCAATTCTGTATAGGCTGGTAGAAGAATTGTGAGAACTTTTATTTCCTGGTAAGTGGGTGAGATATGTCAAAATACACGAACAGGAAATGCACCACCAAAACACTAAGAAGGATTATCAATCGAGTCGACTGACTTCGGCCTTTAGAGAGAGAAAATAATTTGAATTAATTGAGAATGAAAATGAGAGCTTCTGGATCTACAAGTGTCATTTGCCACCACTGGCTGGATAGTTTGCTAAGAAAAGTAAAACAACTTACTTATAATTTTAGGTAGCAAAGGAAATCCCATGCACCTGAAAGAAATCTACATTTTAGCTGCCAAGTAATGAAGGTGTATGTACATTGCTGATTACATTTCCCCGAAAATCACAGAATTTTTAATAAAACCTGTATAAATTGTCTTTTACCAAACTTTGAGTCACATATTACGAAACGTAAGTGCTGTATTAGAAGAGCATCTCCAATAAAAGCACATGTAAGCCAACAGTTGCATTGTATATTGATTTATTAAAATATGTATTTTAACCAACCATAGAAACACCTCTGTCACTTACATAAGAGCATATTATTAAAACAATGTTCAGGTTTTTAGGTTGGTAAATTTGATATTTTCAAAGAAAAAAAACCTCTACTACATCCTTAAATGAGAAACAACAGTACCAAATCGGAAAAATATTACCGATATTTATACCTATCTTGACCAGATATAAGACCGATACTTATACCTAAAATCCAAAAAACGAGAACAATTTCAGGGGCAAGTCCCCATTAGGCAAGTTCTATGTATTGCCCCCGGGGATATTAATGCTATTGAGAGTTTGCAACGCAGGAAAACCAGCTTGATTACAGACATGAGCATTTTTTTCTTGTACAGAATGACTGTCCTACAGACGTGCACGTGCTCGTGGAGACATGGCTGAGACTTACAAATTACTTCATGAATTATATAACATTGATCACCCATGACTAGCTAGCTCCAGACAGAAATACCAATACGAGAGTCTATACATTGAAATTTTCAAAATACTACAGCCAGCAAGTAGCCGCTGCTTTTGCAAACAATGTAGTAATATTATAGTAACCCCTGGAAATCTTTACCTGAGCATAATGTTTCTGCTCCGTCAATGAGCTGTTTCAAATCTAGGCTTGATGCCCACTGGAAAGATGATATGCTCGCCCAGTCAGTGAACTAATAGTTTCAATATCAACTATAGGCTTTTGTGGTCTCACAACCTGAACAGTTACAATATTACATACAATTATTCCGTGACATTGACGTGATTTAATTTATTGTCACGTACGCGAGATTGACTGGTATATCTATAATATTTTCACTAACCCCACAATATTGGAAATTACAGCTGAATAAAATATTCTCTTCCAAATCACTAACACAAACGCGGAATGCTTGTAAAGTTTGTAAGTTTTTTTTACCATGCATTTACTCGTGTTAGCTGAAGCGCCCTCATATTTACCTTGAGTCAGTATCATCGAAAAACAAAGTAACAAATCACGCAAATCTATTGATGGCGTTATTCAAAATGGCAACCACTGGTTTTGATTTTTCGTTCCGACCAAAGCTCCGATCGATTTGTAATATTTTCATATGAATATCACTGTATATGAAGTATATGAACTCTCAAAATGATGCTTCCTATTCCAGTCTTCCTCTTTTTTGTCATAGTTCAGGGAAAACCCGAAAAACGGGCGCCAGGTAAGAGTATTTGTATTTATTTACGGGAATGTGTAGCGTATGAGTTTACGAGTTTGGAACTTGTTTTTGATGTGTACGCATACTGCATAATGAAATTGCCAGACCGTATCACTGTCGAGTCTATTTCATAGTAGTAGTTGTACGAAGCTTTGGCGGCACTAGCTAGTGTACCATGTGTTTCTCTAGAATTTGGACAGACTTCTTCTTAGCAGAAGTAGTTAGTGTCTTGTACTGTACTGTACAACAACAAGTATATTGTGATTCTTTACATGAAAACTCAGACAACCAACCAAATAAACTGGCAACGCGTCATTTTCTATTGAAGTAATGCGTGCCACGTTTGTTTAGGTTATCTTTTCTCATCATATCTAGTAAACGTTGCGGAGCAATGAGATCTTGCAAAATATCGGGAGATCTATTCATATTCCAACCAACTATTGCGAGATATCGCGAGACATAAACCAGATTACGCTGAGAGATATCATGTATATGACACTGGCTATCCCATGTTTTAGTACTTCTGAACACAAAAACAAAACTGTTTAACACAATGTCGTAAGATGGGTTGAAACGCAGCGATATGCCCTTCCCCCCCAAAAAATCACGGAAACCCTACGCAAAATCCACAACAACGAGAAATATTGCTTCAGAGTTGCTCGTTATATATTCAAAAACTATTTGAGGTATACACTAAGAAATTTAGTTACTTGTAACTTGCCTAAAAGGTAAAATTGTCCTGAACGCATCTCCTTTTGTTTTAAAAATGCCTGAATCTGTTTTACGAAAATATATGCAGTTTTCGAGGAAGTGCAAAGTGTGCAGAGTATCCGGTGTTCGGTAAACCTCAACGGTGTCTATATCAATACAACTGAGCGTGGCACGCATAGCATATAGAATTAAGCCGACTAACACCTTAAACAATAGGCATTGCTAGTCTGTTTGCGTTGGTTGTCTGAGATACAAATTACGTACAAAATAAGAAACGAAAAGGTGAAAATCAATTAATGTAATGTTGTTCTATATTTTCAGTGTGATTTAGTTGTTTTTTATTTAAAATCTATTATTGTATTGTATGTGTAGTTAAATTGTAGTTTATTTTAAAAAGATTTAATGTGTTTGTTTATAATATTATTTTTTAATATTAGTTTTTATATTTTGTTTAACTTTACTGTATTTTATTTTATTTTATTTAATCTTATTTTATATGACCATAAAATAAACTCACTGTAGTTTATTTTAGTGTTGAAAAAATATTATTATTATATATTAACTTGATACTTGTAAACACAAATTTTCGGGGTTGCCTATTAATATTCTGAGTGACCACACTCTTATTAATCTTGAAGTTGGAAGAGTTTTGAGGAACCACACTCTTGAACTTAGAGTTGGGCACCACAAAAAAATTCTCCTGAATGACCGAATTGACCTATTTGATTTCCAAACCAGTTTTTGCCGTGTACCTTCCGTGTCCTTCTACTTTCTATGATGCAAACAAGCAGCCACTTGTACTATCAATTAACTTGGTGAGCTGTGCTCTGGATGTGCGAGTCAGCAATGCTAAATAGTTTTTTACTGAGATCTCGGTATTAATTGCACTTGATAATTAAATAGGTTTCGTGTTCTTCCTAGTTTTGGTTACAAATGTCACAAATCTATTAGTTCATTAATTTTGTGTGTGTGCATGTGCGTGTGTTAGTGTTTCTGTATAATGTTTTTTTTTCTTCTGCTTTAATTTTTCTTTAGTTGTAACCATCTCTATCCCTCAAGGGGGGGTTGGGGGTGTCAGTGTTATTGACTACCGGTATGTAAATCGTGCTGTGATTCATCATGGATGAGTTAACTAGTTTCTTTCAGCAGCTGTTTTGTTACGCTCCAGTTATTCTGGTTTACTCTATACAAAGGTTATAAAGTGTTTGAGTTATATTTCAAACCCTAAATCATGTCAAACTTAACTAAAACCATATACTGACCCCAACCCTGATTTTAATGACTTTAATTTGTACAGCACTACTGTATAATCCTAAAGTATTGCAATTGTGACTTGTTCAATTAAAAATGGCCATCATATGACAGAACTATCACCCACCCCTAAACTACATCAATGCCAGTTATAATCACACAAATTAGTTGTTGCCAATTTAGTACTTACTAGTATACAGATTCTGTGAAACATACTGTCCAATTGATTTAAAATAAGGGAGATAATTACAAAAGAAATTGTATCTAAAACTTCCACATGATAACATTTACATATATGCAGGGTATTCCTGGTAGAAATGATTGAATTTTGTCCTTGTATAAACACGGTTCCTCCACAAAGCACTGTAATGCAAACAGATTATTAAACCACAGAAGAAAGAAAGGAGAATAGAAGACTGGATGCTATTGTTATCGCTGTGTACTATGATTTTTTTTCTAATTTGTTAGCAAACAATCATTCCAATGTTGTTGTGTTTTTTATTTCTTATGATGATTGATTGAGTGAACAGACTGAAGTACATGTAACTCATTTTCACTATGCTGTTGGTGAGCATTGAAACAATAAAACACTGCCATCAAATCAAAGTAAAGTAACCATAGAATTATTTTTATTTTCTAGTTTCATGATCTAACCTAGATACTGATTATTATGAAACATTTCTTTTAACTTTTACCAGTACTGCAGTTCTCACAAAATATTTGCAAACTTTCTTGTGCAACATGAATCATTACAGTTTCTCGTCATAAGCTGTGTGATTTGATTTTTGACCTTAGCGCATGAAATATATGTTTATTCATTAAATAATAACTTGTCTATACAGTTAACACCGTATATGTTTTTCCGTCAACAAGTAACTTGTTCATACTGCATGTATACATTAATATTGTATATTTATCGGTTATACTCTTTTTTTCATTTTGCAAATTTATTAGACTCACATTCTGTTGCTCCAATATGTACCTCTAATGAACATTAGCATATTCTAAAAACTTGCATGAATATTTATTTATTGTGCCAAAACCTACAAGCAGCATTGAACCTTTTAAAAATGTGTATTTTGCTTTGCTTTCAATAAATGATTCTGACTCCTTTATAATTATTACGGTACATGACAACAACAGGTATTTATACATAATAGTTTAATGAATTTCCATTTGTTTTCCACAGAGATAGATACCTCAATCAGTGATGCACAGCTAATAATATGCATCATGAATGTCAATGCAACAGCCTCTACCATATCCTGGTCTTCACCGCTCACTGGAGATGCTATATGTGATATTAGTTATTGTCAAGTTTCGTACTGCAAATTGGAGTATGTCCATACGAATCGACCAACCAGCGGTTCTAACTATATTCATCCTAATGTGGTTCCGAATGTCCTCTATAAAGTAACTGGTGAATGTAAGGTGGATGATGAGGTAGTGTTGAAGGCACAGGAAATGACTTTACAATTAGGTATGTATCCTGTATGTTTTGGTATATTCATCAATTCAGTGTCATTCCTCAGTCGTGCAAGTGATTTATAATCATAGTTAGATCAATAACATTATATACATATGCATATCATTTCACACTCGTAATCTGACTGGTAGCCATTTTTAAGAACACATTTGCCTAATTTCAGTTACTTTAGGTTTTTGCAACCTTAAAGCGTGGGGGTTACCTGCGCATGCCTCAGATGGCTATAGCGTGTCATTGTTTACTAACAAGCGTTTACCCATGAGCCTTTGTGATTTAGTGCGTGTTGTTATCATCGCTTGGGACTCAATTCCCGCGCATGCGCAGGTGAAGACCCTCTTGCTTTGAATTTCTCAGATATTCTGATTTTATTCAAATAATGACAGTACATGCACTTATAAAGATAGATTTCAGATGTGCATAATTTTCATAATTTTTTTTTTTTTAAACCTGAATTTTTCTATAACATATTTCCAAACATTATAACTAATACCATGTGAAATATCAATGTAATGATTTTATTCCCAATGAATTCATATAATTTCAAAATGGTTCAAAAATTCTTGGCAGTTATAGTGTGTTAACCTTATTAATCAGTTGCAGCAATATGATTGGTTCATTGGTTCACCTTAACCCCTCACCAGGAACTGAACCCTAATTTTGTTCATACCTTTATTCCTGCAACTGAAAAATTTGCATTGGACTGCATGATTTGCTATCCCATCACCCTTCAGTGTTTTTGGCAATAACAATAAATCAAGTGCTATATTTAGCTTGTTGTCTTTTATAACCAACCCAGTATACAGGATGACTTGTTTCAACATAGCAAAGGTAATTACTTTGTACCCAAGTATTATATTATATTCATTTTATGAAATGTATAAAATGAATATATCGATATTTATATACCATAATTTGTGTAAATGTAGTTTTTTGTTTTAGGTGTTATAAGCTGCAGCTCTGGGAGATCTCGCTGGAACTTGTGATTTTGACAAATGCTTTCTTTCTTCATTTATTTCATTCTTATTATTGATGACACATTCACTAAAGGGTGGTATTCAAATCTACACACCTCATACACTGCATATTGATCCACAACCACAGTCCACAACCACAGTCCACAACCACAGTCCACAACCACAGTCCACAACCACAGTCCACAACCACAGTCCACAACCACAGTCCACAACCACAGTCCACAACCACAGTCCACAACCACAGTCCACAACCACAGTCCACAACCACAGTCCACAACCACAGTCCACAACCACAGTCCACAACCACAGTCCACAACCACAGTCCACAACCACAGTCCACAACCACAGTCCACAACCAGTCCACAACCACAGTCCACAACCACAGTCCACAACCACAGTCCACAACCCACAGTCCACAACCACAGTCCACAACCACAGTCCACAACCACAGTCCACAACCACAGTCCACAACCACAGTCCACAACCACAGTCCACAACCACAGTCCACAACCCACAGTCCACAACCACAGTCCACAACCCACAGTCCACAACCACAGTCCACAACCACAGTCCACAACCACAGTCCACAACCACAGTCCACAACCCACAGTCCACAACCACAGTCCACAACCACAGTCCACAACCACAGTCCACAACCACAGTCCACAACCACAGTCCACAACCACAGTCCACAACCACAGTCCACAACCACAGTCCACAACCCACAGTCCACAACCCACAGTCCACAACCACAGTCCACAACCACAGTCCACAACCACAGTCCACAACCACAGTCCACAACCACAGTCCACAACCACAGTCCGCAACCACAGTCCGCAACCACAGTCCACAACCACAGTCCACAACCACAGTCCACAACCACAGTCCACAACCACAGTCCACAACCACAGTCCACAACCCACAGTCCACAACCACAGTCCACAACCACAGTCCACAACCACAGTCCACAACCACAGTCCACAACCCACAGTCCACAACCACAGTCCACAACCACAGTCCACAACCACAGTCCACAACCACAGTCCACAACCCACAGTCCACAACCCACAGTCCACAACCACAGTCCACAACCCACAGTCCACAACCCACAGTCCACAACCACAGTCCACAACCCACAGTCCACAACCACAGTCCACAACCACAGTCCACAACCACAGTCCACAACCACAGTCCACAACCACAGTCCACAACCACAGTCCACAACCACAGTCCACAACCACAGTCCACAACCACAGTCCACAACCACAGTCCACAACCACAGTCCACAACCACAGTCCACAACCACAGTCCACAACCACAGTCCACAACCACAGTCCACAACCACAGTCCACAACCACAGTCCACAACCACAGTCCACAACCACAGTCCACAACCACAGTCCACAACCACAGTCCACAACCACAGTCCACAACCACAGTCCACAACCACAGTCCACAACCACAGTCCACAACCACAGTCCACAACCCACAGTCTACAACCACAGTCCACAACCACAGTCCACAACCACAGTCCACAACCACAGTCCACAACCACAGTCCACAACCACAGTCCACAACCCACAGTCCACAACCACAGTCCACAACCCACAGTCCACAACCACAGTCCACAACCACAGTCCACAACCACAGTCCACAACCACAGTCCACAACCCACAGTCCACAACCACAGTCCACAACCACAGTCCACAACCACAGTCCACAACCACAGTCCACAACCACAGTCCACAACCACAGTCCACAACCACAGTCCACAACCACAGTCCACAACCCACAGTCCACAACCCACAGTCCACAACCACAGTCCACAACCACAGTCCACAACCACAGTCCACAACCACAGTCCGCAACCACAGTCCGCAACCACAGTCCGCAACCACAGTCCACAACCACAGTCCACAACCACAGTCCACAACCCACAGTCCACAACCCACAGTCCACAACCACAGTCCACAACCACAGTCCACAACCCACAGTCCACAACCACAGTCCACAACCACAGTCCACAACCCACAGTCCACAACCACAGTCCACAACCACAGTCCACAACCCACAGTCCACAACCACAGTCCACAACCCACAGTCCACAACCCACAGTCCACAACCACAGTCCACAACCACAGTCCACAACCACAGTCCACAACCACAGTCCACAACCCACAGTCCACAACCACAGTCCACAACCACAGTCCACAACCACAGTCCACAACCACAGTCCACAACCACAGTCCACAACCACAGTCCACAACCCACAGTCCACAACCCACAGTCCACAACCACAGTCCACAACCACAGTCCACAACCACAGTCCACAACCACAGTCCACAACCACAGTCCACAACCACAGTCCACAACCACAGTCCACAACCACAGTCCACAACCACAGTCCACAACCACAGTCCACCACAACCACAGTCCACCACAACCACAGTCCACCACAACCACAGTCCACAACCACAGTCCACAACCACAGTCCACAACCACAGTCCACAACCACAGTCCACAACCACAGTCCACAACCACAGTCCACAACCACAGTCCACAACCACAGTCCACAACCACAGTCCACAACCACAGTCCACCACAACCACAGTCCACCACAACCACAGTCCACAACCACAGTCCACCACAACCACAGTCCACAACCACAGTCCACAACCACAGTCCACAACCACAGTCCACAACCACAGTCCACAACCACAGTCCACAACCACAGTCCACAACCACAGTCCACAACCACAGTCCACAACCACAGTCCACAACCACAGTCCACAACCACAGTCCACAACCCACAGTCCACAACCACAGTCCACAACCACAGTCCACAACCACAGTCCACAACCACAGTCCACAACCACAGTCCACAACCACAGTCCGCAACCACAGTCCGCAACCACAGTCCGCAACCACAGTCCACAACCACAGTCCACAACCACAGTCCACAACCACAGTCCACAACCACAGTCCACAACCCACAGTCCACAACCACAGTCCACAACCACAGTCCACAACCACAGTCCACAACCCACAGTCCACAACCACAGTCCACAACCACAGTCCACAACCACAGTCCACAACCCACAGTCCACAACCACAGTCCACAACCACAGTCCACAACCCACAGTCCACAACCCACAGTCCACAACCACAGTCCACAACCACAGTCCACAACCACAGTCCACAACCACAGTCCACAACCCACAGTCCACAACCACAGTCCACAACCACAGTCCACAACCACAGTCCACAACCACAGTCCACAACCACAGTCCACAACCACAGTCCACAACCACAGTCCACAACCCACAGTCCACAACCACAGTCCACAACCACAGTCCACAACCACAGTCCACAACCACAGTCCACAACCACAGTCCACAACCACAGTCCACAACCACAGTCCACAACCACAGTCCACAACCACAGTCCACAACCACAGTCCACAACCACAGTCCACAACCACAGTCCACCACAACCACAGTCCACAACCACAGTCCACAACCACAGTCCACAACCACAGTCCACAACCACAGTCCACAACCACAGTCCACAACCACAGTCCACAACCACAGTCCACAACCACAGTCCACCACAACCACAGTCCACCACAACCACAGTCCACCACAACCACAGTCCACCACAACCACAGTCCACCACAACCACAGTCCACCACAACCACAGTCCACAACCACAGTCCACCACAACCACAGTCCACAACCACAGTCCACAACCACAGTCCACAACCACAGTCCACAACCACAGTCCACAACCACAGTCCACAACCACAGTCCACAACCACAGTCCACAACCACAGTCCACAACCACAGTCCACAACCACAGTCCACAACCCACAGTCCACAACCACAGTCCACAACCCACAGTCCACAACCACAGTCCACAACCACAGTCCACAACCACAGTCCACAACCACAGTCCACAACCACAGTCCACAACCACAGTCCACAGTCCACAACCACAGTCCACAACCACAGTCCACAACCACAGTCCACAACCACAGTCCACAACCACAGTCCACAACCACAGTCCACAACCACAGTCCACTCAACTACTTAATCTTTTAGTCCTTTTGCACAAAGAATATAAATTTCCCCTCCCTATTCAAAATAATGGATCTTGTAATATTTTCATAAGCCGAGAAAATTAATAAATTCAGATCAATTATAAATAATAAATTTCTACTGTGTTGTTTTGGCATTTTATTTTCAGCTCTTCCAAGCAATGTTATGCTTGAGTAAAATAATTATTATGTATGATTAAGTAGAAATATTTAATAAATACCATATTTGCTGTAATAGAAGAACACACAAACCAAGGATGGAAATAATTGTATACTGGTTCATTGCAATATGAATTATTATGGTCATAGATAGTCATGTACATAGTCACATGCACTACTAGTATTAGAACAAATACAGTATGTATGAATTACTATCCTTACAGCTTCCCATGTAATTGTGCATTCAACTTACAAAAGCTATCAATCTTGTGATGCTTTCATATTCACAAAGACTTGATTTTGTTATAAATTATTGCAATCACAATAACTCTTTTTACTTTTGTCTTTATAATCCCGAGACACCATTAAAGCTCTAGACAAGATTTCAGGGTACAGCTTAGATCATCTTCATACTTGCGACCGTATATTGACTATGATCTCCTCTCACTGTAGGCACTGATATCAACACCAAGAAGTGCAGCAACGATGAGAAATACACCGCTTCAGGAAATAGTCAAACACAGATAACGGCAACGCTTGATCATACGTATAAATTAAACATCACAGACCTGGTTATTGGCGTTATTGTCGGCTCTGTAGGGATAGGCATAATTGTTATAATAGCTACTATTATACATGGACGAATTAGAAGATGGCACAGGCTCAGAAGGTTTCTTCGGTAAGTTCACAATCTAGTGATTAAACTGTGTTAGGCATTGTTCAGTTACTGTAAAATTACTAATTTAAAATTTCACTGATTTAGTAGGTTTAAAATTCACGGTTTTATCATTTGGATAATGTGTTCTGTGCTCAATTTTACATATTCACTGGGTTTTAATTTAGCGCATTTTCCATGTCTTGTACATTGCCACTGATATGGTAATGTACCCATCCAGTGGTGCTGTAGGATTGTTTTTCATAGTGACCAGTGGCCATTTATATTAAGTAATGCATCTTCGATATGCCTATCAAATAAAAAATGGCTGACTGGTTGCCATATTTCATAGTCAGATATTTTATGCCTATAATACAAACGAATACTATGTCATTGACAATGGCTTGTTACATATACATATTACATGTTTGTGTACCCGTTAATAAAGCCATGTATGGGCATTGTTGTCACAGCAAATCACTAGTGCCATGTTTTATTGTTCATCATGTGCATAATGATTAGTAATATGTAAAGTAAATGACGTCACAGTGTGTCTGCCTTTTGAGAAAATGTGGTAACTTGGTACATGTATTGACACAAAAGGTCACAGTAATCACTGAAAATGTGGTAACTTCATACATGTATTGACACAAAAGGTCACAGTAATCACTGAAAATGTGCTAACTTCGTACATGTATTGACACAAAAGGTCACAGTAATCACTGAAAATGTGGTAACTTCGTACATGTATTGACACAAAAGGTCACAGTAATCACTGACAATGACCTTCAAGGTTAAAATATTTAGTCATTGCTTCTTTTCTTCTTTTGTTTATTTAGAATGCGAGATGATGACGGACTTACAGATTTTAGAGATAATAATGCCGCCAGAACTGTAGCTTCTATCTCGGAATTATAGTACCTGATGTCAGTACAGAACACTCCTGTACATTAAATCTCATATTGTAACATTGTATTGAGGTGATACTAAAATTATGGCGAGGATTTTTTTCTATTATATGCAGACTTTTTGACATTTTACAGTTTGTACCCAGATGTTGTCCTGGAAACGAGATGTTTTTTTTTTTTTAAGGTGAAACATTTTGAAATTCCTAATGGAGTAGAACATGACATGTTGTATGTCATTAACAGAATACTGGCGTTCATATTCACATGAATATCTGTATAATAGTGTGGCAGCTGTGTAGGTCATCGCACAAGAAAACTGTTGTGAAATAAAGCTACATTGTAACATTCAGTCACTTGCAAATGAACCAATCAGCGCACCTCCCTTCCATTACAGGGTACCAATCAATCTATATGTAGAAGTTTAGTATATTATTTGTGTCTTTAAGTATACGATTAGTGTCTTAAAGTATACGATTTGTGTCCTAAAGTATACGATTTGTGTTCTAAAGTATACGATTTGTGTCCTAAATTATACGATTTGTGTCCTAAAGTATACGATTTATGTCTTAAAGTATACGATTTGTGTTCTAAAGTATACGATTTGTGTCCTAAAGTATACGATTAGTGTCTTAAAGTATACGATTCATGTCTTAAAGTATACGATTTATGTTCTAAAGTATACGATTTGTGTCCTAAAGTATACGATTTGTGTTCTAAAGTATACGATTTGTGTCCTAAAGTATACGATTTGTGTCCTAAAGTATACGTTTTGTGTCCTAAAATATACGATTTGTGTCCTAAAGTATACGATTAGTGTCTTAAAGTATACGATTCATGTCTTAAAGTATACGATTTATGTTCTAAAGTATACGATTTGTGTCCTAAAGTATACGATTTGTGTTCTAAAGTATACGATTTGTGTCCTAAAGTATACGATTTGTGTCCTAAAGTATACGTTTTGTGTCCTAAAATATACGATTTGTGCTCCAAAAAAAGCACTGATTGGTCATTTACATTCCAACCCAAACCCAAACGCTTACTCATGAATATTTAAATCAGAGTTCTCAAAGGCTTTGTTGCCAGAATTTCTTTTAAGTGTAGTCTCTTTATAATGACTTGGCAATCATGTTTATGTATGGCTTATTCATGAATACCCAATAGACACAATCAGATTTTAAATACAAGGCAACAAATGCTTTAGTATGAATATTTGTTTTTTTTGGTTTAACTTTACATTGAGTGTGTGAATCACTATTGTCAGTGTACATTTGACATGGTCTGATAGGAAGTGAGTAACCAGGCGACATGGTTCTGAAAATCACTGTTGCAAGTTTATTGGACATAGTTTGTTGTAACCAATTCTGAAGGCAACTGAAATGTGGTTACACTGTGTGTATTGATACCCAGAAAAATTTTGTTTATTGCATGTCACTGTCTGTTGTGTACCCGGTATCAATGATATGGGTTGCTGCTGAGAACCTTATGACTGAGTGAAATCATCAGAGACAGCACCCTGAGTAGTCCTCATCTTAGATTCAGAGTTATGCCTGCTGAGAAGTTTTACATATGTGTGCCTGCTACACACTCCAATAAATTAACTTAAGTCAAGTACACGTAGGATAATAGGGTGAGGGATCTACTAATATTTTTATTTTATTTTATTTTATTTTTTTCAAAAGTATAATCAGTAAGTTCTTCCTAAACTAGAAAAAAAGTTGGTTGTCAGTAGTGGAGATCATTGAAAATTACTTTATAATGACAATTTTATTGTTTTTTGTAGTCCTGAATCGTGTGCATTATGATGATGTTAGATAATTTGTAATGATGCTAACTAAACTTAATACTACTGTTGGAACAAAACTAGTACTTTTCAGTAATCATGCTTATTTATTTGTTGTTGATACATAGTCAGACAGGTTTTTTTCATAAAAAGCGTAAACTATAAATAATGTAAGCGCTAGATATTCTCATAAAAAGGCTGTGTTTGCAGTATTGTATCATATTATTTTCAATGTGGATTCCATAGCGTCATATGCACGGCATGTAAAATACACTGTTTGATAACTTGAAATTTGAACGCATTTTCAACGATGACCGCCACCACCTTCTGGATCATCAACCCATGCTGGTTTCATTGTGGGTCCCATGCGATGTTTAAAATACAACATTTGTTTGTAGTAAATCAGAGCATACCACATGATGACTGTGATAATAATGGTAGGATGCACATGCCAAAAGCTTAAAATCAAATTATGTTAATAATACAACTTTATTAAAAAAGCAATAGTGGTCTCAAAATATTTTTTTTTACAAACAAAAATAGTGATTAAAACCTGTCAAATATGAATGGGAATATATTCTTATGCAGTCTTGGACATATACTGATAATATATTGAAGAAATGTGCTAATCATGTGACATGGATACAAAAACATGGTTGTTACTAGATCTCAGTCAATCTTGTGTGTGAGAAAACAAAGATGGCCTTTGACTTCTAAGTACGCCATAAACAACTATCTTTAGAACTACCAGTAATGCTAATTAAAACTGAGCACATCAAGACCTGTCAAAGGTGACTCCCAAAGTGAGCTCTATAGATAATGTTTAAATATTTTAACGAAATCCAGATTTATTATTAAACTTTTTTGGATAGGTGCATGTCGAGTATGGTTTGGGGTCAAAAGGTGTCATTTTTGGCTAAAACTATGGGAAAAAATATTGTTTTAACTGGTTCTCTGCAATGCCTTCAAACTTCACATATATGATAATACAGTTCACAATCAAAGTTTCTCTTTTGGTCTGAATGTATTATTGCAATACATTGCATATGTTGTTTGACACAATTAAAGTCTATTAAGGGTGTCTTTTTGAATCAATTTGTCATCAGTCAATGCTGGGGCTTTGTAATTGACTTGATGACTTGTAACTAAGGTAACAGTGGATTGATCTAATATTTTGGTTTCCAAAGAATTTTTCAGTCTGAAGTAAAGTCAGTGAGATACAGTTTGAATTCAGTTTTTTAATTACCGATAATACTTTGTACACTGCAATGCTTTGTTAACATTCTCTATTCAATTCTTGTATTTTCAATTCACCAATCAGAGCTTGGGTTACATACGAGTGTTCAGTAAGATGCTCTGATTGGTCAATTATTGAAACCAATCAGAAATTGTGCTACATATGGATCTATAGTAAGATGATTTCTGATTGGTCAACAAAGTAGTCTATATTCTGTGGAGTATGCCACACCAATAATGCCTTGCTACAATGCGAGTCATGTCTCATTATTCATTTAGATTTATGCAAATGTCAAAAGCATCTGCAGAAAGAAATTACTCAATGTTTATTGGCTAGTTTAAATGCTGTGCACTGAGAACTCCCCATAATCACAATGACTGACAATGTTTATTATTTACAATGTTTTCATTCAGCCAATCAAATGTTCAGTCAGTCAGCTGACCATTATAAGATATTACTAGCATTGTATCTAGGTCAACTAGTAATCGTTGTCTTTCCATTCATAGAGCCTTCAATGTCATACAAGAAAAAACTGTACAGAAATTCACAATTCTGATTATCTTCAGAATCTCACAAAAACCTATCATTGTCCACTTCTGTGTTTTCTGAGCACAGACTTTTCTTATTAATAAATCTATTTTTCTCATACACGTGTGGTTCTTATGACTCGCATATTCGCAAATGAGTGCTTTTATAGATATGTACTAAGGTGTCTTTAGCTGAATTCTAATGTTACATGCTAGTGCACATGCATTATGGGAGAGAACTTCCCATTATAAGTACTGTAAAATCTGTATTCGAAGCCGTGACTACTATTGAAATGGTTCAGTGCAACAGAGGGAATGGGGCATCTACACACATGTGAAATGATGAATTTTTGGTGCTCAATTGTTCAAAAAGAATGTGTGCGACTTCTATTAGGGATGCAGCTTCCAATACAGATTTGATGGTAATGAAAAACTTTAAAAAACGGAAACTCTAAATTAAATGTAATTTTTTTTCTTTTTACATGTATGTCACTGAGCATAGTTTTGATATATGAAGAAATAATTTCATAATTCAAACTGCACATAAAATGGAAAATTTAATAAACAGAATGTTAGTTAGAAATACCATCGTACCTTGAAAACACAACATCTGAAGTTGAATTGTAAAAAAACAGACAGTTAAATAAATCAATGATATATTCATACCATTAGTTTTTTTTCTCAAATAAACTGAATAAAAAATACTGTAAATCTCATTAATTTTGTGAAAATCATGAAATTTTCCCTGTTTTCTATGACATGGAGTGTTGGAGACTTTTGTAAAAAAAAAAAAATTATATATTCACATAAATTCCTAGCAATGAAAATTGAGCCATTTACAGTAGTTGATGGTATCTTGCCACAATGAGTGTTTCTGTTACTATGGTTACCTACATATCGTATTTCCTCTCTAATGAGACGGAGTCGTGAAGGAGACAAAACTTGCGTCAGTACTTCTTCAAAGGCAGCTGTTGTTCACACAGGGAAAGCTTCTATGGATCAATGTCTCTCAGAATTTACATGATATGAAAAGAATTCATCTTTACTATACAGTCAAATTTATATGAAACCAGGGTTGGGGGGGGGGTTCTCTCTTACATGAAAAGTTTAAAATGATTCCCTGCCAAAATGAATAATTTTTCTAAGGAATTTTTTATTTTGAATTCACCCACATTTAAAACGAGTAGTCCCTCAAAAAAGTCATCCATTGTGGGAGGGCTGTACGATTTTTTTCAACAATTTCCTATCCACGTTTTTCTATTTTTTTTTTACAGTCCTTTTTTAGTTTTTGGTTTTTAATCACATGCTGGGATTTTTTTTCACACAAAATTAGGCAGCCAACCCCCTCTCAAATAGTGAACCCAAGGACTCAAATTATCCTCTTTTTGTGTTTTCAAAGTGTTGTATATAATTATTGATTTAGACATCAGTCATCAACTTTGAGGAGAAAGTCTGAAACATGCAAAAAGGGGTCATTTTGAAACTATTTCAACAGTAATTTTTATTAAAACATTATTTCATAAAAAAAGTAGTATTTGTAAAAAATTACCAATAATTTGGGGAAACCATAAAGACATATTTTATAACTACCGGGTACATATTATTTTTTCGCTATGTGTATATGAGCAAAATTTTGAGATTACATTACCGTAGGAACTATTGGTAAATGGCTATTTAAAAATAGTTTAGTGATCATACATTTTTTTTCTGGATTTTGTTAGCAACTGCAGAAAAAAACACGTATCGCCCAGGGAATTCAGGACTAATTGTTGATGGTAGGGAAAAATATAGCCTGCCCCCCCCCCCCTGATGAAATTTTATTATTTTGTATGATAATTTCTTGAAGAAATTGTACCAAGATTTAAGAAAAAATTATAAAATTTCCACGACTGATAACAAAATAATATATCACATGTTTGGGTCACAAAAAATATAAAATTTGTATAATCTGTTGGGAAGAAATTTGTGCAAAAATTAATTTTCCATATCCAAGCCTTTAAAAAAATGTATCCATTGGTTTAGATACTTTGAAGCAGGTATTTCAAAATAAGCTCAGTTCTTGTGTTCCTTGCACCAAACTCTAGAGGGCGCAATCCATAAATGTACTGTAAAATGGTTAATTATTCACAGGGTTTTAATTTGGCTTATTTCGCTGACTGTAAAATGCGCTAAATTAAAACCCAGTGAATATGTAAAATTTAGCATAAAACATATTATCTAAATGATAAAACCGTGAATTTAAAACCCACTGAATATGCCTGAAATGGTAAATCAGTGAAATTTAAACCCAGTGAAAATTAGTCATTTTACAGTATTTAACATTTCCAGGAATATCTTCAGGATAGTTTACTATCATGATTATTTGTCACAATCCCATTTAAAAGGGAACCCACAAAAACAAGGAACTGCAAAGTGGAAAATAATTCATAACAAATAATATAAAGCATACTTTTGTTTTTCCAATATTTATTTAAAACAACTCTGTAATATTATTTCATAGAGATTTAGCTCGCTATACAGTGTCATAGACTGTCATTAATTGTCTCCATCATAGACTTCATCTGGATTTTGAAACATTCAAGTAAGGTGGTTACCCAATGCTGGGGGGGGGGGCGCTCCAAAAATCAGGCTGAAACCCTTCGTGTCATCAAAAATTGCAGGAAATAGCATTTCAGAGGGTCTACATTTCAAAGTAAAATCGTGCATTTGGCACGAGGGATGGTGAACAGATCTTGCCGCCCATGGAATGTTTGTACTGCCACCTCTGTACTAGTATTTTATTGTAATAATGCTACAAACCAGAATCTTGGCAAAATGCATTTATGGAATCCTTGTGAAACGCTCATGTGTCCGTGACACATAAAGCGGTTAGAATTCAGCCAACATCCACTTAGTTCGACCCAATCTTATTCATGAAGACCAGTCTTATTGAACTTTAACCTATACTAGTATAAACTGCTAATAAAATAGAGATATACGACAACACCATTATTTTCAATTTGCTGTAGTATACTTCTTGACCTCCCAACTGTCTTTTTGCCGTGAAGTTTTGGTTAATTGTTACTGAATGCGAATCAAAATGTTGTCATCGTAAACATAGGTATGTATCACAGTCAGCTGGCGCACACGTGATAATAAAATAAATACGATATAGTAAATATTGTATTTATTTCATTATCACGTGTGTGCCAGCTGACTGTGGTATGTATGACCAAATCCCAACTCGATATGTACAAGAAAACAAAAGAAGACGAAGTTTCTTTCTGATATCGTTGGCGGCGCTCTCTGGGTGAGAAATTTGCATGTGACGTATGTCAGTCAGCTTTACAAACCATGTGTACTTTTTGCATCCTGTACTGTTTGCAGTTTATTCCGTCGGATATTTACGAAAGCATCAAGTAGACGTGGAATCCTGAACTGCCTTGTCTTCCCTTCCAGTAGTGAACGTTATTTGATTGCATGAAAGCTGCCAAGTAGACGTTATTTTGGGGTGATTTGTAAGTCAACTCGGACTGAACTCGCTCGTTTGATGAAATTGATGTCAACATGGCGGCCAGTCTGATGGCTTGGGCGTAGGTACGTAGATTGCTATGGACTCTTTGCACAACTAGATCATCAATCGTGTATAAACGTGTGCCTAATTCTGTTATCTCTGTGCCTTGTGTGATCCCGGAAATAATAGGGCTACTGTACATTATGCATGCTGTCCCTATATTTACTGGTCAGTCACACTGTCTGTCGCAATTTTTCAAAACTTCTGAAAGTTTCCGGGGCTAGTTTACAGCACTGTTCAACTTGACAAGCTGCTGTTTTCAAACTGTTAGACTCTAGAATTACCGATATAACTTATCAAAGTGGACACTGTCAACCTCACCCGCCAATAATCTCCAGACTAGGCGGAAATACATTTTTTACTCGGGGCTAGGTTCGTGATCAGACGATTTGTTGGCGAACAGGAAGTAAGAGATAAACCGTTCAAAATGGCTGTCACGGCGAAGTATAGGGCTATGCACGATTTTTCCGATGACGGGTACTTGGAGCTCGCAAAAGGAGACATACTTATAGTTGAAAATCCCGTGGCAACGTCGCCTGAATTTAATGGCACAGTTGAAAACCCCAATTGTTGGCTGGAAGGCGTCAATGAACGTACAAAAGAAGTAGGTCTTTTCCCTGGAACATTTGTGGAATTTGTAGAAACGTTTGTCAGAACTAGACCAGTAGTTCAACCGAGAAGGCCAGTACCCACACCTCCACCAGCAAACCAGTCAAGCTTTGATGATGGTTTTAGCAATGACTCTGGCTATGTGGAAACCTCATCACCCAAACGTACGTATCATATTTTTCGTTTTTCATCATCATAATACTGATTCATTGAAACCTTTCCGACTGAAACCATTTTGTTTCCATTTTGGAATATTTAAATAAAATTCAGCGTGGGTGCGGAATTATAAAAAAAATATATAAAAAAACATAGTAATGAACAAGATAAATGAAATAATATTGAGTAATTTAGCAGTTGACTCCATAGAAGCATGAATGTTTTTTATAGGAATTTAGTAAATATTTATATATTATTTACTTTGGAAGACCTTGCACTTCATACAGTCTTGTCATTGGTCAATTTAATACCAGGTGTATTTTTAGGCGTTGTAATTGGTTAAGTTGTTTTCAATCGTCATTAAAATTCATAAATCATGTTTAAATATTTTACATAAAAAACATTCATGCGCACATGAAATTCACTGTACAATATTTCTGTAAATTTGTGTGAAATGTGCATGGTATAAAACGATGTGCGTTTGTAGAGTATGGTAAGACTCTGATGTATTTGATATAATGCTCGTTTGTGACATATTTGTTGGAACCCCCCCCCCCCCCAAAGCACCCTCTTCTTATCTCAGGAAACTGGAGGACAAATGGCTGTATGATTGTTATTAGTTCCAGAATATGAGATTGTTGCTATCCTGCTTATTAAAAAAATATTTCTCAGGTATGCTTTACTTTATATGGAGTGTGAATATAAAACATTGCCATGAAATTAAAACAGTATACCTTTATTCAGCCCTTTCTGACAGGGGATGTCGTTACTATGGTTGACATTGGTCTCATGCAACATGTGTAAAATATGTTCTTTACATAAAATTTATTGCACAATGGCAGTCTTTTTTAATCTTTTTATTATTGTCAAATCTGTTGGAGAATCTATTTACAAACCTAGTGTTGCAGCTTGATGAGACAATTCCTCGATGATTTGAACAACAAATTGATTCACCATCATGTGTGCAATATATTGGACTCTTTCATGCAAGTCTGAGAAATCTTTGAGATAGTTCTGTTAAAGGAAATGTTAGCGGTTGTACATCCTCTGCTCTATGCATAATTTTCAAAGCTGTGTGTCTAGTATATAGTAAACCAGGAAAGTTTATTACATGCATGACTCTCTTAAACACATAAATTACCATATTTTCGATGACTGGTACACGCAGTTTAACTGTTGATAATAAAACTGTTCCCTTTTCGGGTGGATTCCCTATATGCTTTGCTACCATAAAACAGAAAAATTTTGGTTTTCTGCGTGACCTTCCATATAATGAATTAATATTTAATTTTTGCTATTGTATGGTAGGTGTTATCTTAGTTTAAAAACTGTTTTATTTTTTCTGACCATTTAAACTGCTTGGCTGGTTTGTTGTTTAGTGCGGAATGTAAGTGTAATGGCATAACCAGCGAGTCGAGACATTAGTGTATGATCGTTTCATAATTGAAAAAAACGCAAATTGTGTGCACATGCAGACACTCTGGCCTTCCGCTTACGATATAATAGTAATAGTACCATGGTATTTTTTTTTAGCCAGGTATCAACTTTTTTGAAAATTATGAAAGATCATAACATTTTTCATATTCATGTTGTACATTGACTTGTGTGTTTTGTTTTTTAAGGGTGATTGATGGTAATTGGCATAGCATGGTATGCATGTATGGCATGTGATGGCATCACCCGTTGATATTTTTAAGTAACCATTTAACAGAATAATTCATATTTTGCTCTGATTTAGTTGGTAATTATAGATTTCAGTAGATTGTAAATGTAATGAATTTTTTACTGTTTTTATATTATTAATTTTACCCATGAAACTTACAGTCATTGATTTTAGCGTCACTATTAAAGCAGGAATTGAGTCCCAAGCAACGATAACAACACATGCTAAAAGCCCAAAGGCTTATGGGTAGACGCTTGTTTGTAAACATATACACGCTATGGCCATCTGACGCATACGCAGGTGACAACTCCCTCGCTTCAAGTGAAGATAATTTACTAGTGTATATGTATGTGTAAACCATTGTGTGAGAACAGTCACTATGGACATCAACTGAAGGTTAACTATCATAAATAATGTCCGCAATAACTGACAGAATGCGTCAATATCACAGAGTGTTTTGAACATTGCCCGTGACTCGGAAGTAATGAATTATTTCTTGACACTGTCACACATGACACTGAAGGTCAATGTCAAAATAATAAACAAATCATTTATTTATAACCTTATTGAATTCAGTTTAAGTATGTCATAGGATATTTTATTTATGCAGGACAACTTGTCGCAACATTGATCTTGTCATGACAGTCTGCATACCTGTGTTCACCAAAACCTTATAAAAGGCTTTTGATAAATCAATTACTTGTTGCATAATTTGATCCATCCTATAACCCTATAAACAAAGATGTGTTATTTCTATTATTTATGACACTATAGATTGACCCCCCTTCCCTCTCCCTCCCCTTCCTCCCCCTCCCTCGATAATCTGAAATCTGACTGAGCAAAACAATAAGTAAACACTAGGCATACACAATATACATTACGTCATGGGTTCCTATGCAACCACCGTTGTCAAGAATGGAGGTGAGAATAAATTGTAGCTGGTTGAAAAAATGTTAATCACATAGTAAAATCAACTATGGTCAAAGAACAAAGATGCGAAAAAAGAATATCTTATTAAATTTTATAACTTGTAGTACAAAGTAACATATTAAAATAAAATAAAATTTTATTTGCATGTGATGTATTTGTACTTATTTATTGACCAATAACTAAAAAGGGTTTAAACGCAGCGACGTAAGGTAAACACGCAGAATGCGAATATGTGTTGATAATCATCACATTGTTTGTATCAGTGAGACCGACTATGTAGTGCAGCCAGGGACGTATTTTGCTGATCTGTTGTTTGTTTTGCAAAGTACCTGTACGGTGTGTTGTTTGAACTAATGCAGTAATGGCAACCTTGGGATCTTGTAATTTTACATATAAGTAAATGACATTCGATAGTTCTTGAACATAATGACTATTATGTTGTTGAGTACGTCAGTAAATTATGGAATCAAATTGAATAGTCAACATAGTGATCAACTGTACAAATACTTAGCAGTTGACAATAACTGCTACAAATGTTGGGATGCCAAACATGCAAATGTACCTGATCGGACGCTGTAGGCTTAAGTCTGATTTGTTTGTCTTGCGGGTATTTTGTATGCAAAATAGGGAGTTCGTTAACCCCAGCTGTAACATAGGGGAATATAATCTTTGTTTTGTGATGTATAGTATTGCACAATTGACAAATGAGAGATCAACCAGTGTTGATTTCTGTGCAGTATGGGAATAGCTCTTCTATCCCCCCCCCCCCTCCCTCTTCCTCCAATGGGTTGTATCCTGTGGGGAAGCTATGCCATATATCTGTTCTAGATTCTTTTGAGGTCAAATTTCTGCAATTGTGGATAGATCATGTAAAATAAAAACTATGCCAAGTGTTATGGAATTTTTAGTATTCCACTGCCCCAGCTACCAGATCTAAACATTAGAGTGATTTATAATTAAACTAGGATACTTTGATAATGGTTTAGGTCTGATTATTTGATTTTAATGAATTGCATTCTCTGCTGCCACTTTATTGATCGTTGATACCAGCATGTGTGCAATTGCTTTGATAGAGACTACTTGACCTTGACGCTTGCTCCTGAGCTATTAGTTAAAATGCAAAGGATGTCTCCGTCTTTGGCGGAAGATATTTGCATTGAGTAGGTTACTTTGTGCAGTGAGCCTACAAACTGTCTGAGTCCTTTGATGACTGATAACAAGGAAACAATCATTTTATTCATCTCTGTGCACATAAAGGAGTCAAAGCGATTCACTTGAATGATGGTATTACTTACCCCCTGTGATTTGACCTCGCACAGGTCACCCTGTTCATTCTTGTGCCTTTTCATTACCATTGTGTAAGATGTTCAGTAGGGAATTACCAAGCCAGAAAATCCAATGTGTAAGGTGACCGCCAGCGATTATATTTTTACTTTTTAAGAACAATTTGTTTTTGAACTTGAACAGGAGTAGTGATTGCTTATTTCATTAGTTTTGCTAATTGACTCTAGACTATACAAATTCCATGATGGAGTTAGTTATACTAATTCCAATTATCCCAACACGCTGTGGACAAGCTATGTCGAAACAAGACTATCTGTCGTTCAGGTGATCAGACATCTTGATAATTTAGATTATAATCTGTACTAGATTCGTATAACAATTAGACATTACTCGTGGCTAATGTGGACGACCTCTTTATCATTTGTGCGACTACTGCAACACAAAAAACAAGAAATTAACAAGCCTGAAAAGTAATGACCTAGACCTGTGAGAGCACCGAAGAGGACAGTGCACTTAATGCAGGATGCATGCGCGTTATTGCTGTGGAATATTTGATGTTGGGATTACTGACGAACATCAAACGACTTGCTTTGCCAAATTGTTGACTTAAAATTTATTTAAATCTAATGAGTCAATTTGAATCTGTAGTAAATGCGAACAAATATGAATGTGCACATAAGCTGAATGGAATCGTCTGAGTCTACTGCTATAGACTGATCTAAAGTAAACAAGATGCTTTTTCGCTGACTCCACTTCTAGTTGTGGCACTGTGACGAAAATGAGTAAACTAGTCAGAACATCACTTTTGTCATCAATATCATTTATCATGTGTGTTTAAGGCAAAGTGATCAACACTGGTTATGTTGTGGAAAAAGTGATATTACCTCTGGATTCAGAGTATTACTCTGTCTGCTGGTATTATTTTTTAACCCCAGGTGAAAAAAATAATGCCGGAGTCAAAAGATATCACGTGGTGTGAATCGAGTACCAGCGAATATTACCACAGCTAAAACAATGGACACAGTGGATATCATAGTTTCTCATGTGATAATGTATTTTTGATTTCATTTAAATAAGAGCACACGTGTCTAAGATAGTGATATATCTAATGAAGACACCACCTGTGAGTCCTGACTGTGAGACCTGGCTATGAGGTCATCAATAATGTTATGTGCATTTCAATAGTAAATTCCAATCTATGTCATGTTATGTAATACCAGCTGAGGTGAAGAAATGCAAGGGGCAGTTTTAGTATCAACTGCAATTAATAACTATCAACTGTTTTATTAGGTACACATGTATTAAGTTACTAAACAAAAAATGGCAGAAATTACTGTGAAGAAAAATCTGAATATCATAATATTTAATTGTTTAAGTTTGTATCTGTCACAATGCAAGTTTTTCAAGTACACTGCAGTCTTAGACGATGAACTCATCTTTGGGGACTGACATTACACTCGCTGAGTGTCCCCATATTTTCAGTATTGTGTATATCCCTTAGGGGATCTCATTGTGCGATTTACTGCTCTGTATTTTTAGCACATAGCCAGAACCTCATGAATACCGGTACTGTTTTGTCTGCCATGCCATTGTTTGGAATGCATTGCTTCTAGTGTGTATATGCATGGACGAAACCCTGGAAGTATTGTAGCATGGAACCCTGGGAAATATTGGGACTATTTGATATGGTGTCATTCACCAGCAATGACGTAATTCATGTTTTGTTCTTCCATTTGAAAGTGTTATGCAAGTAAAACTGTTATGTTCGGTAAATGAACGTAAATATTGCAAGCCTATTGGGAAAAAGAGCACTTATCCTTCATAAAAATAAATGAGTCTGACATTAGACGATATGTTATTATTTAGTGGTGTATTTTACAAGACTAATTCGTCGTCGTGATCATTACATTATTTAATCATGCCCAAAAGGAAGAACGTGCAAGTGTAATTTGGTTAATAATTTCCGGTAAGTAATTGGTGGTACCTCGAGCCTCTGCTCCACAAGAACATTACTTATCACTTAAAAGTGTCCAATTCATGATATTATATGTTAACTTCCTCTTCCTCTTTACTGAATTATGTAAATACTCAGTAAATGATTTATTAAGCACTTATTATTGTATGATGTCTTACTCTTAGTCTTTCTCGAAAAGTTACAAGGATTTCTACAAAATGCTCCCCATCAGAGTGGATTAATGTTTCTCTCTGAAATTCTCATCTGATGTTATAAAATATTTTCATATATGCAGTTAATATATTTTTTATTTATGTGTGAAGTCAGATGTTTTCCCCTCGGCAAAATAGTGATAAATATGGTAGTGTGAAAAAGGCAAATAAAATAGTGTTTTTCTCTTAAGCATAACTTTTTATTTTATCTTAGCTTTTCTAAAACTGACTGTAAGTAAGTAATAGGTGATTTTCCGTACAATTGCGAGATCTCGCGAGATGCCTGAAAGACGCACGTCGAACATCTGCCGTGATTTTGAACTCGAATTTTTTTATTTTGTAGCTCACATCAACCGGCCGATCTTCGACACAGGAATATTGATTCCGAATAGCCTCACTTAATCGAAATTGCCTATCATCAAATGTAGACAGCACATTATTAAGCATAGAAATGTGCCCCAAAATACTTTCGCGTTTGTCGAATCCCACGCGATGTTTGACGCCACTACGACGCTATGACCTTTGTTTGTCCTGTTTTTACGTTCGATTTCACGCATAACGCGTGATTCTCGCAGTGAACGGAAAATGGTCCATTATTGTCAACGTGATGTTGCTGTGCTTGTTGATTGCTATAGTGGTACCCGGTATGTTTATAACACACCAAACCATACCTGTACAGGTTGTCACTTTGGTTTGAGAAATTTGTTCAGCATATAAAGTAAGTGACTGACCCTGAGTACCCCTAAACGGCTGACTTCCTGTTTGGCCCTACCTGGTAGAAAGATATGAGGTCGGCATAGCGACGTTTCTGGGAGTCATAGCATTATTTGTGAAATTTATTTGGGAACACCCATATGAACTGTTTTCAATATGTTGTTGTGGCACTAATTGAAAATGATACTGCTTTAGTTGTTGACAGGAAATGATTTGCAACCCATGGCACATGGTTGAGTATGTTGCACATTATTATTTGTAAAGAAAAGGGAGGGGCAGATTTGTGTGGGGATAAAAAGTGCACGTGCACCAGAATATTTCTCTACAGGCGGGGTATTGAGACAGATTGTATTTTAGTAGATTGTATAAAAGCTATTACAGTATTGATATGGAAATATGTTGCTACAGTAGTGCTCCTAACTTCAATGGCCTTTGTGCCCTTTGGAGACACCATTGTCATCTGTTCATTGCGGGGTTGTTTTTGCATGTGATTTATTCTGGGAGCTCTTTAGATCCTTTGATACTGTGGAATACTTTATTTTCGCTGGAATTAATTTTCGCTGAAAAGGCACTTTGGGCATTTTGTATGGAATTTATTTTCACAGATTTTTGATGAGTTTAATGTGAAATATAGGAAAAAAAGTATATTCGCTGGATTTTATTTTCACGGAATCATCCCTTCAGCAAAAATAGCAAAAATAAATTCCAAGCGAAAATAAAGTATTCTACAGTAGATTATGTTGGTGTATGGAATTCTATTCTTTCATTTGTTCAAACCAATATAAAATCACAGAAAATTTGAATTTACTATATGCTACATGCTACACTATAGATGGATATATTTCTATACCACTTTTATTGAGAGTAGAGCATTTCTGTTGTCATTGGAGGCAATGTACATTTACTTGCTTATGTATGTTTGTTAATTGGTAAAAGTTTCTGTAGATTGTAAATTCTTGATAAGTTGTTGCTAAAATTGTTCTCATTTAGTTTATGCATATTTATGAGAACATGTTTAAGTCACTGCAACAGTGTGTTTTCATATTAGTATATCATTTACTATTATATGCTTTTGATTACATTTATGCATATTAATGAGGTCATGTCTGAGTCACTGCTATATTGTGACTATAAGTTAGTACATCATACATGCACTTATATATGCTTTTGATTACATTTATGCATATTAATGAGGTCATGTCTGAGTCACTGCTATATTGTGACTATAAGTTAGTACATCATAATACACCTATATGCTTTCGATTACATTTATGCATATTAATGAGGTAATGAGGGCATGTCTAAGACTACTAAATTGTGCTTTTATATCAGTTGGTACTTCATACTTATGCTGTATGTGCTTCAGATTATATTTAGGGTCATGTCTGGGTCAATGCTGCAGTGTACTATCATATTTGGTGCTACATTGTATATACAAGTACTGGTATATTCAGTTGTAGGCATTGGAGTGTACTCGTGCATATCTTGCCATTTAATTCAAAACACTACACATAGCAATCATGTTTCATAAGATTTCACTTTCACAGCTGTTCCTATACCTTGACTAGAAGCAATTAACTTTTCCACTCGTGTGTAGGATCAGTTTCAAAAACAACAATTTATTATAATATGAAACAAAAACAATATGAAGTACAATGGCTTCTAAAAATAATATTCATCACATGAGCGTTAACATTAATAAAGTACAAATGATTTTTTTTTCCATATCAAATTCTCCTGAACAGAAATAAAGGGCTTTCTAGCTCAAAATAACATTGATAATAATAATCGTGTTTTATTTGATGTTGTAAAATACTGGCTAGCACTCTAATGTTGTATCTGAGACAGTCTAAGCCTGGTAAAATTGTGGCATGTTATCATACAGTCAGAGAAGCTGGCTGTCTCGTATTTGCTGTATTCACATCAGATAGCTGTTCGTTTGACAAGATTATTGATTTCTACGTTTTCATAACTCATGAATTCCATCCAAATCAATTGAGTACCGGTAATGTAACATTTGCAGAGAAAAAAAAATCTTTTAAAGTAAATGCATTTTTTGTACTGTTACATGCCCATGTAATTATAACAAGTTGACTTTACATGCAGGCCATGTTACTGACACTCATACCCCAGACCATTCGTCCCGGTGTTATCGCTATCGCCACACGAGACTCCAGCTTGTCTCCTATACAATTTGACTGCGCACATCCAGAAAGTAGATGTAGCTGTGATTGGTGGAATACTAATGAGTTGAGTGTCAATCAAACGCCCACGCTATCTTTAGTAAACAAAGTCACGTGACACGCGCCATTTTAGTTTTGATTAGTTCATCGGATCGGAGTGTCGGTGCTCGCCATCCATAAATCAAATCAAAATGATTTCTAAGGAAATTGTCGCTAAGTACATTTGAACTGCGGTCATCATTGCAAATTGAATGTGAGAAAGTTATGGAACGTCGTTTTGAACTTGAACGTGGTCGGGCAGGCGATTTCAAGGCAGCACGCTTAACCCTTTCGTTCACAGGTTGGGAGATATAGAATGACTGACAATTTCACGCCACTGTTTTACATTATTGGCGGATTTTTCTGCGCTATCAATCTTTCTCTTACAAACTAGACATAGATGAGACGACAGAGTCGCTCCTTTCACAACGTCGCACTGGATCAAATTGGAAAGACGATTTCTATAAGTTATCCCTCCTGCTTTTCCTGGCTTGAATAAATTCACACACGACTTTAACTGTCCACAAACTCGAAGACTACACGAACACAGTCTACAATAGTCGTCCGCAACAATATGTATGTATTTCTTCGGTGTACTGATGCACGAATGCACCGTGACACGGTGTTTCTCGGGTGTCGCCATCGCTGAGAATGCCGCCGGCGCAATTTTTCACCCAACTCGCGATTCTGTTTTGCAACATTTTATCAATATTCCCTTTGACAAAATCGCCGACAAAAGCACCGCTTTGCTGATCTTTTGTTCTATAATTCTTAATGCAAACACCGACCCTAGTAGTAATTAGTAACGTCGCCTAGTACATATGAACGGTCGTCATTGCAAATCGAACATCCTTTTGAAATTTGGACGTCGGGCAGGCGATTTCAAGGCACCGCACTTAAATATTAGCAACATATTTTTCTGAGTGGTTGTTTATTCTCTTTCAAACGAGACATAAATGTGACGACATAGTCGATCCCTTATCCACTGCTAAGAATGCCGCAATGTTTCGTTCGTTTTGCAACATGCCACAAATCGTCGAAAAAAACACCACTTCGACGGAAGCTTGCGTAATAAGGGGGTTAAAACAAGAAAACAAATGCCATGTTTAATACATATCGACCTGTTTTACTTGCGAAAGATAACGGAACATGAACTCGTTTCGTGCGACTTCGGAACCCGAAGGAACACACCAACAACGTTGAATTTACCCGCTATCTTCCAAATATGGTATATTAATTTATTCAGTTGTTTATTTAGAGTGACGTCCGCGGTCGAATGCGATTGGCTATCGATGTCAGTGCAAAGGTCATATGAATATTAAAATTAAGTGGGCGGAAGGAAAATTGTATAGGAGACAAGCTGGAGTCTCGTGTGGCGATAGCGATAACACCGGGACGAATGGTCTGGGGTATGACACTCACCAAACAAGTTGGATTTATTGTAAAAAAAAATAAAAAAATCTGTCAAACTGCGTGTTGTATGAATCATTGATGATTTGTCATTCCTTTGAAAACTGACCTATGACCCCAAGGCTAATTAGTCAATCTCAGTGCATACTGGTGGGGTAGGCCACCAATCAAATGTCGGAATATGAATATTCTATGATATCAATACTTCTCGCAATTTTTCTCATCGCAGTGTGATCAGTACGTTATATGTGCAAAATTATTTTTTTCAGGCTGCTATATAAATAGGCCTAACAAAAAAATTCCTGGTCAGTCCTGGCCTTTTTTTAGCTCCCCTGTTGGCTTTGTCGAGCGGAGCTTATTATATGAGTGATTGCATTGGTGCTTGGTGTATATGTATCTTAGGTAGACCTCTCTTGGATTTGTTCATTTTGTAACTACCGGGTTTATCTTATTCTCTATTAAATATTTTGGTGAATATTTTGGTCATTTTTTTTCAACTTTTTCAGGTGGATTAATCTCTGATTTATTCATTTTGTGATGATATCTTCAATTCTCTAATTGAAATGTGTATTGCTAACAGCAGAGCTATCTCAGCCAAGTGGCTGTTTGTTTCACCTATTTTGCCACTGCACAGCACCCTCTGTTGACTGAGTGATGAAACATGCAAAATTTAAAAATGTGTATGCCATAAAATTTTGTTTGCAAAGTGTAACAAAGATATTATCCGTTTTTGGTTTTCAATTGGTCTAAATCTGTGACATACAGGATGCTCATTATCATTTACAGAAAGTAGACTAAATTCTGATTTCCTCTTTAAGTGCTATGATGATAAACTTTACCCCATGATTACCATGGCAACAGTTTTTTGAACTTTAGATTTCTTACTTCCTTCCTGATAATATTTGATACCAGTATTACATTGCAGAAAAAAAGTTCCTGGTTCAAGTCAAATCATAAGATACTATAAAACACTTTTTAGCTCCGCTGTCGACTTTGTCGAGCGGAGCTTATCATATGAGTGATTGTCCGTCGTCGTCTGTGTCAATGTTTTACTTTTTCGACTTCTTCTTGAAAACTACAAGCCAGAATGCTTTGATACTTGGTTTATATGTACCTTGGGTAGACCTCTCTCAGATTTGTTCATTTCATGATGATATCTTCAATTCTCTAATTTTGATGATTGTTTTTGGTGAAAAGTGATATTTTTGAATTCTTGTTGAAAACAGCAAGTTCTGTTGCTTTGATACTATACAAATTGTTCATTTTTGTAATAATATCTTAAGTTCTTTAATTGAAATGTGCATTGCTAACAGCGGAGCTACATTTATCTCAGCCGACAGGCTGCTTGTTTTTAGCTTGAATTAAGTTTCACTAAAAAGACTTTTTGGGTGTTTTGTATGGAATATATTTTCACTGATGTTTGACAAGTTGAATGTAAAATTTAGAACAAAAGGTATATTTGCTGGATTTTATTTAGCAAAAATAGCAAAAATTTATTCCAAGCGAAAATAAAGTATTATACAGTAGTTGATTATTTGTTTTATAGGTGTTCAGTGCTTACTAATTAATAATTTACATATTTATTTGTTATTAAACTATCACACAGAAGCACATTCTGTTGATATATAATGTTTATTCATACATTTAGTACTTTGTCTGATTCTATTTCTGCTATTCTAATATAAACAAAAGAATTTGTTTTCAGTCACAGGAAATAACATTTCTTAGTATTTACAAATAACTGTGTTTGTGAAAGGGCGGAGCTGCATTAGCGAGAAAATTAAAAATACACAAGCAGCAACACAGAGATGTCAGAATTTACTGCACATATGATATCTGGATCAACCACTAATTTCTGACTTGGTTTGCTCAGCAATTTCAAATCATGGAGATGGGTTATACATGTACACGCATTTATCAACAAAGGGTAGTCTCAATAAAATATTTAGGAACTGTTAAAAATAACGCTGTTTAACACTAAATCTGGATAAAACTGGAGAGAGAGTCAATGGATCAGTATGCGAGTCTGAAACAACTGTTTAACCCAACAGGTCACAATACTGGTAGGTTAATCTATTTTATTCAGAAATTCCACAACAATATTTTGCAAACATTAATGAAATGAAATTGAACACATGTTACATACTTTATCTGATCCCTTTCTTTTCAATATCATATTCATTAAAATCGAGAATTTCCTGAAATATTGCAAAAATATTCCCTGCAATTAGCTGTTTGAAAGTCCTAGAAGAAAAAAACTGGTAATATATTATTTTATTAATAGTGTGTGTGTATTTACATTTATTAGTCCCCGTTCGAACACAGCCCGAAAACGGGGACTTATGTTTTGACCCTTGTGCGTACGTGCTTCCGTGTATGATATTATACATATACACGTCAATTTGTTTTACGATCTGATTCAAGATGGCTGAATAGCGACCATTTTTGTGCTAAAAAATCATCATAATCAAGCATTTCTCGCCTGTTTACAGATGGATTTTGTTTTGTATATACATTAGACATTATGGGACCTTGATGCAAACAACTTTTTTTTCAGATAGGTATTATATATAGCTCATATAAAATATATCTGGGATTATTGTGAAAATGTGTTGGTCAAAGGAGTCATTGGCTGCTTATAACAATGAAAAAATCTGAATTCTTTTTATTTTTTTAATTTCATTTATCGTGCAGTTTTTAAGATTTAAATAAATATATTATACTGATAAAAAAAAAAGTGAGCTTAACCGACGTGAACCAGGTAGTGATAAAACTGTGGGTGACTCGGGGGTTATTCAGTCATTGGCCTGCATTGATGTCAAGTGCAATGTCAACAGGTCTTGCCTCTGTGGAGTGTTTGTGATAGCGAAATGTGACAAGATGCATCGGTAGCACTCGGTAGTTGCCACAGGGCTGTAAAAAGAGAATGGAATCGTGCAAAAACAGAGTTGTATCATTCTAGAAAGCCAAGCATGACCTAATTTCTGTTTTGTTTTTTTGAGAATCTGTGAAATACACTGATAAGCACAATATAACTTGTTATTCTCCCACGATTTAGTTTTTACTACTTCTAAATTACTAAATGGCATTAGAAATGATTTTTTAGTACTTTCGTCACCTTTTACCAAAACCTTTCATAAAACCCACATTTTTTCATTTTTTATTTTTTAAATTTTGATCAAGATCCTGCAGCCAATAGAATATTATGTCCAATTGATCAGAAAAAAAAAATTGAACACAAGATACATAGAAACAGACAAAATGATGCATACAAATTTTGCTAGGAAAAATTGTGGCCCTCAGAGGTTTAAAAAAATGAAGAATTATAAGAGATGGGAAATCATGCCATGAAAAAACTGTTGCCGGTATTGACTTTGTTTCTATATATTTTTGTTTCTTTCAACAAAGCAACTAATGATTTGAGCAAAATGTCATTCTAAACCAAAAAAATTAATCAGTTTTTTTTTTAGTTTTTTTTTTTTTTTTTGCACCTGGTTTAAATATTGAATTCCAAACCCTGTACTTAAATAAATGATTTTACTTTTTGTGTACGGTTGCCTTTCCAACATGTGAACTAAGGAGGAGGAGTTTGAAATGGAAATCTGAATACCACTTTGTAATTTTTTTTCTACACACATTGATCTGTTGAAATTCCTTCTCATTATAAATATAGGACTCAAAAACCTCAAACTTTAAAGAAGACTGGTTAACCATGCATGGCCACAGAAATGAAGTTTCTATTTATTTTATTTATTTGTATATTTAAATTTTAAAATGTGACGTGACTGAAGCAATACAACCGCTTAAAAGCATTAAATGCATGTGTTTGGTCTGATAAGAAATTCTTTTACCTTGACTAGAGTGCTGTTAAATGTCTTCTTATTGGGACTCACAAAATGTCAATGAGTCTGTTTACGTCACCCTTCTTAATATGCATCCTGATTTATTTAAAACAGTAAAGTGTATCTGTATCACTTCATTGCGTAAATGGGTAAATTGAGTAATCACGTCTTAAAAATCCTGTTAATAGTCAACATTTGAACAAGTTGTAAAAAGCGTAGCAAATTAACAGGGCATTTGATTCACCTTGACTTTATAGTCCTCAGCAGTAGGGAAGTGTAAATACGGTATATGTGTTTAATGAAAAGTATTGACATGGTTTGGAACAGACACGACTCTCTTGAAAGTTTTCAAATTCTGCTAGAGAAATTGCATTTATTAATTTGCATACATGCTAAAGTCTAATTTGCATACATGCTAAAGTCTAATTTGCATACATGCTAAAGTCTAATTTGCATACATGCTAAAGTCTAATTTGACTGCAGTAACAATGTGAGATGTAGAAGTATTTGTAATATTGACAATCCTTTGACTACCAAAGTAAACTATCATTACCTTACATAAGTCATAACCTTCAGGATATTTCCCAGATGGGAATCTAGATAACTCAGGTCCATAAATACAAAAAATTCCAGACTATGTGCTAAATATTGGACCACTATTTTAGCGAGAAAAATTATTGTGTTCTGTCTTACATGAGAAATTCTGTATTTTCACTCTTTTAATGATTGAGTCAACTTTCTTTATCTTATACAAAATAAATCAGCATACTTTTCAATTTTAATTGAAAATTTTGTCCATTTAAGTAGAAAATTAACAAATACATGTATATTATAGAAAATACATAAATAATGTGCAAAAATGTTGGAAAGATTAATAATGAGAACCCTGGGAATCAGGTGCGAAGGGAAAACCAAAGTAAATCTGACAGCAGTATTTCCCGGCCCATTATTTTTACCCATGATGCAAGGCTGGACTGTAACCCATGCATTCCTTTGATTCTGGCTTCTGAGGTTAACAACCTAGAAAATTTCAAAGCACAGCACTGCCGCATATTTTCTAACTATTTACGAAAAGTCAAGGTAGCTTGAAGTAGTTGTTGTATCTCACCACCTGGGCATGTCTGTTTGTGTACACATGTAAATTCCAACAGACAGAAGGAAACACTCAAAGAATTTGATCTTTTGTGTTCATTTCCGTATGTCCAGCTGCCAATATGCTGGTATTGTCTGTGAATTTACCTTAACGGTTCAGCATGTAGTCAGGATGTAAAAAGAGAAATATGTTGTGCCTTGCACCTGCAGATATATGTATTTGTAGTTGTCTTTCTCCTGGTTTCAATCTGCTTGTTTCCATGGAAACTAAGAATTGATCATTCTGGATAGAATGAAATGTGTTTCTAATAAATTGAAATACATTGCTATTATTTGTAAGTTGTTTGTTTACCATAGTCTGCAGGTTCTGGATTCTAGTGTCGTGTTTTTGTTTTGAAAGAAAAAATGGGTGGGGTCATCAATAAATTTATCTGGAAATGTTCAAAGTAGACAAAACTGATTGTTTTCAATCTCTGACCATGTGAAATTGCTGAAATCTCTTGTTGAAAAACATACAAAAGATTATTTTTTCCTTCAGGCTTTAGAATGGTTGCTATTCCTCTGTAATATCTGTGATTTGATCTGTGTGAATTCACATGGTTACTGAAAGCTAAAGCTTCTTTTACTCCTGTACTGTTATAAATAATTGAAATCGTAATAATCACATTTACTCATTTCAATATACTCAATATTACCATTCTAAAAAACCTTTAGTGAGAATAACGTGTAGATGAGTCATGTCAGTTAACCTGTAACTGAACTTAGCGTACATCGATTGTTGCACTGCACTAGTCCTCATGAGACTGGCATAACGTATACATGTACCTCTTGTTATAGTGCGTAGTCTATACGTATAAAATTTGCACATGTGGCACAATAACTGAAGGGGCAGTGGTTATTGTGAAAGTACATCTAGATCTTCGTGGGAAACGCTTACATGTAGCTAACTGGTGGCTATTTTAGTCGTCAAATTTGCTAAATTCTTATGTTTAAACATGTCTTGAACTGTTTCTTATTGATGAACAGGGCAATTCTATTCAAACTTTGTATCTTGATTATGCATATTGGTTTACAGTGCATCTCATGTTTTTTTTTTGAGATTCAGACTAAAATGGCCGCCTGGTGGATATTTTGTTGTTAATGTTTGTATTGATTACCGATACTCACTATATTTTGCCTAATACAGTTGAAAGTTTTCATACTATACTCATGTATAGTACAGTTATAATACTGTAATACCGTTGGATGTGTTATTTTGTGATTTGTCGAATTGACAGCCATTTTATCTGTAGTCTGTAGACATGTCTATTTTTCAGGATCCACAGGTCACTTTTATTTAAACTAATTTGTATAATGATTTTGCATATTGAGTTTCATGTGTTATCATATTTTGTAGCGCCCTCACAGTGCAATCACAAACACACTGAATTAACTCTCACAAAAAGCAAGATTTGATTGAGATTACTCGTTATGTAGTTTCAATATGGTGTCATTTTTTTTGTTTTTACTAAAAGTTACAAAAAAACTATTTGGAAATGTTCATTTTTCTACAAAAATATAGGTAATCTTATTAAACGAAAAACAGTTTGTTTTTGTATTTGTGATTTATTTTCAAATTAGCAAGTTTTTACATGTAGTTGTTTATGCTAAATATGGTTATTCAGGAGAACAAAACAACAGTTAATAATTTTGAGTCCTAATATGCACATGTTGTTATGACAACATATTCCACATGTCTTCATCAATCAGTGAATACTTTATATACATCTCCTAATTCCTCTCTTCATCACACACTGTGAATGTCACATTAAATCACTGACAATGGCTATAAATCTGTAACAAACTTTTGAGACACACATTTCTTGATACTTTACTGAATTATTCTGCATGATTGGCTGTTGAATAATGAACCTCATTGGATAATTTTTTTTCCATTTTCCAATCCATAAACTGCAAATTATTGTTTCCGTAGAAACAAGTTTTGGTATCCCTGATTTTTATTTGCTCTTTATTGCTATAGACTAGAATTCCGAAAGGGAATGCAAATGATCACATAACACAAATTGCTTTTGATTGCTATTTTGGGCTATAAATTATTACTACATGTCGAAGCTGGGAAAAGGTTTTCAGTTGACATAATCTCTGTACTGCCTTCAGCATAATTACGATAATCTCATTATATCTATATAATTTGACATGTAATCTTGAAATACAAACTGTTAAGTTTGGTAGTAATGATAATATTCGTCACCGGTCAAATCACTAATGGTTCATGTTTAATAGACCTACTAACCCTTATTATTTTATGAGGACTTACTAAACTAGGACAGCACGACCTATATTTATATCATTGCTGATGTCTTATGACTGTATATCAATAGCTAGTGAGTGCTCGGGAAAAATTCATCAAATTGCAACATTTTTTTCTTTTTTTTTTTGTCTCTTTCAAACATGTTGTTGACTGTGAGTGTGTGTGCCTTCGTACAGAACTGATTTAGTCCGAGTCAAAATGGAATCCCCGCAAAATCAAGTTCAGTCAGCTTGTTGACTGACGAGGAAGCTCATCTTCAAGAAAAATTAAATATTAAGTGATTTGTATGAGTGACTTAAGGCGCAAACAAAAATGTTGTAACCCCTGATTTTCTTCGAATTCACTCTTATTTTGTTGTGAATTTCATTTCAACAAATTATGAACTCCATAATTTTAGTAAGATAGTATTCAAGATATCCATGTGTGATTTTTTTGTTCTGTCAATGATGCGCCAGTGATTTAGCGCAACTGGTTCTGTCACCGCAACTCTGTGTCAGTGGAACGCAACTCTGTGTCAGTGGAACGTCATATCATCTTAGAGGTCACATCGGTACAGATATTATTACCAATCGCTCTAAGCTCTTCAGCACCTGTTTTTTACATGAGTATAAGGCCCTAATATTACATTTATTAACTGTTCTTCATGTACTTGTGGTTTTATCGTTATCACGCTCTTCACATTGCGATATGGTATAAAAATTGTTGATTGTGACTTTAATACAAAATCAACATTTTCGTTTGGGTCAAAGCAAAAATAAAGTGTGTAGATGTTTTCTAAATTACCCTAAGTGAAACTAGCAATTTGGTGCTTTTTTTCCCAAAGTCCACTAAGTGAGTGTGATATATTGTTTATCGCTAAAACTTTAGGCTGACTGAAATTCTTTAGCAGCAAAAATGTTGTTTGTCCATTCAATACACAAAGCAAAATGAATAAATTAATCTGATTTTGGTCCAAACTTGTGCATGTAAAGTAGCTATTTTACATTCTAACTAATATTAGCATATTGTGATAATAGTAAAGTGCTAGTACACATTAAAGAGCAATTGAAGACCATTTTTATGTTTGAATACCCTAAGACAGTGGAAATACAACTCTTATGATGGACTCAACAGTTTGAATGAGAGTACTGTAAAATTACTGATTTTCACTGTGTTTAAATTTCGCTGATTTACCATTTCAGGCATATTCAGTGGGGTTTAAATTCACGGTTTTATCATTAAGATAATGTGTTCTATGCTAAATTTTACATATTCACTGGGTTTTAATTTAGCGTATTTTCCAGTCAGCGAAATAAGCAAAATTAAAACCTAGTGAATAATTAATTCTTTTACACACAAATCAGGTGGAATTACAACTGTTATTGTGGACAGTTCAATGTCACAGCTTCCTGTTGAGTGTTTACATGCAATGTGAGATGTGGGCATAATTATTCATCGTGACGCTAGTACACATTCAAGTACATGTACATTTCAAGTGTAATTAGTACGTCTACATTTCAAGTGTAATTAGTACGTCTCAAAAAGGCACTCACTGGATAGAACATGTCTCATTTATGGTTAAACTACCTTTCTCAGGAGATAAGTACTCAATAATATCAAAATATTATTGTGACTCCTTTTTGTGCATAGTTACGTTCAACACAGACACAAGGCTTCTGTATTGTCTATAATGTGTATACCGGTATTTAAAAACACCCTGTGGAATTTTTTTTTTTTTCTCTTGATTAGTGCCCTCAGGAGATGATACAAAGAAATGTTTAGCGTTGCTATTTTTTGGCTGCTTTTTATCTGTGTTTATTAGCTTGTATTGCTTCTAATATGTATACTGTCTGTTTTCTATGCATGTAGTTTAATTTAACTCCAAGGTGTGAGTAGTGTTGGAGAAGAATAAATGTCAAAGGTGGTCATGAATCGACGGTCAACACTAAGGTATATGTATAGGAGGTGCTGCCTCGAAAGTGTTAGAATTCTTCTAAATTTCCACCATTTTGGTTGCCATGGTGATTATATTTAGTGAATGATAATTTATAAAATATCAACATTGTCATTTGTCCAACTTAAAAAAAAAAACCATCTGGTTTGTGACAAAACTTGATGTACCCCGTAATGTAAAACAGTGTGTAAAGCTTGGCAGTTCTTGGAGGCACAGTTCTACCCATAATTCAACACTTTGCACATCTACATTTTATTATCCATTTAATTTTAATTGTGAAATGACGTATGACCATCGATGCATATACATCATGCAGTTTGTGCAGTAGAATGATGGGATTGAAAGTGATCCTCATTCTGTGCATAGGGCGCTGTAGCCTGGAATCCAAACATTCCAAGTACACTCAAGAATGGCCTTATGAATCGCTATGTAACTCTGTAGTCGATACAGAATTCTGTGTCATCACTGATTGGCTGTCTCCATGACTTCAAGATATTATCATGAAACTTGTATGCACAGACTGATCCTTATGCCTACAACACTCTTGACTGACTCCCTAGTTTATTCTCCATAGTCTTTATCATAATATACAGTATCTAGTCTAAGGGCGATAATTTTCCTGATGTTGCAAATGCTGCCTGCTAGGGAGTCTGTCGTCAAGTGTGAATCAAAATTGATCATGATCTAGATATGAAATGCAGCCTGCTAGGGAGTCTGTTGCAAAATTTGAATCAAAGTGATCATGATCAGTATATGAAATAAATTTTCCAGTAGGCCATCAACAATTTGGACTTTAATAATTTGAGTCTTTATATCATTGTGATACAGAAAATGATAAATAATGAGCATTTCAGGCATACAGCAGAGAGTTTATATTTGTCAGTCTATACATTGTTACACCTCAGGTAGTGATCATTTTAGTTGCTCTGTTTATCCTTGTTGTTAGCATTGCTCAGTTATGTATCATTTTAGTCCCCGATTGACCATATTTCAAAACAAGGACTTATAATTTCAGTTCTGTTGGTCCATGTGTCCGTGTGTCCATTCGTTCATCTGCACCTGTATCTCAGACATGCCTGAACTGATTTCATTCTAAAATTTGACAATAATGTCACTAAAAACTCAACTGGGACTTGTCATTGACAATGAGTTGTTTGATTAGTTAGTTTTGAGTGAAACCTGCTACCCTCCCTCGGTGGCATTTTAGCATGTAGTGAATGTAGGCTTAGTCCCATTATTATAAGGTTTTCATCTCAAGTGTCTCTTGCATGACTTATGTGATGATCACAAGGTATCTGAATTACTAAGTTTAATACTAATGTTATCCATTCTTGTATTCATGTTATATAACATATTTGTTAATATATCTCAATATGTTTACTGAGCCAGCATGGTAGAGCGACAAAAAAAAAGAAATGCTGTCATTATATTTTTTGAAAGTCTAAATTCCTGAATGTCAAAATTATCTTTTCCTCATTATTTATGAATTACTTGCTAAGGTGATTGTATTTTGTGACAACGCCTGAAATAGTGATATAATCCTGACATTATTACCAAAGATAATTGTCATTTAAGTTAAAAAGTCAAATTCAGAGCCAATTTTTTTTTTTCATATTACACTCGATGAGAATTTTTGTCCCATGATGCTCTGCTCAATGCTAAATTTTGAATTGAACTCGCTAAGTTTGAGTTCAAGGGTAGTTTCTATAGCAACAGCATGCAGTCAACTTTTAATAATCAGAGCATTGTCGGTTTATTCATTTATTGTGTGATGGAGTAGAATAAGAATCGTACCCGCCAGCAGACAGTTCAGGGTAACTGTGATTATATTAAAAAATTATAAATGAAAAAAAAAAAATCATAAAACTTATCTTTTAACTATTTTTGGGTAGATATTTCTTACTTTTGGTTTGTGTCTTTTATCATGTGTCATTTTTAATATATAGATTTTAATTTAAACAGAAATACACTCAGTAGAAATTACAATGTATGAAAAAAATAAAATCTGATGAATAAATAATTAAGCGTGTAATGTTACTGAGTTATACATATACTGTACCAAGGTCAGAATTCTTAACAATATTCATCTTGATTATTGAACATCAAACTTAGCAGCGGTTGTTACCATCATATAAATGTTGAAACTGACAGTTCTTTGATATTTTCTCATAAACCTACTTTAATTATTGCAATTAATTAGCAAAGTGAAAGGAAATTTTTGACAGGATTGTTGATAATAGAGTAACAGCCAATCAGTGTTCAAGCATGGAGGTAATAAGAATGGATCCATTCTTATTACCTCCATGGTTCAAGTGTGAAAATTTGTGTATTCCCTCAGAGGGATATTTCAGTAAATGGAACAGCTATTTCTAAACCCTGGGTTTCATCTGGCACAGTTCATACAAAAGTGAATTATGTTTGGCTCGTATTGTTAATGAGACTGGAAGGACAGTTTATGAGAGTCTGTGACAAACATTACATTTTATGTTCTGACTCTCATACAGAAGTCAGAATTTGTGGCTGACATCGACACTAGTAGTTTGTAGTTTCACATATTTATATTTTCTGTATCTTTTAATCTTTATTGTATGTTAGTCCAGATCTCAATGGAGATAGGTTGACAATAAAGTTATTATTATTTACAATATTAAAATTGGAATACACGTTACTGATAGGATTTCATTATAGAATTCCTTTATTCTGTCTCCCACTGGGAGATGCAACAATACATGTAACAGCTCTCAATATGGGTGACTTTAGAAGAGGAAGTTAATGTAAAAGCTTAATGATGATTCTGAGTAGTGGTAAAGTGTAAGCACCTTGACAAATATTCCCATAGGGCGATAGTAATTATTGTAAGAGCTTTTTAAACATTGGTGAACTTTGCTGTACATTCGGGCATTCACCCTGCAATTGCAGGTGAGTGGGGGTGTTTTTTTAGTCTGGATTTATAGCTGTAGCTAGTGTTCACTGATTTATTTAAGTAGGTATTTATTCAAATAGTACTACCAGGGTATATCCAAGGAAACGCCTGATATATTGAGATAAAAGCTCTAATTTACACCATACAAGTAATTAAGTAATTTGATTCACTTTGTGTGTTCATCTGATGTTGACATGGTTCACACTGGCATTTGTATCTGACCTGTTATGGATTTAACTGCACATCATATTTGGTGTGGTGTATTTATCAGTATTTTTGGAAAAATTGCATGGGTTTATTTTGTGAAAGTTTAAAAAAATTCAAAGAGTGAAGATTTCATTTTGTACAGGTTTATTTTGTGAAAGTTTAAAAAAATTCAAAGAGTGAAGATTTCATTTTGTACAGATTTGTTTTGTGAAAATTTAAAAAAATTCAAAAAGTGAAGATTTCATTTTGTACAGGTTTATTTTGTGAAAGTTTAAAAAAATTCAAAGAGTGAAGATTTCATTTTGTACAGATTTATTTTGTGAAAATTTAAAAAAATTCAAAGAGTGAAGATTTCATTTTGTACAGATTTATTTTGTGAAAATTTAAAAAAATTCAAAGAGTGAAGATTTCATTTTGTACAGATTTATTTTGTGAAAATTTAAAAAAATTCAAAAAGTGAAGATTTCATTTTGTACGGGTTTATTTTGTGAAAGTTTAAAAAAATTCAAAGAGTGAAGATTTCATTTTGTACGGGTTTATTTTGTGAAAGTTTAAAAAAATTCAAAGAGTGAAGATTTCATTTTGTACAGATTTATTTTGTGAAAGTTTAAAAAAATTCAAAGAGTGAAGATTTCATTTTGTACAGGTTTATTTTGTGAAAGTTTAAAAAAATTCAAAAGTGAAGATTTCATTTTGTACGGGTTTATTTTGTGAAAGTTTAAAAAAATTCAAAGAGTGAAGATTTCATTTTGTACAGATTTATTTTGTGAAAGTTTAAAAAAATTCAAAGAGTGAAGATTTCATTTTGTACAGGTTTATTTTGTGAAAGGGGGAAAAAAGTCAAAGAGTGCAAATTGTCTTTTCACTGAATAGAAATCAAGTTTATCCTCTTCACTGCCAAGTTTGATCCCACCAAAATTTTTGTTCAAAATGTCAGTCTTCTGTAATTTTTTCATCGTTTGAATCGCATGGTTTTGTGAACTAAATTTCAATGTATTCCCCACATAGCCATGCGTGACTACTAAGAGAACATGTATTTGACCTCGGTAAAATACTTGGATTCGATTGAAAGTGCAAGTGGACATAAAATAAATTGACAGAATGTTGAGATGCCTGGCACATTTTAATACATTCTGTGAGAATGGTGTCTGCTAAAATAATAGTGGAGAGGTGATATATTGTTAGTAGTTAACTATTTTAAAGTTTGATAGGGTTTATAGTGAACCATTTCAACATTTAGTAGGGTTGGTAGTTATCATTTCAACATTTTGTAGGATTGGTAGTCAACTACTGTATTTCAACATTTGGTAGGGTCTTTAGTTAACCAATTCAATGTTTGGCAGGGTTGGTAATTGACCATTTTATGGTTTGGTAGTTAACCAGTTCAACATGGCTGGAGAAAAGGGTTGGGTTGGTAGTTAATCATTTCAACGTTTGGTAGGGCTGGTAGTTACCATTTCAATGTTTGGTAGGGTTGGTAGTTACCATTTCAACGTTTGGTAGGGTTGGTAGTTACCATTTCAATGTTTAGTAGGGTTGGAAGTTACCATTTCAATGTTTGGTAGGGTTGGTAGTTACCATTTCAACGTTTGGTAGGGTTGGTAGTTACCATTTCAATGTTTAGTAGGGTTGGAAGTTACCATTTCAATGTTTAGTTGGGTTGGTAGTTAACCATTTCAATGTTTGGTGGGGTTGGTAGTTACCATTTCAATGTTTAGTAGGGTTGGAAGTTACCATTTCAATGTTTGGTAGGGTTGGTAGTTACCATTTCAACGTTTGGTAGGGTTGGTAGTTACCATTTCAATGTTTAGTAGGGTTGGAAGTTACCATTTCAATGTTTAGTTGGGTTGGTAGTTAACCATTTCAATGTTTGGTGGGGTTGGTAGTTAACCATTTTAACGTTTGGTAGGGTTGGTATTATGGTACCTTGATACACATCAATTTGTTTTTCAGATTAGATCTGAAATGGGTAACTTGCAACCATTTAGTTTTTGACTCCTGTGTGCGAAGCACAAAAGGGAGTCTTTGCAGTTACCCTGTCTGTATGTCTGTATGTATGTCTGTATGTATGTATGTATGTATGTCACTTTTTTTGTTCCACCGTTATCTCAAGAACCACTAATCAAATTTTGGTGAAACTTGGTACATAGATGCTCTGGGATAATGCGCAGAGTTGATTAGGTTTTGGTAAAAATCTATGAATATTAATTACCTAATTTGCATGATAATTAGCTGATTTTTAGCTGTTCCAAGACTGTTCCACTGATATCTAAAGAACCACTCATTGGATTTTGATGAAATTTGGCACATGGATGCTCTGAACTAGTGCGCAGATTTGATTAGTTTTGGGTAAAAATCTGTTAATATTATTAATTACCTAATTTACATAATGATTAATCAATTTTCGGCTTTTCCACTGATATCTCAAGTACTAATCATAACATTTCAATAAAACTTGGGACACTGCACATACCTGATAGTTTTTAAGGTAATATCAGTACATATTAATTACCTAATTTGCATAATTAATTAATTTTCAGCTTTTGATATTTCGAGTAGTAATGATCACGTTTCAATGAAACTTGGTACTTGAGGACTGTGCAGAGACCTAATTAGTTTTTGGGTAAATATTTGTGCATATTAATCACCTTATTAGCATAATTAGTTAATTTTCAGCTTTTCACCTGATATCTTAAGTACTAATCATCACATTTCAATGAGACTTGCGACATAGATATTCTAGGACTATGCAGAGACCTGATTAATTTTGGGATAAATAATTCAAATTGTGCCTATTAATTACCTAATTTGCATAACTAGTTAATTTTTTGCTGTTCTATGATGTCTAAAAACCACTCATTGGATTTCAATGAAACTTTTAAATAGTACCCATCACATTTCAATGAACCTAAGACTATGCACCATATTAGTTTTTGGTAAATATTTATGCTACTTAATCACCTAATTAACATAATTATTTAATACTGATATCTCAAGTATTGATCATCACATTTGAATAAAACTTGGTACATAAATTCTCTAGGACAATAGACAGTCTGATTAATTTTGGGTTAAAATCTGTTCATATTAATTCTCTAATTAGTATAATAATTAATATTTTTTTGGTTCTAATCACATTTCAATGAAACTTGGTACATTGTGCAGACCTTATTAGTTTTACACTTAAATCTGTTCATATTAGTTACCTTATTTGCATAATTAGTTTTCAGCTATTCCATCAATATCTCAAGTATAAGTAATTTTGAATTAATTTGTAATGTGTCTCCAAAACTCTCAGCACACGGGAGTTCTTTCTAAGCTTTCTTTGATTATGAATGTTGTTAATAGTGTTATACATGCATTTACATCATGTTGCACATATGCATTTTATAAGTATAGTTTGACGATCAGATTCAAGATGGCTGAATGGCGACTGTTTTAGTTTTTAAAAAATCATCAAAATCAAGCATTTCCTCCATTCCATTCTATTTCATAATGAATGCTGTTCTTTCGCAATGTCTCCAACATTCTTTGTCTGATTGCAATCACGTTTCACAGCGACATTGCACTTCATCTGTTACTTGTTAATTACTGTATGGACAAGTACATGTTTGACGATCAGATGCAAGATGACTGAATGTCAATCATTTTAATGTTAAAAAATTATCGTAATTAAGCATCAGCTTTTTGATCTTGTTTATGTTCCAACTATACATGTATTAATATAAACAAAACTACATATCTTAAATTTGACAACTAACGGGGACTGTGCCGTGCATGGCATGTTAGAACATGCAATGATACACAAAGGATAGATGTGCATCTAGTGGATATTTTACAGTATTATCATTTTACAGCTGTCAAAATGTTTCTGTGGAAAACAATTAATTTATTATCATAGATCTCAAGAATATTGATTGAAATTGTTATATTTAATTTATAAAACATAAAAAAATTACACCTGAAAACCATTTACTGATGGAATTCTTTAATGTGAAGTTTCAGATACAACGTGCGGGTGAATGTCCGCTGAAGGATTTTATAATTTCAAAAAGGTGAACATCCTCAGTACAGGCGATCTGCATATTAAGGCATCACCTTTAAATGTATTCCCAGGGGTTGGCATGCTGCTGCTGCAAAAAAAAAGTATTTTTGCTGTGAGTCTTTGAAATTTCAAATAATTTCTTCAATACTCTAGGGTAGGATTTGGTTTACATACATCGTGCAATGGATCGACTCATCAACTCTAATTAGTTTTAAAGACTATCAGTGATGTTTGCTTTGTGTTCATGCTAGTCTGAAATCTCAATGCCCACCATTTGGATATTACTCCGGGCAAATAAATTATTAATTAAATTTCTTAAGGGTAAGAATCTCTTTTAAGAGTTTAACACTATTTTTTTTTTAATTGAGTCGTAGTTGATCAATTAAAAATTGTATTTTTATATATATTTTATTTAGAAAAGTTAACAGAGATCATTAATTAGTTCACACGTTTTAGTTACGCAAACTGATAGACCTGAAACAGCTGGTCATTTACTTGATACTACGTGACTTGAGTCACGTTATTACAATGCCTAGATGTAGCGTACTCTTAGTACAGGTCAGCATTGGGTTTATACTCGTGTATCGTCATGTAAATTTGAATGATATCATCTTTGATTTTTGTAATACACCATATGGATTGTCGGAAGCGTAGTAGTTATTTCGCTGGTTGCTCGCTTTGAACCCTAATGTTAGGATTGACCTCTATTCTGACTCAATGAAGCCACAGCTTTATTCACTAATAGGTGTGACTTTAGGAGAATCCTGATTATAGACCTAGATTAATTTTTCCTCAGGACCTGATACTGTGATATTGCATTAAATTGCTTTAATGTCATTATAGAAATATGATCACATATCAGCACTGTCATGTACACTGTAGTCCAAAACATGAAATATTTTTCATGGCAAAAATTCACGATCACATGTAGTTTTTGCAACAACATGCGATATATATGTTTTTTTGAAAAAAAACTCTCAAAATGGATACACAAACACCTGTCACTTCCTGCATCATAGTGGTACTGTTGGTAGAAAATATTTGAAAGTCTCATTCAAAGACTTTTAAATTTCAAAGTTACATGTATGTACTTATGCGCAGACATTTGTCTCCATATTTGTGGTATAGTACTTATGCCAATATGAAGACATTGACAATAAACTCAACCCCAACACCACCACCCCCTCCACCACTACCTCCTCCACCACTAACCTTTCAGTAAATTCTTGCCATGTTTATATACATAACATTTTCTGTAGGAACATGAAAAGTGTTAAGTGTTGTGCGGTTTGGTGTATATCTGGTACATATGATATAGCTCTTGTATGCCCCCAGTTTAATGTACCCTTGAAATCATTGAATACCATTTCAGACATCAGAGCTTATAGAATTTATTGCTCTCTACTTTGCATACACAATAACTTAATAAACATTCAATTATAAAAATTTATAGACCGTGCTGTGTAGTCATAATAAATTTATTCATTTCAAGGTTACTCTGTAGTTAAATACTTTTATATGCTGGTGTGTTGAACTTGTGTTGAACCGCTAGCCTAGTTACTGCCCTGAGTCATGTGTTGAGCTGAATTGATGAGAATTGTCGTCACTACACTCCTCATTGTGCAGTATAATAATGCTCTTCTATCAAGGTTATAGATGGACATGTATATCTCAGTTTACTCTACAATTCATTACCTTAAATCAGGGTTATTGGAGGTCAGGATTTGTGTTGCCCCAGGCAACCAGTGTTGCCTTGGTTGCAAGATTGATGTTTCATGGATGTGACAAAGGATGAGTTTATTTAAACCCTTCCATATTGCAGAAAATTGTTTTTATGGCACAAATTTTGCAGTCTAAATTATGGCAAATGGCGTCGTATTTAGTTATAATAATGTTGTAATAAATTTGTAGATCGTTAATGCTAATCTATTGACTAAATGACAGCTTCAAGTTGACTAATTTCACAATTTTTGTACAAGTAGATGTTGTTTTACGACGTTGCTAAGTTAGTGGCTAATCTATTGTCTCTCTATAAGTGTATTTTTATAGTAAACTTTAGATATTAATTTCTCACATTGGTTATTTAGTAATTTAAAAAACTCATCAAACATAAATGTTAAAGTGGTCTTAAATTATCAAATTTTCCAACTCAACTTCATAGTGTACTCTGATATACGGTAATGTACTTTATTTTCACTGAGGTTTTCCCTTCAGTAAAAATAGTGAAAATAAACTCCATACAAAACAGCCAAAATGTTTTCTCAGTGAAAATTAATTCTAGCTAAAATAAAGTATTTTCAGTGTATGAGCCTTAAATAACCTAACTTGCATAAAAGCCATTTGCAACCACTATACAAATGTGGAAGTGAAAGTTGCATGTTTTTCTGCGGATTGAGAATGCATTTTGATTCTCATTCACAACTGATTTTCAAAATGTTTTACAATTGTGATTTCAGTTGACAAGGTTGGTGGAAGGCTTAAAATAAAATGTTGTATGTATATTTATAAATTTTGATTTTATAACTTGCCTGCTGGCAAAGGGCAAGGTGTGGGTGATGTGTACACTAGTATGCTTCCAATCTGAGTTCTTAGTAGAGCTTTCTCCAGGTAAAAGCTTCCTCATAATTTTTTGAAAAAAGTTGGTCATAAATCGCATGACAATGTTTATTGGTTTATTGTGTACAATCATGGAGCTATTGTCTCGTGGCACAATGAAAGAGCAATTTTTTGTGACATTTTTTTGATTAACTTGCCCAAATATTTTTAGAAATCACTATTTTTAGAACTATTTTATAGAATTGCATATTTTGACACTTTTTAAAACCCAGATTTTTTAAATAATTGAAGACAACAAAAAGTACCCCATCATGTATGATTTTTATCTGTCACAAGCCTACAATTTGAGATATAACATGGCATATGTTGCCATAGGAACCTATGGTAAAGGTGTTATAATACTGCCAATACATGTATCCACTTTAAATACAACCATTAATAATCACGCCCCCCCCCCAACTTTTCCCCCCTATATATTCATTTATTCAAAATGAATAAATTCTGGGTTTTTTAATTTATGAGTAGGCTTTTCACTTAAGTAGCACAATTATAATGATGGGGACTACATGACATAACATATGAAGTCAAATTTGGCTTGCTGATAGTGTCTTGATGAGCTTAAGGGAATTAGAAAAATAATAATGAAAAAAATATTACAGAAAGACAGTAATTAGTTGGATGATTTACACGTGACCTCAGCCTTAATAGTCTGCAGCACAGGGATCCAGGGGCCGTTTGAAATATCTCACAAGACTGCAGGGCACTTACAATTATTCAGACTAACCTAGGTAGTCCACCCCTGCCATTACCTTAAACAGCTGGAGCGTTTGAATGGCTGAGTACATGGTCCGTTCATTTAAATATACCAGGCATTTCACCTGAAAACCTCGCATCAGTTAAAATCACCAAACTTTGTCATCACTTCTACTGAGTCCCACATCCCATATATACAGCACTACCAGTATTCTGTATGTATGATGCCAGTAATGTATACGTATGGTAAGCCTTTCATTTTTCTTTATTGTATACCCGTGTGTCATCATAAATGCAGCGTTAGCGGTTTTCTTTCGGCAGAATATTTTATCATGATTTGAAGCAGATGTACAATCTATATTTTTTTTTAATTGTTAAAGAAACGTTAATGTGTATTTATTATAAATAATTTTATATTAATTTTTTTTTTAATTTGGGATAAAATATACATGTATTTATAATAATGTTTTTTTTCTCAATATTTAGTGTTTCCGTTTACGTTGAGTGCTTATACATGTATATGTGTTTGGTTGATATATGCCTATCATATCACTCTCTATGTCCTTACGTTGGCATGGTTCTGCATTCACTATCAGTAGATAATTGGAAGCTCTGATATTATAGAGCTTAATCTGTGTGGGAGATAGCAAATGTTTGTAGTTTTCTGTGTGAAAATACATATTTATATAAAATGCTCTGTAATATGAGACGTGTTTCTAGATTGCAAGCTATTCATTTTATCTCGGTGTGTCTCCAATGGTAATGAGAAGGTCTATGAGCTCTACATTTTATCTCGTTGTATGATGTCCACTATGAATATTTTACGATTCATCGTTGGTAGCGTTACAAAATAAAAAGTAAAAAAAGAACTTCTGATATCTCTTTATATTTATTCATTGTCTGGTTATGCAGGGGTTGGAACATTACAACAAATTATTTGGTTTACAATTTTCTCATGGTGTGATCGTTTAATACTTAAACATTTGTTTGTAGTCTTCCTTGTGTCAGTACTAGGCAGAAGAAAATTATTAAAAAGAACAGTCTCACAAACCAAATTTTGGGGGAAATGTTCGCAAATAATTCTGTCGTCAGAGTCAATATGTTACTGGATGATTTTGAAATCTGATCTGCATTGGATTTAAATTATGTTAATGGAGAGTCTTCAAAAAATGGACACTGGTGGCATCAATATTAAATTTGGTCACTTCACTTATATATTATAATTTTTTTTCTCTCTCCATGTTTTATTGTTAATGAAAATGATATATGGTAATGCAGAAAAAAGCTTAAACAAATTCATTCAATTTAATGATAAGAAAAAAATGTGTCCCCAGTGCAGACAATGTCAGTAACTATACATTAGCGTAGCCTGAATGCATGAGCTTCACTTTCACAGAGGAATTGAGCTAATTTGTCACCAGAACATTGTTTTATTAGATTCTCTTTACATTTTCTCTAATTGCAGTCAAGTATACATAGTTTGCAGTTGGCTACCAGTAATTCTAAATTCATGAGTAAAAACGTTTTTGAAAACTGGGATGTACAATTAATTCTGTTAACCACTTGTAAAAAAATTTTGCTTTCATTTTTGCCTATTTTTTTACAATTTCTTATTTGATTTTAGACCAAACAGATTTTTGGCTACAGATCTTAACTGTTCTGAATATTGCCGTCCATGTCATGATGCTACTCTCTCATCAATGTTTTCCTGTTCATTTGTTTGGTTTGTCTGTCCTAAATATTGCCTTGTACTGTAAAATGACTAATTTTCACTGGGTTTAAATTTCGCTGATTTATCATTTCAGGCATATTCAGTAGGTTTTAAATTCACTGTTTTATCATTTAGCTAATGTGTTCTATGCTAAATTTTACATATTCACTGGGTTTTAATTCAGCACATTTTTCCCGTCAGCGAAATAAGCAAAATTAAAACCCAGTGAATAATTAAGCCCTTTACAGTACATGCATGTTTGTGATTACTCAATATTTTCTGCTGTACATACATTTAGGTAGATTCATTGTACATTCTACTAATGCTATTTCTATAGTAAACATTGCGGTGGTTACTACACTATGCCACAGAGAAGTAATACACACTTTATGCAATTATGTATTGATTCTTGTAATAATGTCTGTGTCGGTGGAAAACCATGATTTGTGAAACATCTTATCCTTCATTAAAAGTACATAACCCTTACATAAAAATAACCTACGTGCTTACATGCACATTGAAGGCCAGGCCAGAAAAATAACTAGTTTCATAGAATTTCTTGATTGAAAAAAAAATTCTGATAATAGAACCTTGATAATAGAACAGAATATAAAATAGTATAACATAACATAACATAACATATTATAACTCGTCTTTGTTAGCTTCGCATTCTGTGACATTTTTAACACCTGTGTGCGAAGCTCACAAAGTCGAGTTTTTGCAGGTATCCTTTGTGGTAGTTTGTTTAGTTTCAATGAAATATGGTACATACATGTAGGTGCTCTGGTACAATGTGCAAACTGGATTAGGTTTAGGTAATAATCTGCATATTAATCCTATGTTTTACATAATTATTAGTCAATTATTAATCATCAGATTTCAATGACACTTGATACATAAATTTTCTAGGACAATGCACATACCTGATTAGTTTTGTAAATCTGTACATATTAATTACGTAATTTGCATATTAAATAGTCAATTTTTTGCTTTTCCACCAATATCTCCAGTATTAATCACATTTCAATGAAACTTGGAACATAAATGCTCTAAATCAATGCACACATCTGATTAGTTTTGGTGTATATCTATGCATATTGATTACCCAATTTGCATATTAATTAGTCATTTCTTTTCCATCGATATCTCAAGAACTAATCATTTGAAAATCAAAATCAGCTTTTCTCTTTTTTTGCAAATCAGAGCTACATATATTTTGATCAGGATCTGCAGCAAATAAGAAATTATTTTCATTTGGTATAAAACAAACAAATTATAGAAAAAAAATTATAAAAATGTTACCCTCAAATTTTGTGTGGAAAATATATTTTTTTTAGAGGTAGAACCATTTCAGTTCAGATTGGCACCCTTTATTTATCAGGTGCTGTCTTGGTGACCTTTGAATAATACAACAATTTTTCCTTAATAAATTAACCAATTTCTGGCAACAGAAGAGCAGTGGATACTTTATAACTTTGACTGTTTTATTTTAAAGACAGATATGATATTAAAAATTAAGTTTTCTCTAAAAAAATTTATATTTTCTGAAATTTATGATGTTTTCATGCAAGTTTAAAATAATAGTTTTAAAGACTTGGGTATGATCGCAAATGTTCATTCCTGCTGTAATATGGATTGATCTGGAATGGGTGCAGACCCGCTTGTCTGGTAGATTATCTGCATCTGTCTAGTCAGTTAGCCACTTCAGCTAAGTTGCTACCCCAGGGTTTTTTCTAAACCGGGGAACAGGGGCGCAGCGCCCTGATACTCCTGGCTGGCGCCCTCTAACTGAATTGATGATTGAACTTTCAAGTCATAAATATATTTCTAGAGCCACGCACTTCTGTGCTGCCATACAATATGAAATCTTTCTCAAATATATTTTTCTGCATGAAAACCTCTCAGCAACACCAGCTGACAATGTGTCTGGACACCAAATACACTAAAATTATTCCAAAAATATTCAATGGCGATAGATACACCATTAAAACGGCGCAGAAATCTTCCAATGTGGCGTTTCCAGGTCGATCACCTGTGTGTGCTCTCTCTTGTTTATTTTACCCGAATAATTCAGAGAGTGGGAGGTTTTGTATGTATGCATCGTGATAAACCTACAAGTGCCGTAGATATGATGATTAGCTCAACAAATATATCTCGGCACACCAGGTAGGATCCTGAATTTGAGTTTGTTTCTTGATTAACCATGTAATCGGCTTATATTGATGTAATTTACATATTGTCAATACCTGGTTAAACAACCAGTCTTACAGAGAGCACACATGTATGGACTTGACTGTTAACTAGTTTGTGTCCTGCACTATTAACCCGTTAATCTAAATTTAAATCTACAGTATATTTTGCAGGCTGGTTTCATTGCACAAGTTTGCTAACTTGCTGCACAACTACTTCCGAGAGGTTTGATTGTATGCACCCATAGTACACCTCCATGCTTTGTAGCCTTACCAATATACCTCTGTTTGATTCCAGGTATTATGCATTGTACCATTTTGGGTATGACTATTAGCTATTAAAACAAATATACCTAAGTGCACAGGTTTAAACAACCTGATTGACTTCCGTGTGCGAAGCACAAAAGGGAGTCTTTGCAGTTACCCTGTCTGTATGTCTGTATGTCTGTATGTCCGTATGTCCGTATGTCTGTATGTATGTATGTCACTTTTTTTGTTCCACCGTTATCTCAAGAACCACTAATCAAATTTTGGTAAAACTTGGTACATAGATGCTCTGGGATAATGCGCAGAGTTGATTAGGTTTTGGTAAAAATCTATGAATATTAATTACCTAATTTTCATGATAATTAGCTGATTTTTAGCTGTTCCATGACTGTTCCACTGATATATGAAGAACCACTCATTGGATTTTGATGAAACTTGGCACATGGATGCTCTGAACTAATGTGCAGATTTGATTTGTTTTGGGTAAAAATCTATGAATATTAAATACCTAATTTGCATGATAATTAACTGATTTTAAGCTGTTCCATGACTGTTCCACTGATATTTGAAGAACCACTCATTGGATTTTGATGAAACTTGGCACATGGATGCTCTGATCTAATGCGCAGATTTCATTAGTTTTGGGTAAAAATCTGTTTATATTAATTACCTAATTTGCATAATGATTAATCAATTTTCGGCTTTTCCACTGATATCTCAAGTACTAATCATAACATTTCAATAAAACTTGGTACATAGATGTCATATGAGACTGCACAGATAGTTTTTAGGGTAATATCAGTACATATTAATTACCTAATTTGCATAATTAATTAATTTTCAGCTATTGATATTTCAAGTAGTTATGAACACATTTCAATGAAACATGGTACATAGTTACTTGAGGACTGTGCAGAGACCTAATTAGTTTTTGGAGAAATATTTGTGCATATTAATCACCTTATTAGCATATAATTAGTTAATTTTCAGCCCTTCACCTGATATCTCAAGTACTAATCATCACATTTCAATGAGACTTGCGACATAGATCTTCTAGGACTATGCAGAGACTTGATTAATTTTAGGATAAATTATTGTGCATATTAACTACTAATTTGTTTAATTAGTTAATTTGTCCTATTTAAAGAACCACTCATTGAATTTTAATGAAACTTTTAAAGAGTGCTCATCACATTTCAATGAACCTACATGTGTAGGACTATACACCATATTAATTTTGGTAAATATTTATGCTTCTTAATCACCTAATTAACATAATTAATTAATTAATTAATTAATACTGATATCTCAAGTATTGATCATCACATTTGAATAAAACTTGGTACATAAATGCTCTAGGACAATAGACAGCCTGATTAATTTTGGGTTAAAATCTGTTCATATTAATTCTCTTAATTAGCACAATAATTAATAATTTTTTGGTTCTAATCACATTTCAATGAAACTTGGTACATAGATATTACATTACGCAGATCTTATTACTTTTACATTGCGCAGACCTTATTAGTTTTACACTTAAATGTGTTCATATTAGTTACCTTATTTGCATAATTAGTTTTCTGCATTTCCATCAATATCTCAAGTTCAAGTAATTTTGAATTAATTTTTAATGTGTCTCCAATACTCTCAGCACACGGGAGTTCTTTCTAAGCTTTCTTTGATTTTTAGTTTGTTCTTTAATTGACCATGGTCCTGATTGACCTTCAGCTTGAATTGTGGGTAATTATGGTGCTGCTTAAACCAGGTTGCACAATCACTCTTACAGAAAGTACACATTTCCGTACTTGTACTGTTAGCTAGTCTGTGTCCCATTTAATGTTGTCCCATTAACCCATTATCTAAATTTAAACCACTGATATATTATACAGGCTGCTGTCATTGGACACACTCAATCATTATATATTTCAGTTATATTTATCAAATGCATGTGAACAGAATGGGAAAAGTAGATGGATGAAAATATTACATCCAGAGAAAAATATTTTCGCAAATACAGGTTTTGGATCTTAAGCCACAAACGTTCACTCTGTACTGTATTCACTCTGTACTGTATTCACTCTGTACTGTATTCACTCTGTACTGTATTCACTCTGTACTGTATTCACCCTGTACTGTATTCACCCTGTACTGTATTCACCCTGTACTGTATTCACCTGTACTGTATTCACCCTGTACTGTATTCACCCTGTACTGTATTCACCCTGTACTGTATTCACCCTGTACTGTATTCACCCTGTACTGTATTCACCCTGTGCTGTATTCACCCTGTGCTGTATTCACCCTGTGCTGTATTCACCCTGTGCTGTATTCACCCTGTGCTGTATTCACCCTGTGCTGTATTCACCCTGTACTGTTTTCACTCTGTACTGTACTGTATTCAATCTGTACTGTATTCAATCTGTACTGTACTGTACTGTACTGTACTGTACTGTACTGTACTGTACTGTACTGTACTGTACTGTACTGTACTGTACTGTACTGTACTGTACTGTACTGTACTGTACTGTACTGTACTGTACTGTACTGTACTGTACTGTACTGTACTGTACTGTACTGTACTGTACTGTACTGTACTGTACTGTACTGTACTGTACTGTACTGTACTGTACTGTACTGTACTGTACTGTACTGTACTGTACTGTACTGTACTGTACTGTACTGTACTGTACTGTACTGTACTGTACTGTACTGTACTGTACTGTACTGTACTGTACTGTACTGTACTGTACTGTACTGTACTGTACTGTACTGTACTGTACTGTACTGTACTGTACTGTACTGTACTGTACTGTATTCAATCTGTACTGTACTGTATTCAATCTGTACTGTACTGTACTGTTCTGTTTTCACTCTGTACTGTACTGTACTGTACTGTATTGTATTCAATCTGTACTGTACTGTACTGTACTGTATTGTATTCAATCTGTACTGTACTGTATTCAATTCAATCTGTACTGTACTGTATTCAATTCAATCTGTACTGTACTGTATTCAATTCAATCTGTACTGTACTGTATTTAATCTGTACTGTACTGTATTTAATCTGTACTGTACTGTATTTAATCTGTACTGTACTGTATTTAATCTGTACTGTACTGTATTCAATCTGTACTGTACTGTATTCAATCTGTACTGTACTGTATTCAATCTGTACTGTACTGTATTCAATCTGTACTGTACTGTATTCAATCTGTACTGTACTGTATTCAATCTGTACTGTACTGTATTCAATCTGTACTGTACTGTATTCAATCTGTACTGTACTGTATTCAATCTGTACTGTACTGTATTCAATCTGTACTGTACTGTATTCAATCTGTACTGTACTGTATTCAATCTGTACTGTACTGTATTCAATCTGTACTGTACTGTACTGTACTGTATTCAATCTGTACTGTACTGTATTCAATTCAATCTGTACTGTATTTAATCTGTATTGTATTCAATCTGTACTGTACTGTATTCAATCTGTACTGTACTGTATTCACTCTGAACTGTACTGTATTCAATCTGTACTGTACTGTATTCAATCTGTACTGTACTGTATTCAATCTGTACTGTACTGTACTGTACTGTACTGTACTGTACTGTACTGTACTGTACTGTACTGTACTGTACTGTACTGTACTGTACTGTACTGTACTGTACTGTACTGTACTGTACTGTACTGTACTGTACTGTACTGTACTGTACTGTACTGTACTGTACTGTACTGTATTCAATCTGTACTGTATTCAATCTGTACTGTATTCAATCTGTACTGTACTGTACTGTACTGTACTGTACTGTACTGTACTGTACTGTACTGTATTCAATCTGTACTGTATTCAATCTGTACTGTACTGTACTGTACTGTACTGTACTGTACTGTACTGTACTGTACTGTACTGTACTGTACTGTACTGTACTGTACTGTACTGTATTCAATCTGTACTGTACTGTACTGTACTGTACTGTACTGTACTGTACTGTACTGTACTGTACTGTACTGTACTGTACTGTATTCAATCTGTACTGTACTGTATTCAATCTGTACTGTACTGTACTGTTCTGTTTTCACTCTGTACTGTACTGTACTGTACTGTACTGTATTGTACTGTACTGTATTGTATTCAATCTGTACTGTACTGTATTCAATTCAATCTGTACTGTACTGTATTCAATTCAATCTGTACTGTACTGTATTCAATTCAATCTGTACTGTACTGTATTTAATCTGTACTGTACTGTATTTAATCTGTACTGTACTGTATTTAATCTGTACTGTACTGTATTTAATCTGTACTGTACTGTATTCAATCTGTACTGTACTGTATTTAATCTGTACTGTACTGTATTTAATCTGTACTGTACTGTATTCAATCTGTACTGTACTGTATTCAATCTGTACTGTACTGTATTCAATCTGTACTGTACTGTATTCAATCTGTACTGTACTGTACTGTTCTGTTTTCACTCTGTACTGTACTGTACTGTACTGTACTGTACTGTACTGTACTGTACTGTATTCAATCTGTACTGTACTGTATTCACTCTGTACTGTACTGTATTCAATCTGTACTGTACTGTATTCAATCTGTACTGTACTGTATTCAATCTGTACTGTACTGTACTGTTCTGTTTTCACTCTGTACTGTACTGTACTGTACTGTACTGTATTCAATCTGTACTGTACTGTATTCAATTCAATCTGTACTGTATTTAATCTGTATTGTATTCAATCTGTACTGTACTGTATTCAATCTGTACTGTACTGTATTCACTCTGAACTGTACTGTATTCAATCTGTACTGTACTGTATTCAATCTGTACTGTACTGTATTCAATCTGTACTGTACTGTATTCAATCTGTACTGTACTGTATTCAATCTGTACTGTACTGTATTCAATCTGTACTGTACTGTATTCAATCTGTACTGTACTGTATTCAATCTGTACTGTACTGTATTCAATCTGTACTGTACTGTATTCAATCTGTACTGTACTGTACTGTTCTGTTTTCACTCTGTACTGTACTGTACTGTACTGTACTGTACTGTATTCAATCTGTACTGTACTGTATTCAATTCAATCTGTACTGTACTGTATTCAATCTGTACTGTACTGTATTCAATCTGTACTGTACTGTATTCACTCTGTACTGTACTGTATTTAATCTGTATTGTATTCAATCTGTACTGTACTGTATTCACTCTGAACTGTACTGTATTCAATCTGTACTGTACTGTATTCAATCTGTACTGTACTGTATTCAATCTGTACTGTACTGTACTGTTCTGTTTTCACTCTGTACTGTACTGTACTGTACTGTACTGTACTGTACTGTATTCAATCTGTACTGTACTGTATTCAATTCAATCTGTACTGTACTGTATTTAATCTGTATTGTATTCAATCTGTACTGTACTGTATTCACTCTGTACTGTACTGTATTCAATCTGTACTGTACTGTATTCAATCTGTACTGTACTGTATTCAATCTGTACTGTACTGTATTCAATCTGTACTGTACTGTACTGTTCTGTTTTCACTCTGTACTGTACTGTACTGTACTGTACTGTACTGTACTGTATTCAATCTGTACTGTACTGTATTCAATTCAATCTGTACTGTACTGTATTTAATCTGTATTGTATTCAATCTGTACTGTACTGTATTCAATCTGTACTGTACTGTATTCAATCTGTACTGTACTGTATTCAATCTGTACTGTACTGTACTGTTCTGTTTTCACTCTGTACTGTACTGTACTGTACTGTACTGTACTGTACTGTACTGTACTGTACTGTACTGTACTGTACTGTACTGTACTGTACTGTACTGTACTGTATTCAATCTGTATTGTATTCAATCTGTACTGTACTGTACTGTATTCAATCTGTATTGTATTCAATCTGTACTGTACTGTATTCAATCTGTACTGTACTGTACTGTACTGTACTGTATTCAATCTGTATTGTATTCAATCTGTACTGTACTGTACTGTACTGTACTGTATTCAATCTGTATTGTATTCAATCTGTACTGTACTGTATTCAATCTGTACTGTACTGTACTGTACTGTATTCAATCTGTATTGTATTCAATCTGTACTGTACTGTATTCAATCTGTACTGTACTGTACTGTACTGTATTCAATCTGTACTGTACTGTATTCAATCTGTATTGTATTCAATCTGTACTGTACTGTATTCAATCTGTACTGTACTGTATTCAATCTGTACTGTACTGTATTTACAAATTAATGACAAATTCATAAAATAGTTTGTACATGTAAATTTGAAACAACTAAAGAAGTCCAACTTTTTCTGACAGAGATACATGGCTTTATTCATGTACAAGTGATTCAATCATCCAAACTACACGTCCTTTCTCTACTACCGTACATGCCAATAAGTGTGTTGTGCTGACGAACACAGTTTATAAATAAATATTTTAACTGACTAAACCTGTGTAGAGTGATGGTATTCTGAAATAGTAATCAGTTATTTAATTTTCGCAATTTTCGCTGAAGGAATGATTCAGTGAAGATAAAATCTAGCAAATATACTATTTTTCCTATACTTGTATTTTACATTCAACTCGTCAGAAATCAGTGAAAATAAATTCTATAAAAATCACCCCAAAAGTCTTTTTCAGTGAAAATTAATTCCAGCTAAAAATAAAGTATTGTACAGTACATACATTTAAGCCGATTATTGACTAGATATTAGATATGAGATGTAACTCAAAAATAGGTGATGGAAACATTATTTTGTGTTGCAGTTCACCCCCCCCCCCTTTGCTGCCTGGCGTATTGGAATGATGGCTCTATTTTACCATTAAACAAATGACCAGCTGTCTCAAAATGGTAATTCTATTCGTGCGATCAAAACAGTGTGTGTACGCATATTTTGCTTGCCTGTTGTGTTTTAAGCTCATCTGAGCCTTTTGTTATTATACATGTACACACTCCTTTTTATGTGCATGATTTTGTGTGTTTTATACTTTTATCCTGAAGAAAAACAAACCATCTCGATGCTTGTTCACCTTAATCCATGTGTACTATTTGTAGCATATTAATAAAAGACAGTGAATATTAATGAATTCCTAGAAGAGATTTAAATATATTCTTGATCGGATACGTTTTGGAGATTAAATGAGGATTTGTGGACTGCCGTGAACAAAGTACATCAACCTGTGTTTAGGTCTGCACTAATGGATTACCCAGGGTTCAATCCTGGCTTTATATTTCTTTAATACTCGCTTCTGTGTTTGATCGGAGAAACAACACGTACATTTGACGACGATATACATGTACTAGCGTTTCCAGTGCCTAGTATGTTCGTTTCAACCCTGTATCTTGTAATGGCCACTAGAGAACGATGCAGTGGGGCTTACTTCCTGTTTCAGTTGCTGTTGCTGTTGCATGCTGGACCAATTCTTTCAAACATGGTGACTAGACCATGAAAACACTGTGTATTATGAAAATGTACGTGCAGCATTTTATCGATGCTCATCACTTGAAAATATTAGAAGGCAATGTAACTACAAAATTCATCATAAAAAAAATTATGGAATTGGAAATTACCTTTCAATACCCTACTACACACATGTATACCTAACCAAATTATTTGACCGCATGAATAATTTGTTACCGCAGCTGTTTTGACATCTGAGTGTACTTTTGTTTGTTCATACCTTGTAGGGGTAATTTTATAACTTTCAAGAGTTCAGCTGTACTTTCTATAATATTATATAGATATTCATTTAAGAGAGCATTGTTCTTGTCGCATGCCCTATCTACTCGGTATCTTGTTACAGGTGTGTTGTACTTCTTCGTAATACATTTCATTTACGACTTTCGGTTAGCACACACTGCTCATTAATTTGCAATTACATTTGCTACAGCTAGGTATATACGAGAAATTTTCATCTATTAATACTGCTGTATTACAGCCACAGGATTTAGATTACAATATTTGGTTTATTAGAAACACACTTCCATTAGTCTGACTGGAATCATGGCATCTTCACAAATTGCATACATTTATTTCATATATCCTTGCTTATAGTGATTTATCCTCCCTACTTCTTTGCCATAGTAATAGTGCTTCTCAGTCTCTTCACAATTTTATTAGTGTTTAGTTTACTTCCATTAATAGGTGAAGCATGAAAGAGTTTTTTTTATATTTCTGATCAGCTGTTTCTCACTTTCCGGAGATGAATCTCGTTCCAATACTTGTTACTAAAAGCTTATTACTTTAATAACTCTTTTGGTTGCTAAGTAACAATTATGCAATGTATAGGTTACATAGAAAGATAAACTGATAATCTTGCAGTTTCTGTGGACTGATTGTTGAATTTTGGTTGCTAGGAGATGATTACATAAGTTGATGCAAATTCAGCTATGTAGTGGGTAATAGATTTGGGTTATTGATTAGTCTCCAGGTGCCTGTGCTTGATGAATTCATAGTTACAGGTGGTTTCTAATCTCTCCTCTGGTAGTGATGATACAGTAAAATAAAACTAATTTAATATCCTTCTAATTCACAATGCAGCTAATTTAGTTAATATCCAGCTAATTCATGATGCAGATAATTTAGTGAATATCCAGCTAACTCATGATGCTGCTAATTTAGTGAATATCCTTCTAATTCACAATGCAGCTAATTTAGTGAATATTTTGCTAATTCATGATGCTAAATTAGTGAATATCCTTCTAATTCACAATGCAGCTAATTTAGTTAATATCCAGCTAATTCATGATGCAGATAATTTAGTGAATATCCAGCTAATTCATGATGCTTCTAATTTAGTGAATATCCTGCTACTTCATGGTGCAGCTAATTTAGTGAATATAATGCTAATTCACAATGCAGCTAATTTAGTGAATATTTTGCTAATTCATGCTAATTTAGTAAATATCCTTCTAATTCACAATGCAGCTAATTTAGTGAATTTCCCTCTAATTCATGATGCAGATCATTTAGTGAATATCCAGCTACTTCATGGTGCAGCTAATTTAGTGAAATATCCTTCTAATTCACAATGCAGCTAATTTAGTGAATATTTTGCTAATTCATGATGCTAAATTAGTGAATATCCTTCTAATTCACAATGCAGCTAATTTAGTTAATATCCAGCTAATTCATGATGCAGATAATTTAGCGAATATCCAGCTAATTCATGATGCTTCTAATTTTATAGTGAATATCCTGCTACTTCATGGTGCAGCTAATTTAGTGAATATAATGCTAATTCACAATGCAGCTAATTTAGTGAATATTTTGCTAATTCATGCTAATTTAGTAAATATCCTTCTAATTCACAATGCAGCTAATTTAGTGAATATTCTTCTAATTCATGATGTTTCTAATTTAGTGAATATCCTGCTACTTCGTGGTGCAGCTAATTTAGTGAATATCCTTCTAATTCACATTGCAGCTAATTTAGTGAATATCCTTCTAATTCATGATGCAGATAATTTAGCGAATATTCTTCTAATTCATGATGTTTCTAATTTAGTGAATATCCTGCTATTTCGTGGTGCAGCTAATTTAGTGAATATACTGCTAATTCACAATGCAGCTAATTTAGTGAATATCCTTCTAATTCATGATGCAGATAATTATAATACGTAATTAGTTAATTAAACTGCATGTTTTAAATATTGATAAGTACATGTTGTACTGTATTTACTCTATTAGTAGTGCTTGCACATGTATGTAAATGACATAGGTGGTCAAAATTAATCACGTCATAAATCATATGACATATTTAGTACATGACATTTGTTAAAACTTTCTAGGATTGAAACTTATCCACAAGGTGAGCATTTCATTTCCGACGGTGTTTAATTTGTTAAAAGAACAAATTATGTTAAAACTTTGGGTGAGGATACTTCCAAACTGCTTTTAGCGCCATAATTGTCATAATGACGCATGTCTGCCTACTCATATGACATAACAATTGACGCGGACTCAGCAGGTGTTGTCCAGGGCAGACGAATAACTGCTAAAAAAAAAAAAGAGAAAAAAAACGCTCAATTATGTGGTATTCAATATAAAGATCCACTGTTCTGTCTTTCACCGATTCTCTAATTGAATATCTGTGGTCACCGTGGTTACACTTCTGCAGGATTGACGTGTGTAGTGTCTTTTTTTTTTTCATACCCAGAAGGCGCGTCTTTGTCCTGCTCATGTGCATAGCTGGTTTGCTCATTGCCATGACAATATTAGTGACGTCAAAATCAGATATTGCTCAACAGCTTCCCACCAAGAACCAGTACTCGTTATGCTTTACCTTACATCGTAACTATCTATTTCTGATGTCTGCGGTAGTATTCTTTCATGTAGTCTAGGTGTACCGGTACTAGCAATGTTTGTAGCAGATTTAATTTTCCATTGCTTGCCAACCCTATCAAGTTATATGGTAGAGTAACGTGCACACACTACATTAGCGGCAATCAATTCATCAATACTAGGCTTGTCTCTCTGCTCCCTATGTCTATCTCTGTCATTTGATGGAACCATGTGCCTGATGGAGAAGCAAGGTAAGGCAACAAATATTGATGGTGATTGTAATTTTCTTTATTGTAATAATATATTTACTAGTATGTAACTTTTTTTTTCATCATTATCAATGCTTTTACTTTTAACATGATTCAGTTGCCGGTATACTTAATTTCCCCGTCATGATACATGTGTGGTGCGTTGGTTGGTCGGTAAACTACAATAAAAATCATGTTTTGGTGATTTTTCTTATAATGATGTTTTTACCACTACTATATACAAATGTACGTACTGATGACGTGGATCATGCGTGCATATCTGTGGTTTGTGAATCTTCAATGCCTAGTGTATTTGTCAGCCTATTATTTCTAACATGTTTGGCTAATTTCACTGATTATCCCTCTGTACATGTATATGTACAGTAATAAGATGACATTTACCGACTTTCGGTAAACCCATATCCACTTGATTGTGTTACTTAACCCAAATTTTTCACATTGCCCAACAATCTTATACAGTTTTTGGTATGATTTGTTGCCCTATTGGAGCACCGATCTTGATTCTCCATGGGAGCACCGATCTTGATTCTCTATGGGAGCACTGATTTGGATTCCCTTTAGAAGCACTGATCTTGATTTTCTCGCGGAACTTGTTTATTTATGGGCGCACAGATCTTTATTTTTTTATAGGGTCATCGATCTTCATTCCCTAAGGGAGCACCAATCTTCATTCCCTAAGGGAGTACCGATCTTCATTCCCTAAGGGAGCACCAATCTTCATTCCCTAAGGGAGCACCAATCTTCATTCCCTATGGGAGCACCAATCTTCATTCCCTATGGGAGCACCGATCTTCATTCCCTAAGGGAGCACCGATCTTCATTCCCTATGGCAGCACTGATCTTCATTCCCTATGGGGGGCACCGATCTTCATTCCCTATGGGGGGCATCGATCTTCATTCCCTATGGGGGGCACCGATCTTCATTCCCTATGGGGGGCACCGATCTTCATTCTCTATGGCGGGCACCGATCTTCATTCCCTATGGCGGGCACCGATCTTCATTCCCTATGGCGAGCACCGATCTTCATTCCCTATGGGAGCACCGATCTTCATTCCTTATGGGAGCACTGATTTTGATTCTCTCTAGGAGCACTGATCTGGATTCTCTCTAGGAGCACTGATCTGGATTCTCTCTAGGAGCACTGATCTGGATTCTTTCTCTGAACTTCTCTGTTTATTTATGAGAGCACAGATTTTCTATGGAAGCACCGATCTTGATTCCCTATGGGAGCAATGATTTTGATTCTCTCTAGGAGCACTGATCTTGATTCTCTTGATCTTGATTATTATATTTATCCATAAACTGTATTCTCTGGTCATATTGTGAATATTGAATTTAAGTCTGTGCTGCTTTTCACACACTGTTGCTGTGAACAGTTTTTTAAGATTTAATTTAAAATTATCCAGAAAATAATGTAGACAAATTGGCACCGAATGTGTTGTAAGAGGGAAAAGTCTGAAATGCCATTTTTTGCCCCATCTTTATTGTTCTCATTTTCAAAATAACATTTATTAATTGGTTCAATTCAAATGGAAACTAGAAAAACAAGTTTGGCAAAGAAAACAGTTAATAGTCTCATTAAAATTTAGATTCAGTTCTTGAAAACAACATTGAAGCTGCATGTATTTAAAGTGCAAGTGAAACCTGCTTGTGTCTATGTCAGTGTACTTTATATTAATATTTGTATTCTGTAATGAAAACAAAGTCTCTACTCGACGTGTGTTTTCACATGATTTCCAAACATAATTACTTTTTTTGTAAGCAGGACCTGTAGGCCATGAATGTTGAAAATTATACAAATTATGATATCTGTGGTTATGGTTATGATACTCAAATATTTTGTATGAACTTGAATTTCATGTTTTATTTTCTCAACCTTAAAATGTCAATAAAAATCTAACACATGTCTGTTTCAACAAACAAGGTAATATTTAACCATACTAAAAGTTGTAATCACATTCTGTTCACCATAAAATCTGTGTACTGTTCTGTCTGCAAAATTAAAAGTATGTTTTTGTTTTAATGATGAACTTTATTTCTTGCATTAGTTACCTTGAATTATTAAAAAAAATCTTTCAAGCTTAATTTTATTTACTAATATGCACAATGAAATGTTGTGATATTGGCTGTTTGTTTGACTTGAAATGTGATGAGGAATCAAATGATGACACGGTTCTACCGTGGTGATACTGTCTGTATGTCTGTATGTCTGTCTGTCTGTCTGTCTGTCTGTATGTATGTTTGTTTGACTTGAAATGTGATGAGGAATCAAATGATGACACGGTTCTACCGTGGTGATACTGTCTGTATGTCTGTCTGTATGTATGTATGTTTGTTTGACTTGAAATGTGATGAGGAATCAAATGATGACACGGTTCTACCGTGGTGATACTGTCTGTATGTCTGTCTGTATGTATGTTTGTTTGACTTGAAATGTGATGAGGAATTAAGTGATGATAAGGATCTACCGTGGTGATACTGTCTGTATCTCTGTGTGTATGTATGTTTGTTTGAATGGAAATTTGATGGAGAATTAAGTGATGACGAGGATCTACCATGGTGATACTGTTTGAATGGAAATGTTGGGGGAGGGCTTGAGTTATAATTGTACACTATGCCAGTATGTTTTCAAGGTCTGATCCTTTGAAATTGTTTTAATTATTTGGAATTCTTGTTATTTGAAAAGGTACATGTATTGTAAAGTATGCGTATAGCGGAATAATAATAACAATTGTAAGTAATATTGTCTTTTATTTTGTACATTCACAGCCACTCCAAGGGGCCACAATATCACCGATGCCTACTTTATTACACCTCAACTCTGCCGACACTGTAAGTAAATGTGTCAATCTGCATCTCTCACATACAATGTAAAAAAAAAAACATTGGTCAATATGCCTGTATTCAACAATTGGAGTGGAATTTCATGTGAAAACCAACAAATTTTGAGTCAGTACTCAATATTGGTAATACCGCAGTGTGGTTGAATCAACTTTATTTCTTAGACTTTCAATTTTGTTCACTATTTGATTTTTAAAATTGAACAGTTTACTAATTCAAATTTTCTTAAAGTTTGAATGTGTTTTAATAATATTATATCCCACACTGTGACTTTATGTCATAAATGATTCTTCAACGTTTTCTCCACCAGTTCAGTTTTTTCATCACAAAATACTCCCGTTCATAGTCTGCACTTTCCTTCATAAGGATGGAACAAAAAATAGCCAAATGTTTTGAGTAAAAACTGAAAATTTACTAAAATTTTGTTTGTTGGCTCCCCAATAAATTCAATGTATCACATCCAAATATCTGTTTATCTGGTAATATTCATCTGATTTGTTATTTTCACAAATTCATGCAATATTAAATAATCTAGACAGGAAGACTTAAATTTGGGAGATCAACTTGAGAAGGATGCAAATGTGTGTTAAACTTGGTGTAGAATTTCAGAAAAGGATGTTGCACAAGGTTCTTAGTTGTAACATGAGGCTGGACTTCATGGTTTCATGACATTGCCCAGGGTAATGTTACTATTAGCCTCATTTTTTTTTAGGTCACGCAAGTTCTTGTGTGAAATGAACTGAATTTTTTTTTCATATTTTTGGTGATTTTTTTTTTCATGAAGACTTGCAACCAATTATGTCTATTTAGTTTATAATTAACAGAGAATATATAGAAAATACATACACAAAAGGGTTAACTTAGTAAAATCAGATATTAGCAGTAAACTCAGAAACCTGAAAAATAAAAACACCCATTATTGAACAGTAATGCTTCTAACCAATCAGTCAAATCGGACAAAAATTATTGGCAGCAATTATTATTCTGATTGGATGACATTTCATTTATTGCTGATTTACTGATGACATCACAATTATTGCTGATGACATCACCATTATTGCTGATGACATCACCATTATTGCTGATGACATCACCATTATTGCTGTGGTTGCATTGTAATATCATTAGAACTACAATTCTAGAACCATGTTCAACGGTTTGGCATGATTTCCATGTGGGTGTCTAAATTTGTGCTAGTACATATATAGCTACAGTATCATGTACTACATGTAGAAATATTGGCATATAGATCTCCACGCTTGCAACAAATGGATTTTCTGATCTATGTACAAACTTTTTGATTTATAAAGGACATTGATTCTAAAAAGCTCCAAGGAGTAAATGGTAAAATAAATCTGAGACAGTCTAAAAATCAAAGAAAATTTAAAAAGAATTCCTGTTTGGTATGGTAGATACATGGTGATGTATTTGGAATCATGGATGTGCAGTTGTTCATATCTCTGCACATGTAGTTTGATCCATCATTGTGTAGGTATTGTGGAGAAAAATTGAAGCCATTGTTTTTACTACAAAAATTTAGATGCCATTTTTTGCAATTTGTTTGTTAATTTTGGACTGGACATAATAGGTGATTTTCCGTACAATTGCGAGATCTCGCGAGATGCATGAAAGACGCGCGTCGAACGTCTGCTGTAAAAATCAAACGATTTGATTTTCAACTCGAATTTCTTTACTTCGTAGCTCACATCGACCGGCCGATCTTCGACAGAGGAATATTGCTTCTGAATACCCTCACTTAATCGAAATTGTCTATCATCAAATGTGGACAGCACATTATTAAGTATGGAAATGTCCCCAAAATGCTTTCGCGTTTGTTGAATCCCACGCGATGTTTGACGCCACTACGACGCTATGACCTTTGTTTGTCCTGTTTTTACGTTCGATTTCACGCATAACATGTGATTCTCGCAGTGAACGGAAAATGATCTATTTACCTCTTGTTACCTAATCAACATGGAAAGAGTTTTGCAGGTTTATTTTGTTCAAATAGTGAACTATTTGAATCTCTATATTTGTCAGAAACAAGGTCAAGTAGGTTTTGCTCAAGTTTGAGCCAAGTAGTTTCAAAAATATTGAATTGACCTTAGTATAGTATGTTTCATTCAGTGAACCCTAGAGGTATGTGCGGGTTACTAAATGACAATGGAAGCGCAAGGGTCATAAGATTCTATTGACTAATTCAACTGTGTATTGCAGGTAAAGACTACATATGGTCAAATGGTAAAGCCAGTAAGCTCTGCGAACTGTGTCACTGTGTGTTCCATGAAGTTTGTTCTTTACACGCGCCGAAATACAGATGTGAAAGGAACGACGTTAGTGTGCCTGAATATTCCCATGTATATGTGGTAAGCATCGACATGGTTTACATCAAAAGACTGGCTGCAGAAATAGACATATTCACTGGGTCGAAATTCAACAGATCTGATATAGTCACTACATTTTATATTCACTGGTTTGTGAAGGAAATATTACAATGTGGTTAAATTTGCCAGGTTTTTATTTAAAGCGAGAGGATCCTCACCTGTGCATGTGCGATAATTGAGTCCCAAACAATGACACACTCTAAGAACACAAAGGCTCATGGGTAGACGCTTGTTTGTAAACAATGACACACTATGGCCACATGACGTCTGCGTAGGTGATGACTCCCTCACTTTAACACATTTAGCTATCATCAAAATACTGTAAATGCATTAATTATTTAATGATTTTTTATTTTTGCTAATAAGTGAAAATTGCTAGATTGAATCTATATCAACATGTGAAATAACAATACAATTCATTGTTTTCCTGCCATGTTTGAGAACTTAAAACCCAGTGAAATTGCTCAAAACATGGAAATAGTGAAATTAAATGCCTATAAAAATAAAAGGTTTACAGTAGATGTAAATAAATCACAATTAATAACAGCTTTTTGCAGTATTGCCCATTTAAGTGGTAATCATTGAGTCATGATTTCTCATGGGATCGTTATACTTTTTTGTTAAACTTGAGTTTTACTTTTGTGATAATAAAAATAAACGAGAATACAATAATGTTTACTGTATGTTTTAAACTGACTACTGTTAAACTGTAATTTCACATGTCGTTATTTTAGCCTGTTAGCCAGTGGTCAAGAGATCAGGTGTTAGAATGGATGGCTGTCACAGATTTGTATCGCTATGCTGACCTCTTCAAGACAAAAGAAATTGATGGTGCAAAGTTGGAGTCGTTGGATGACCAAACACTTATGGTAATTACTTGTTTATGCAAGGATTTTTTAAACAATGGAACAGGGTCGTAGCGCCCTCACGCCATGGCCTCGCATCCTCTCACCCTGGGGAGCAGATCCTCTGGCAACCATAAAATTCTGATTGACCAGGGATCACATGCGGCCACAGTCTTCAACTGTGACCTGTCTGATAGTAATTTTGGCCCCAAGGAAGCCATAGAATGCTCCGTTTTAACTTAGAATTATCAAAAACTCAACACCCTGGTAGTGAGAACCCTATCTCCCCCACTTGGTGGCGCCACTGAATTGCAGTGCTCTCTCTTGCAGTTTTTCTCTAGAAAATCCCCTTGCTTATGCATTAGTTAGATTGTATACCTATAGAAAAGAAGGAACTGTTATTTTGGTATTCGTATTTCTTTCATGTATATGTCTTCAAATGAGACATGAGCTGTTTTTTAAGCCATGTAATAAGAGCCGAAATAATCTTTGTGTTGTCAAATGAGCACACTAAGGTAGAATGTTACAATGTTTATGCTATGTATATGCAGAAAAAGAAAAGAAAAAATTTGGTCACCCCAAAAAATCATTTTCCAGCTATTTGCTAGCTAATATCATAAGTATACCCCATGTCACATGACATATTATCCATTGGCCAGATAACTGGCCAATCATCACATAAGAAAGTCTCATATATAACTCAGGGTTGCTATGCCAACCACCTGTTGCTTCAAAAAGAGTTCTTAATCTTTTCACCACCAGACTTTCTCGCCAAACTATTTCTGCACTTTTTTTCTCATATTCTTCAATATTTTTGGAGTCAGCAGACAAAATTTGAATATATTTTCAGTTTTTACTCGAAAAATTTGATAATTTTTGTCCCAATCTCCTGAAGAAAAGTGCAGACTATAAACAGGACTATTTTGTGAATTTATGATGAAAAGATGGGAATGGTGGTGAAGAGGCTAACATGCGATGGTGTTCGTTGTGCTGCATGTTTTAAAATTTTCTATAAATAAATTTGGTATCTTACTATTCTATACATTGCATTCTACCCATTATAAAAATGACATTCTACGATGATAACTCTCCTTAAAACAACACTGTCGTCAAAACTGCACAAAGTGCAAATTTTACTTCATGCTATTCCTGTTCTTCTGTTGTCTGGTTTGTCTTTACCTAAATTGTGCACACTAAGTGCTGAACACAATTATAGTCACTTTATCATCACAAAAAACATTCAAATATGACCGAGTATGACACACGTACGACAGTTGTGTTATTTACTAGCTTGCATGTGATCACTACCTCCTTAAGCTCAACAAATCTCCCACGATGTTCCAACTAACCCAACCCTCTTTAGAAACTCCCTCCTTATCCTTAGCAAAATGATAAATTCAAATTTTATTTTGTTTAAAAAAAATAGTTCTTCCTCTTTTCATTCTCGTATGTTGAGAAATGGTAAACTCTCGGCCTGGTTATGTGGTCACCTTGATCATTAAGTTTTCATAATTAGTAGTCAAATTATAACCATAATAATGTAGGTCAACATTGTGTTGACATGGTTGTAAACAATGGTAAATTAAAAATGGAAACATTATACCTCGTTATGGTATTCTTAAATATTCATGATTAATACCGGTAGTCATATTATAGCAATAACAGTGATGGATGAGGTGACCTGTTTATTCATGTCAACATTGCAAGACATAGTTGTGAACAATTGTGAATTAAAATAGGAAAACACTATACCAGTATTTTGTAATGCACACCTTAAACAAAGGTCTCTATTAAAAGCTTGATGAACAGTGCATTATGGGTGACCATTGGAATAACCAGAACTGGGTCATATTTCCTCTATTACAATCTACATAACATCACATATGAGTATTATTTTGGATAAATTTGGTCAGAATTTCTCTTAGAATCTACACATGAAAAGTGCATCATGGGTAATAATTAGGATGAACTGAACTGGGTCATATTCCTCTATTGTGTACAGTGCATTGTTGGTAATTAGTTGGATCAACTAAACTGGCTCAAGTTCCTCTATTATGTACAGTGCATTGTGGGTAATAAATTGGACCAACTAAACTGGCTCAAGTTCCTCTATTATGTACAGGGCATTGTGGGTAATAAGTTGGACCAACTAAACTGGCTCAAGTTCCTCTATTATGTACAGTGCATTGTGGGTAATAAATTGGACCAACTAAATGGGGTGATATTTTTTTTTACAGTACTATGTACAGGGTTCATAACGTTGGGAAAATCCTTTGAAAGTCTTTGGATTTTTTGAGGTCTGGAAAGTCTTTGGGTTGTCTTTAAATTACAGGAAAAATAAAAAAAAATCTTTGAAAAGTCTTTAAATTTCTTCGTAGTAGTTAAAATGATTAATTTTCACTGAGTTTAAATTTCACTGATTTAGCATTTCAGGCATATTCAGTGGGTTTTAAATTCACTGTTTTATCATTTGGATCATGTTTTCTATGCTAAATTTTACATATTCACTGGTTTTTAATATAGCGCATTTTCCAGTCAGCGAAATAAGCAAAATTAAAACCCAGTGAATAATTAATCCTTTTACAGTAATTCATTTTATAAAGGCCCGTTTTCTCCAGGGAACTACCATATCCTCAGAACTTTGATGAGCTTTGTTGATGTTGGCCTAAATTAAAGGTCAAAATGTCTTGGGGGGGGGGGGGGATGCAAGAAAGTTTGGGAAAAGGTCTGGAAAAGTCTTGGAAATGATTTGGTTCTTGGTGCTATGGACCCTGTATTGTAAGCACAAGGACCAACGCTAGTTAGCTAGTGGCAAGCCCTCAAAAGAGGGTCCCAACATCAAGCCCAGCACGATCAGACAGCTATGGTTTTTTTTTTCATTGTGTCACAAAACTAAAAACATTGTTTAAGCACGAAGTCTTTGTATTAACAGGGCATTGTGGGTAATAATTCAGACTATCTGAAGTGTAATAAATAGGCATGCCTATATCAGAATTTGCATAATAGATGAGTATTTGAGTTGGAAAAAAAAATTATAATATGCAGATTGTGTGCATTGAATTGAACTAGCTTTATTTCTGTAATGATTAGGTGTACCAGCACGTATATGTTAATTATTCCTGCCTAACCTATTGTAGATGACAGTGTACCGGTTCTTAAAATACTGTGTCCTTGTGAAGTTGCTTGCATCAAAGTTATATCCTGTCAGACAGCTTTAAAACTAGGGTGGTTTGTGATGTTTGTGAACAATTGACCCATTGTAACATTTGTGCTGGCTTTAACACCATATGTGACTTGTGTTAGTTCACAAAGTGTGTTACCTCATTTCAAAAGCAGCATGGTGGTTGAGGCTTACACAATTTTCTGATACTTTTGGAAAGTCATTTTTGTGACTAACTAATTTGCATTGATTTCTCAAAGTTAGGCTCCAAAATACCAAGAATTTATAGTGCTTTTAAATTCCTCGCAGGAGGATATGACAAAAACTAGTGCCTCAAATTTTATTTTGTTTCATAATAAATTCTTTACTATATTACTTCATCAGCTTCTATAACCAGTTTGGGAGTTAGTGTACTCATCATTTGACCTTTCTATACCATCACTGCTGTAATAATAATCTAGGAGGACAGTGTTTCCCTTATCTTTGCGAAATTTTCTCAGTGAAATTGACCAAAATTGAGAAACATTTATTTAATATCTTGTACTTTATTTCAAATGCACCTGATTTAAGGTGGTTTTTGGGATGAAATCACTTCTTTTCTCACAAATTGTCAAAACTCTGCTTGAGAATGATATGCAAATAAAGATGTATAGTTATGCTGAGAAATCTAGTGTATTAGATTCATTACATTTTGGGGTGGTACACAAGGTGAATATGAATAAGTTTGGTTTCATCACTGTTTACATTATTCAGGTCAACAAAAAAAGATATTGACCACTGTTGATTATTTGTATATAAACAAGGTTCAATTATGTGTTCCTTTCTTCACAGCGAATGGGAATTCTAGACGAGTTTCGTCGACAGTGCATTCTTATTACCAGAGACGAGTTGTGCCGGGGTTCATCGATAACAAGAGAAGCAACATCCACGTATTCGTCAGCTGTTGGAGATGAAGGTACATATGCCGTTTATTGTCTTTCCAACTATAATGCTCTTCACTACGTAAGCTGTAATGATTTGGGTCTGAATACTAGCCATGTTGGTTTAATTCTTTTGTTTAAAAGTACCGGTACACTTTGCCTGGTAACATATGGCCACTCACAAAAGCTAGCTTGTGAAAAAGTACAAATGATGCCCTGCTTTTCGTTGATGGAAGTCATTTGAGGGTCAAGGATAAAATTATGTTGTGAGTAGGGGTAATCACAGAATGAATTTTCACCGAGCACCCCGGTATTTGAAATTCTCCAGTGACTTTCTTTTCCTCATTCTTGCGTTTATTCTTTGATTTCACCGCTTTAAAGTGGTCAAAGCTGTGATAGTTAAAGGAGTTGTTTTATACTTGGATCACATTAACCACAAATCTGACTTTCCTGAACCCCATTTTTTGGGAAACACTCTGTGCTGTACCTTCTCCAGGTCATTCACAGGACCAAGCTATTTTTGCTCCGGAAGATCTTTTCCTCATTTCAGTCAAACTGTTAAAATGTACAATTTTGAACATATCGGTAATTATATTTGTGTACGTATTTTTCATAGATTCAGTTTGTGTGTACTACCAATTTGCATTGATTTCTGAAAGTAAGGCTCCAACATAAGTATCAATTTGCATTTAATTCTCAAAGTGAGGCTCCAACATAAGTACCAATTTGCATTTAATTCTCAAAGTGAGGCTCCCACATATGTGCTACCATTTGTATTTCCTGCTAGCATTGTTTGTTTTTCAAGGCTGTTTAGAAATAATGATTCAGATCAAATAGTCAATTTGTTTTTATTTAAACCATATTTTTATTTTCATTCATTTTTGACTCCCATGTGCGAAGCACAAAATGGGAGTCTTTGCAGTTAGTGTGTCTGTATGTGTGTGTGTATGTGTGTATGTGTGTGTGTGTGTGTGTGTGTGTGTGTGTATGTGTGTGTGTGTGTGTGTATGTGTGTGTGTGTGTGTGTATGTGTGTGTGTCCGACTGTTCCACTGCTATCTCAAGAACCATACATCGGTTTTTGATGAAACTTGGTGCATAGATGCTCTGGGCCAATGCGCAGATTTGATTAGGTTTTGGTAAAAATCCATGCTCGTTAATTACCTAATTTGCATGATAATTAGCTAATTTTTAGCTGTTCTATGACTGTTCCACTGATATCTAAAGAACCACTCATTGGATTTTGATGAAACTTGGTACATAGATGCTCTGAACATATGCGCAGATTTGATTAATTTTTGGTAAAAATCCGTGCATATTAATTACCTAATTTGCATGATAATTAGCTATTTTTTAGTGGTTCCATGACTGTTCCACTGATATCTAAACAACCACTCATTGGATTTTGATGAAACTTGGTACATAGATGCTCTGAACTAATGCTAGGTTTTGATTAGTTTTTGGTAATAATCCGTGGATACTAATTACCTAATTTGCATAATGATTAGTCAATTTTCGGTTTTTCCACTGATATCTCAAGTACTAATCATCACATTTCAATGAAACTTGGTACATAGATGTCATACGACACTGCACAGACCTGATAGTTTTTATGGTAATATCAGTACATATTAATTACCTAATTTGCATAATTAATTAATTTTCAGCATTTGATATAAGTAGTTAGCATTACATTTCAATGAAACTTGGTACTTACATACTCAAGACTATGCAGAGATCGATTGTTTTCGATAAATATTTGTGCACATTAATCACCTAATTTGCATAATTAGTTAATTTTCAGCTTTTCCACAGGTATCTCAAGTACTAATCATCGCATTTCAATGAAACTTGGTACATAGATCCTTTAGGACTATGCAGAGACCTGATTAGTTTTAGGGTAAATAATTGTGCATATTAATTACCTAATTTGCATAATTAATTTTCAGCTTTTCTACTGATATCTAAAGTACTAATCATCACATTTCAATGAATCTAGAATTATGCAGACCCAATTAGTTTCCGGTAAATATTTGTGCATATTAATCACCTAATTTGCATAATTAACCAACTTTCACACTGATATCTCAGGTACTATACATCACATATCAATGAATGTACATGGATGCTGTAGGACAATAGACAGACCTGAATAATTGTGGGTTAAAATCTGTACATATTAATTACCTAATTTGCATAATTAACCAATTTTAAGCTTTCACACTGATATCTAAAGTACCGTAAAAACTCCAAAATTTCGACCGGTTTTAAATAATTGGTGTTAGAAATGTGACGTGTTTTTAGAGTCAAAATTAAGGTGCATTTTCGGACGGTCGAATTTTTCAGAATAGAAATCAGCAAATGAAAAAATGGGGATGATAGACAGTGTGCTTCATTAGTTTTTAAAAAATGCAATGTCCGTCAATTGACGTAAACTTCCTCATGTTTCACGGTAAAAGCAAAGGTCGTGGCCGAGTTGTAACTCAAAATTTAAACAAAGTCATCAATCAGTGAGTATTATGACAAGCAAAACAAAACATCAAGACGCGGAGAAGAGGTCAGCACAAAACTAATAGGTCAAAAGACAAAGCTGTCTCGCACTACCTAGGAAAACTTGCGAATGTTCGAAGTACAGGTACCCATTGGACAAAAGATACATGGAAGTTTAGCAAACTATCTCCCCGACCCAGTGCAATGTATCTGGTTAGAATCAAAGCTCACGTGTCCCTTATTTGAGGGACCAAATTCTGCCGTAAATTCGCCCTTGGATTAAAAAATAAAATGGGATTTAAGAAAATAAAATGGGACTTTTAAGGTGTATTTTGGCGTCATTTTTCGGACATTTCAATCAATCCTGCCGGCTAAAATAGAGTCTAAGTTTTACCGTAGTCATTGACGTCTGTCTATTCAAGAGTACACGTGTATGATTTTTATCGTGACTATAAGCGTGAGCGGGTAAGCTTCCTTTTGAGAATGAGCTGTTATCACTGTGAACAATGTTAAATTATTCTTCAGATGACCAGTTTATCTTTTAAAAACAACTAATTTTTTTATTTAAAAAAAATCATGCCGTTTTCGCATCAAAATCCAAGCCAAAATATCGTACTACAACATCAATCTCTTCCGCATTGCGTTCAATAACATTAACATATTTAAATAAGCTATGGTAATTTGAACACGTTGGCATCATCCAGCTTTTTGATTGGTTAATTAGCGATTTGACCTATTTGACCTAAGAGAACATGGCGGATATCCTACAGCATCAAACGTTTATACGAGACCGGAATCATTCGCTTACGATGAAACTAAGTTGACTTTTATTTGTATTTCATAACCATTCAACAAATTTATTTTGTGTACATTATTATAATCACTACTGAGTACAGTAATAATCAACAATTCAGAAACGCAGCATGCCGAGATTTTTGTGTTCGTTTTTATTTGAAACTTCGCTTATTTAGAATATATTTTCGTTACCAATAAAATAAAAATCTCTCAGTATTCATGCCTTCGAGGAAGGTCCTGTTTGAACGCTCACATCGTTTGTTTTTTTCGTTTGGGGGAAAACTAAAACTGGTCGCAATTTTCGAATAAGAATGAGTTGGCAATTTCTAGTGGAGTCGAAAATTTGGAGGTAAATAAAACACGGAAACCCGGCAAATAAATAGGCGATCGAATTTTTAGAGGGGTCGAAATTTTGGAGTTTTCACGGTACTAATTATTCCATTTCAATGAAACTTAGTACAAAGATGCTCTAGGACAATGTACAAACCTAATTAGTTTGGGGTAAAAATCTGTTCATATTAATTCCCTAATAAGCATAATAATTCATAATTTTTTGGTTCTAATCACATTTCAATTAAACTTGGAGACATAGATTTTCTGTTACATTGCGCAGACCTCATTAGTTTTACACTCAAATCTGGTCATATTAATTTTCTGATTTGCATAATTAGTTTTCAGCTAAGTAATTTGGAATTATATTTAATGTGTCTCCAATACTCTCAGCACATGGGAGTTCTTTCTAAGCTTTCTGTGATTTTTTTATTTTATTGCTCTATTGAAATATTGGTGTTGAAAATTCCTTAGAAACTGCTGTGATTAAAACCATATTTGAAATATTAATTGATTTCTGACAGTTCGCATCATGTACAAGGATATAATATATTTTATTCAAGTTAATTTTTTGGGGGAACCCTTTGTGTTGCTTGCTTATCCTAGTTACATATGGTAGGGTGTATAGTTTGTGAAAAAAGTACAATATGGTATTTACTTTGTATGTGTGAAAGTAACAAATATATTGGTAAAGTCTACATTATTGACATTTTATTGCTTTATCCAGGGTCTAACTCATAAGTTTTGATGGAATAACTCTTTACAATTTTAGAAAATTAGGTTGTCTGCAATTAACTGTGATGATGCAGTTTCTTTTTGTGCAAACTTGAATATCCCAATTCAACGCCGTGATCAGCATTTTAATGGGAGCTTGATTATTGATTTAATCACCTCTGAGGGCATTAAGTCAGTTTGTATCTCTTTCATCCCTGGTTATTGCCATTTTATGATTTTTTCTGTCTACAGCGAATCGACCGGCTTCAGACCATCAGTTCCAAGAGCATAGTTTCTCCTCTCTTCAGTGGTGTGACAAGTGCAACAAGTTTATGTTTGGTCTGGTACGACAGGGCTTGCAGTGTCAAGGTATGGCCCCTCTTTTTTAAATGGATAATTCCATTACCCACAGTTGATGTGGGTCAAATAGAGTATAAGCCAGTACAAGGCCAGACAGTAATATATAAGTCACAAGGTATTCTGCATCAGCATCAGCCAAAAATACACTGTAAACTGCTTACAGGTGAGACTAATTTTGTGTTTAGGTAATGACAACGAATTTTGTAACTGGGAAAATTCACTGGGGTTATAGTGACATTTTGCAAAATTGTGTCCCCAGGAATACTATTGATTAAAAAAAATTAAACGATTTTCAGAATATTGTTATTAGGCATTATATATTGATAGTAAAATTGAAAGATATGAACTTTTTCTGTAAACTGTCAAACTGTCTTGGGATTTTAGTGGTACTTTCCACTCTTGGCATTTTCACCTTATCCCCTTGGGTTTCATAGTCCTTGTGAATATTAGGCTGATCTGTGTCTACTCTGTCACATGTGTCTCAATATTTGCTGTTCTCTGCATCTTAATTAACACCATAATTTTTTTCGCTAAAATTTTGGTTTAACATTTCACACATTTTATGTATTTTTCTCTAATTTCTCTGTTTAATTTTATCATATTTAATCGGTCTTGTTAATTCAGTGAAAAGTGTCAAAAATTGCCTTTGAAAGGTGTCTGCTTTGTTGTGGCAACCAGCCTAGTAAAATTGTATAATTTTCGAGAGTTCCTGTTTGAAATATTCTGAAAATCACAATCAAACCAAACTTCTGTTCAGTGTGATTATATAAACATATGGGAGTGAAATCAAACGTGAGTATTGTCATCACTAAATACATGTACATACAATATCATTCATATTTTTGTTTTCTCTTTGCACAGTCTGTGGCTTCAGCTGCCATCGTTGCTGTGCAATGAACGGATTACCGGTTTGTCTGGTGGACACCAAGGAAAGATCCAGAAGAGACAGCTATGGTCCAGGTAAGTTAGTGCTTGTGATGTCCAAGAATTCTGGCCCACCTAAGTTAATTTAATTTCAGAGAAGTTAGTATTGATAAACTTATTTCCATGGACCTAGAAGTTTGTTTTAAGCTAGATGAGTTGATCTGATCTAATGCTTCTAGACCAGCTTGGTTTAGCGTAGATTAATGTGGACCTTGTTAAAGTTCATAGAAATTTTGAGGTACTGTAAATGAGAAATGTTCAATATGTTTAATTTAAATTTCTGTTTAATTAGCAGATTTTATGTTGCATGCATATACAACTATGTTTTAAAAATCTCTGGTTCTCGGAGAAAATAATACAGAATATTCACTGGGTTTTAAATTACTGCATTTAACTATCAGCAAAATAAGATAAAATAAAATAAATAAAATCCAGCTAGTAGTTAAACTTTGTAGTTCATTTTCATTTTTGCTTCTGATTATGTGTCATACCTGCAAAAGTACTATTGAATTTTTTTCCCAGTGACTATTTCCGGGGCTGTGCTTTAGGTTGATTATGCAATCGGTGTACTGACTAAAATAAAATGTATCTTTCATGAACAGATAACCCTTCCTAGGATAGTTGAAATTATTGATTTCATCTACGTCCGTGCATTTTCCAAACCCTCGATAGATAAAAGAACAAAAATCCAAAATTGATTATTGAGTAGGCAACATATCGATATCGTTATGACGATACAACCACAGACATCAATATTGTACTCACTGAAATTTGAATCATTTTCACATTCAAAAAAAAAAGGACAAGGTGAGTTGGAATTAAATTCTGTCATATCGTATAACATTTGTTATATAAGCTGGTAAGATTTGATTGTACGTGGATAGGATTTCCATCAATCAAATCAAACTGTGTCATCTTATTCATGTCAAATAAAGACGTTTTTTATGGAATCGATTTCCTGCGATCGACATACGAATAACCCAGTTTGAAAGATTTATTACTTAGAAAACTGTAATTTTCTGTAAACTTTGATGTAACATTTATTGGGAAAAATGGGAAAACCATAATAATGACAATGAAAATTGTATCCAGCAGGCATCAGTCTGAACGGTCAATAAAATCAAAAATCTAAAGAAAAATCTAAAGAAAATTTGCTGTTACAAAATTTTAGAATTTTCCTAGTCTAAGAATTCTATATCTGTCTGTATGACGGCTATTTACACACAGCGTTTGTCATGCTTCTAGAATTTACTGTGTTTTGATGCTTTAAGTGTTTGTGAAGTTTAAATTATTTGTCTTAGTCACCTGACTTTAATAGTCACCTGACTATGGTACATATCATTCCCAGCAGTAACGTATCACTAAATTGTACTTCAAACTTTTTGTAGCAATATACATGATTAATGTCATCATTGTGTCTCTTCTAACAGTGTAGCACAAGAAAACCCAAATAAAAGACCATTTTTATCGCTGGTATAAATGAAAATAGTATGTTATAATGACAACTAAAAAAAACGCTAAGAAAAGGTATTATTTCGGTCAATTTTGAAAATCTTCAGCAGCCTACTACAAACATCTCACCTAATTAGCATAATGGATAATACTAGCCAATGGCGTCACTCGTATCACCCTACTCTATGAACAAGTGATATTACATGACTATTTACATCATGCTCAAGTTGCTATAGAAACTAATATTTTTGGCTCAATTTCATGTCTTTCATGTAGACAACATTTTGCGAAAGTCACTGTGACATTGTATCTTCCAGACCCACGTCAAAATGTCACTAACTATAACTGCACTGCCTTGCAAAATTCACAAAATGTCTCACCTGAAATTAAAGAAGTTTAGAATAGTATAGCCTACTACATTGTATAAAAGTAAAACCATTTATTTCCACTAATATTTCCAATATTAAGTTTTATTGTTATTTGACATATGTGGATTTAATTTAGTGAATTTTTCTTATCAGCGAAAATAGTGGAATTAAAATCCAGTCAATAATTAATGTATCGATATTCACACTTCTTCACTGGTGTAAAATATCAAATTCTTCGCTGCTGAATTAAGTATATTTTGCTGGTTGACTTTTCACATCAGAATGGTTTTAGGGTCACCTTGCCATTGGAAAAATGACAGCATGTAGATGAGCCATTATGATTAATGGATATTATTCAATTAATTGTCGTAAATTTTCATCTCGCCAGACTGCATTGTATAATGCTGGTACTCTCATTTAATGTATGATTCTACATATAATCATTGTAGTTTATCATTGTCCTAAGGTCAGACTATTATTGCCCGGAATGTAATGTGGGCAGGGGATATAGTGGTTACCGCCGTCTGTCCGTCTTCCCGTACAGAATCGCAACTAAAAAAATTCAACACATGGCTTTGAAATTGATGAGGCATGCGTTGTACTATCCACTAATCTTGTGGATAATACTATCTTTGCCGTCACTCGCATCAACAGGCTTCACAAATAAGTGATATAATATGACTATTTACATAGTGATTTAACAAGATGCTACAATTACTGTAAAATTTTTGTTATTTGTTATTTTCATTGTTATTTTATGAGGACAGCATTTTGTGAAAGTCACTGTGACTTTGTGTCATTAGGACTCAAGTGAATCTGTCACTACTGCAGTACTTTACTGACTCCTAGAATTCGTGAAAATGCGTCTCCTGTGAAATAATTTAATTAAAAGCAGTTTTCAGTAGTCTTGCTTACTTAGTATGAAAAAAAACAAATACTTGAACCGAACCACAGTGACTATATATGTATTATTTTCTCACTTGTGTGAAATATCAAATTATTGTTCTGCTTAAATATGCATATTTTGCTAGTTGACTTTTCACAACAGAATGGTTTGAGGGTCACCTTGCCATTGGAAAATGCCAGCATTTAGATGAGCCATTATGATAAATGGATATTATTCAATCAATTGCCGTAAATTATCATCTCGCCAGACTGCATTGTATAATGCTGGTACTCTCATTTGATGTATGGTGTTATCATTTTAATTTATTATACTGTCATAAGGTCAGAATATTTATTATTCCCTGACATGTAGTGTGGGCAGGGGTTATAGCGGTTACCATCGTCCATTTGTCTGTTCATACAGTCATAATAAAAGAAATTGAACATTGCCAATCTTGATATTTACAATGGCCATACAGATTTGGTGGAAAAATAGATGTGAATTGCATGCTAATTTGCATAAATTATAGAGCAGTGAAAACTTTCTCTTCAAATTAAAATTCAACTCTCACCATCTTGAAACAGTATACATATGGTGGTCATACTGTTTTGGTGAAGACAAGATTGCCCACTGATTTTCTAACTCTATCACTACCTCCTCAATTGAGATGTACTGTATACAATACTCAGTAGATGGTAGATAGTACACTACCTCCAATCAAAACAGTAACCTCTACCAACTCCAGGTGAAATAATGTTGAAATAACCATGCAAATGCAATTTGTCGACCATGCAATGCATCGTGGGTAATTTAGCTAATGCTGGTTCTTGAATATTCCAAGTATTGCATTTTATCACTTGTGCAATGAATCATTGGAGATGTATGCAAATATGATTAGATGTGTTATAATTTGGCAAATTGCAATGCATCTTGGGAAATTATCTCAATATAATATTTTCATTCAATTTAATTATGAACTGTGTGCATATTATTGTGATGAGATTACAAGTAGCTTTGCAAATGCATTTAATATCAGAAACAAAAATATTTATCTGTGAAAATGAAAATTTGTCGTAGTAGCAAGTATTTCACTGTGTTCCTTACCCCATATAATGCCATAGTTGTACCATTGATTGCAGGTCTTGACTTAATTAAAATTTTATTTTAGTTTTTGTCAACTGCCTATAAAAAATCACTTTTAAGTGTTGCTAAAATTGACCAATTTGTGCGCAATTACAGAAACACATTTCCTCTTTTATAATTACATAATAATCCTGTAAATTATTTTAACTTGAAACTAGAACACATATTTAGAGCAAAGCCCAAAACTTCACAATAATGAGATCTTGCCAAAAATGGTACTTTAGTACAGCATGTGAAAAATAAAAACATTTTCAACCCAAATTGTATTACATTTACTTTATGTGACTTTTAGTGATATGTTGTGAATCCCAAAGAGTTATCTTGCCTAAACAAATTTTTCACTTATTTTTTCAAATATTTTTGATCAACACCTGTAGCCAGTAGGTTCAAAATTAACAAATAAAGTAGAGACAAATTAAGACTGGAAAAAGTTTGGTATTTCAAAAGTTTAACCTTCTCGCTACCCTCTTTTCATCACAAATTCACAAAATAGTCTACACTTTCTTTCAGAAGTTTGGAACAAAAATAGCCAAATTTTTTGAGTAAAACTGTAAACTGACTTAAATTTTGTCCATTGGCCCCAAAATTAGGGTTCATTTCCAGAAATATTGAAGAATACAAGAAAAAAATTTGGGCGAGAAAATCATTTGGTGAAAAGGTTAGGCATGTATGGTTACCTGTACTTTATACTTGACAGGTACTTTATGGTACTTATTGTAGACATGAAATCTATTGAATATCATTGCTAATTGAGCCTTCTCAATTCAGCTCTTGGCTATCAAATTTTGATATTGCTCAAATATAGAATTATAATAGGATGAAGACCTTGTTAGACATCTATGTATTAAGGCTGATTTTAATCTTGTTTTGACTTGATAGATGCATACAAGGATATAGCATTACACATTAATAACTTCATTATGTAAGCGATCTCATTTAATTAACAAATATATTGATCCAGATGTAACCTTGTCCATTATGCTATGAGGTCATACTGTTGTCATCTTGTGGCAGTTGTAAGATTATAGTTTTGAACATAATCCAAATAGCTGTCTAATATTTTCAGAATACACACATATCAGCAGTGACAATTTCATGCGTAGTTCGAACTCTTTCGGTACATGATTGGTGGCATTTTTGAGAAATCTACAATGGTATGCATTCAAGTTGAAACATGCATTTTACGATTTAGTGCAAAGACCTTGTATGGTTGTTTGATTATCCTTGTTGAATTCAATATTCTTTTCTGCTTCTATTGTCTGATGTATGTTGTGAAAATTGTTTGATTTATCGGCTGTTTTTGACGGTAATCATTAACCTCAATCGGTTGCACCATATAACGCAAACCGAGAGAGTAGAAATACTAGTGACCCGCTGCTCGTACCGCTAGTTGGAGGAGGTGAAAAAAAGCAAGAACGAGAGCGAGAGAACAGTTTATTCTTCACATAAATTATGGTATCACTACATGTATGCACATTTAGTTGACAATTTTTGTTTTCAATATTTCAAGCAGTTACCATGGTGATGTTATTTCATCATCTTCTTGACATTATGCTCAGTGAACAATATGGTTCATGGTTTCAAAAAGCGCATAATTTATTTTAATACTTCCATGTGATGTGTGTTGGCTCTCAGTAATCTATGGAAAAACTATTTTTGAACCAGTAACTGAGCTAAATCTCTACAGCGATCCAAACATGTCCTTGTACCTGCCCCATTGCTAATAACGTGATTGTTAATTTGACTACTATATTCAATATAAGGGAAATGATTATATCCAATTATGCTCGGCAGCAGTGACCTAATTTTTTTCTGGTCAGGGACAACTGACCATGCGCAATAATATACATAGCATCAGCTGATGTCTCATTATAGAGGATTTAAATACGTCTGTTTTAATATCAATGATGTGGTCAAAATAAAAGATAATTCTCTCAGTTTAGAGGGAAAAATGGAAATAACTTATGTTCCATACACAGAAAAGTAAATGTATTTCTTGTGCTCAATCCATTTATTTTAAAATGAAATATGATAAAATGTGAAGTGAAAATTAATAAATGCTGACAAAGCCATCTTATTTGGCCTTAGTGAGAGGTTCAAGAAATGTCATGGACATTGGCGCATAGTCATTAGCAGGACGAGGTAACACGTATGTAGCTTTATTTAATTATAGCGTCACATCATTTTTTTGGCCTTTCTCCAAAGGTCAATTGTGAACTGCATGATGGGAGGGTTTAGTCAATAGGCTAAAAATAGAAGTGACTAGGTGAAGCGGTCTATCAGTTGAGTTCTCACTCTGTGCATGTGCGGTAATCAGACTAATGCAAGACTGAAATTTTATCGATGGGCCACTTGATAATGGATATGTGTCCTTTCGTTTTTACAGAATCTATTTTTAACCAAGACCTAACCATGCAGTTTGATCCATCAGAAGCGGAAGCGCCACTCGTCGTTATAAAGTGTATAGAGATGGTTGAAGAAAGAGGTATGGATGTAGAGTTGATATATCGCCAGAATGTCTCAACATTGGCTATTAATAAAATCAAGCAGGCGTTCAACGTTGAGGTGCAGCATGTTAACCTAGCAGCGTATGACATCCACTGTATTGCTGCAACGCTTAAGATGTACTTCAGTGAGCTTCCTAACCCCCTCATTCCCTCAGAGATGTATGCAGATTTTGTCAGTGCAAGTTGTAAGTATTAAAAGCATTTTTTTTTTATTCATTTATGTTATTTGATTTTTGCAGGTTTTTTTGCCCATTTCTCATTTTTTTTTCATTAAATTTTACGACAATCAATTTGCAATGATTTAAGTTTCCATGGAAATGTGTGCTGGTTTATTCAGCTAAGAAATGGTATCATAGAGAAAAACAAAATTTATAATGAATTGAAGACAATAATTAAATTTTTACTAAATAATACTAAATACAATACCTAAACTAATGATATTTTTTTATTAAAACTTAACTAACAACAATGAAATGCTATTAGGTACCAGTATTCGTAACTTGTGTCCTTGTTGCTGCTGGACCTTCATTTATTTCCTCTTTTGTGTTTTATGTGCTGGTATAGTCCCCTTTGTTTTCTGTCAAGGTTGTTCATTGCTATGTAGCTATTGTTTAAGCATTGAACATACGTTGAATTTGTTTTAAATTATAAACCTTTTCATTGATTTGCATACAATATATTTTGTCTGTCTAGGTCAGGGTTGATTAATTTAATTTGTAGTTACGGTTTCCACTGCACTTCGTTGTGATCAATGTTAATTATATTTGGACTATGTTGTTAACAAATTTGCCTTTGTGTTATTGAGTGAAATTTTCCATCCTTGGTATTATTTGTGAATTATTAATAAATCCTCAACATGTTGAGACAAGCACACTGCATTGCATCATGCATTGCTTGCTTGCCTTATTTCTAATTGGCTAAAAGCAGCTGAGTGAAATTATGGGATATTCATTATTATACTTGCAGCGCGTCATGGGTTGTTTGCTTTATTCATTTCTGATAGGCTCAGGGCATTCGTGTGAAACTATGGGATATTCATTATAATACTTGCAGCTTTATTCATTTCTGATAGGCTCAGGGCAGTTGTGTGAAATTATGGGATATTCACTATTCAAGTTACAGAGCATCATGGGTTGCTTGCTTTATTCATTTCTGATTGGCTCAAAGCAGCTACGTGAAATTATGGGATATTCATTATTATACTTGCAGCTTTATTCATTTCTGATAGACTCAGGGCAGTTGTGTGAAATTATGGGATATTCACTATTCAAGTTACAGAGCATCATGGGTTGCTTGCTTTATTCATTTCTGATTGGCTCAAAGCAGCTACATGAAATTATGGGATATTCATTTTTATACTTGCAGCTTTATTCATTTCTGATAGGCTCAGGGCAGTTGTGTGAAATTATGGGATATTCACTATTCAAGTTACAGAGCATCATGGGTTGCTTGCTTTATTCATTTTTGATTGGCTCAAAGCAGCTACGTGAAATTATAGGATATTCATTATTAAACATCATAAGATATAATCAGCTATTATTTTCTGAATAAAATTACAAGATGCAATTGGTTTTTGTGCTTGCAATCCATCACGGTAGATTTATTTAATTCCATATTTGTATGATTGTTTGTATTCAACACTCTAGGATAATAATTTATATTTACACACCAGTTTGTAAATACGGTGGAATACTTTATTTTCGCTGGAATTAATTTTCGCTGAAAAGGCTTTTTGGGAGTTTTGCTTGGAATTTATTTTCACTGATTTTTGATGAGTGTAATGTGAAATATAGTATATTCGCTGGATTTTATTTTCATGGAATCATCCCTTCAGCGAAAATAGCAAAAATAAATTCCAAGCGAAAATAAAGTATTCTACAGTAATTTGCAAACTAATTAACTTTTCCTTCCAGTCCAGTTCCGTCCAAAAAGGGAGAGACGACACTAAAAAATTTTAACTTTTTTCTTCTCCTCTTTGTTTGATTTATAGCTATTCGAGATGACAGTGACAGCACTGCACGACTGCTTGAACTAACCAATCAGCTATCAGAACACCATAAATGCACTCTGGAATACTTGCTTCGTCATCTGAACCGTGTTTGTCAACATCCACACAATAAAATGACTGCTAAAAATTTGGCTTCTATATTTTGCCATTCCTTGCTTTGGCCACCAAGGGAAACAATGCTGTAAGTATACTTATCGGTTTATATTCAATCTACTCTAACTTTGAACGGTTATCTTTATTTGATATAGTCAAGAAACTTATTACAGAACTCCAGTTTGAAACTCAGAATGTTGATACAAAACTCTACACATGTTGACGTGAACTTTAATTCATTTTATCTTGGTCACGGAGCTACGTTTTAATGTTAAATTTACAGAGTTTATGTATTCTACAAGAATGCACCAATTATCGAGTATTGCCGCCGAGGGTAATGTGAATTTCATAGACATTATGTCCAACTATAATATTAACCAAATTAATCTGTCTCAACCTAGAGTATAAATTCAGGGGCATGTGCCAAGTTAGTATATGACAAATGTCCTTATTAGTTTGAAATGTTAGAATGAGCACTGATTACTCAGATATTATTTTTTAATGAGAAAAACTATCACTTAGCTGACAGTGACTGTTTTATTGTGGAAAACTGGACTCAACCACCCAGGAATAGCAATGTGTTAAAAGTTAAAAGCAACCTGCTGTGGTAGATTTCATGTCAGCCTAGGGAAATTGTTGAAAGTCTAAATAAAAAAAACATTGCACCAAACTTGTGACAGGGAAAAATATGGTATTTAAAAAGATTAATAAAGTAGTTTTGTTTATGAGAATCTCCCAGTGTACGTCCCATAGTAAAGCATGCAGCAGGTGCACTAAAATAACACTGCTTTGGTTTATTCTCTCATAATACTCTGCAACATCATTGAGTGCGGTAATTGTGAGACAAGTTTGTAATTATTTTTTTCTCCATCGTACGCTTCTATAGGCAAGTGCTACAGAATTCTGACGCCCACCGGCGAATCATGGAACTGCTTATAAAAAGAGGTGTGTTGTCGGAAGAGGACGCACTGCCAGGTTGGTAGAGTATTTTTTATTTTAATAAGTTTAATTTTAGCTAATAGTGCATTATGTATCAAAACTAAACAGACCATTTTCATCTTGTAGAACGACCACCTCCAATCCCACCGCGGGGTCGTGAAAAAAGCATTGATATGTCACCTAGAAGTTTAGAAGAAGCAGAATGGTACTGGGGAGATATTTCAAGGTGGGTACAACTTATTGTGATTATGAGAGTTTTGTTTGTGTGTTTTCTGTATAGAATGATTCTTTTCTGGGTATTCAGATTACTTTGCAGTTCATTTATTATATAAGGGCATGAGTACTGAATTAAAATTACATTTTTAGTAAGAATGAAGTTATTATCATATTGAAATGAGTAAACATGGTGATATTTTTGATTATTAGCATGCTTGTCAAAAAAATCATTTTCCAGCTGTCTAGGCACTATTTGTATATGCATAGTCAGATGACTAGGCACTGTATGTATATGCCTAACATTTTACTCAATATGTGTTCAATTGACACCACAAAGATCACTTTGACTCACTATTTTAAACAAAAATAAAAAACTATGAAAAAATTTATAATAATATGCAGCCTTTGCTCTTTAATCGATAATGATAATTTAAAAAAAAAATGTTTTTCTCTGCAGAGATTATGTGAATGAAGTATTGAAAGATACTCTTGATGGGACGTTTCTTGTGAGGGACGCGACTAATAAGGCGAGTGGTGGATACACTCTCACTTTGAGGTAAGTAACGAGAAACTATTGATCGAAACACGCATGTAAACAACAACCTGTATGTCAATTTTCAAAACATTTCGTCTGAAAACTTATCTTGTCAAGCTGGTTCTGAATCTCAATAAAAATGTCACATGATGAAATAAACATTTGCTAAAACATTTGTTAAAATGTTAATGATGCGACTTGCGCCAGGTTGTCTTAAATGTGAGTTCATCATGATTAAAATATGACCTACATCGAATTATAATAACTACCCACTCTGTGAACTTGTTTTATAGTGCAAAATTTTACCATTCTAAATGCCTTGTGAAATTTGCAAAATTAATTAAAAGTACTTGTATGTATTGCAACTATACTAATAATTTACACTAAGCTAGGGAACACTTATATTATGTATATAAGCTACTAGTATGATGTCTCTAGACCAAGCTAAGATTGGCATATATGAATGTCTGAAAATTTCTCTAGATAGGGAGACTTTGTTTTCGAAGTTCTGAATGAGCAATAGATAACAGGTGTGCTCTTTTCCTGGCTCTGTACATTACAATACTGTTTGTTAGTCCAATTAGAATTTTAAAATGAATGTTTTTTGTTTTTTTAACAGGAAGGGTGGGAGCAACAAGTTAATAAAGATCTATCATAGAAACGGCAACTACGGCTTCTCTGAACCACTCGGCTTCAAGTCGGTGATTGACCTCATTGATCACTATAGAGACGTGTCGCTAGCTCAATATAATAAAAAACTTGACGTTAGACTTCTCCATCCTGCGTCCAAGAAAACTGAACAGGTGAGTGATTAGTTTATGTCCTGTATTCTCAGAAATCATATCTATCATATTTGTGATTTAAAATTATATTTTAAGTCACTTGTCTTGCAGTTCTCAACAAAACATAAACTTTTACGAAATGTTGTAACTTCACTAACTCATGAAAATGTGTCTCTGTTGGAACTAAAAAGATTGACAGTATATTTTTAAATTGTTGTGTAAAACTTTGTGTTCACTTGTATTTCATATTTTCATTTTCCTACCTGAAAACTGTTGCTTTATTTCGCTGCCAATTTTGTTTTGGTTGAGTAATCAAATCTGTTACCATAAGAGTTAAAGTCATAAAACATATGGGGAATGAACATTTGTTAAATAACAGCTGTAAACAAACACAGCATAACCGATAAACATGTTGACTGTAAAACGTTTTATTTCATGAGATACAAACGTGATTTACAGGGAAATCTCAATATGTTGCAGAGGTGAGCATATCATTATGAATCCCTCATGGAAGTTCATTCAAAGTGGTTTCAGCCAAATTTCATCTAAGGAAAAGCGAAAGTAAAAGTGAATTGCATTATAAAATGAGATTAGACAAATGCACAATATGTACAATAGAATACTTTACTGAAATTTATTTTTTGTTTGTGTGATTTCCCAACAGCCCGAGGGACAAGACAGTGATATCGAGAAGGTGAAGGAGAAACTACATGAAATCAACGATGAATACAAAGACAAGACTGAAAGTTACGACAAACTTTATGAAATGTACAACAAATCAACACAAGAAATTCAGCTTAGGAGACAAGCTTTGGAGGCTTTCAATGAAACAGTGAAAGTTTTTGAGGAACAAATAAAAGTACATGAAAGTCACCACAAAGACGCAATCCCTGCTGAGGAGAGACAGAAGTAAGTACAAAACAAAGGATTTTAGTGATTTTGTCACTAGAGGGCGCTGTGGGTCTAATTGGTTGTTTCATAAACTCTCTTTTTTTTTTTTAATGAATGTTTTTTCACATCTACAGATTGATGGAAAACTTCCGACTCTTGCAGCTGAGACTGGACGACATCCTTTCAAAGAAAGAACAGTTGGAACAAGAACTGAAAAGACAAGCAGAAGAGAACAGAAATCTAGACCGAGAAATGAATAGTTTAAAGCCAGACATCCTGCAGCTTAGAAAACTCAGAGACCAGTATGTCATGTGAGTTGTCAGCCAATTTAAATAGGTTTGCATAAAACCATGTTAGATTTAGTTCTTCTAATTTTCGTGGCCTAAAAAACAAAAGGTTACTGTGTGGAGAAGGTAGATTGCTTTTCTCATTACTGTATAGAAAGAGTAGATTACTGTTCTTGTTACTGTATAGAGAGGATTAATTATTTTTCGTTACTGTATAGAGGGGATTGATTACTGTTCTCATTACTGTATAGAGGGGATTGATTACTGTTCTTGTTACTGTATAGAGGATTAATTATTTTTCGTTACTGTATAGAGGGGATTGATTACTGTTCTCATTACTGTATAGAGGGGATTGATTACTGTTCTCATTACTGTATAGAGAGGTTTGATTACTGTTCTCATTACTGTATAGAGGGGATTGATTACTGTTCTCATTACTGTATAGAGAGGATTGATTACTGTTCTTGTTACTCTATAGAGAGGATTAATTACTGTTTTCGTTACTGTATAGAGGGGATTGATTACTGTTCTTGTTACTGTGGACAGAGAGTATATTACTGTTTTTAGTCCCTGTTCGGACACAGTCCGAAAATGGGGACTTATGTTTTGACTTCCGTGTGTGTGTGTGTGTGTGTGTGTGCGTGCGTCTGGACCTGTATCTTAGAAATGCCTATACTAATCACAATCAAACTTCACACATACATCATACATGATATTATACAAATGTACATCAATTTGTTTCACGATCTGATTCAAGATGGTCCAATGGCGGCCATTTTTGTGCTAAAAATCATCAAAATCAAGCATTTCTCAGCTGCTTACAGATGGATTTTGTTCAAACTTTGTATATACATTAGACACTATAAGACCTTGATGCACATCATTTTGTTTCCTGATCGTATTCAAGATGGCCGAATGGCAGCCATTTTTGTGCTAAAAAATCCTCAAAATCTACCATTTCTCGGCTGTTTACAGATGGATTTTGTTCAAACTTAGTATATACATTAGACATTATGGGACCTTGATGCAAATAATTTTGTTTTTCAGATAAGATTCAAAATGGCCGACTGGCGGCTATTTTGTATTAATGAATGTGGTTCTCGTGCCATATCTCTGACTTGCTTTCATATCATGTCATAGATAAACAGATATATTGGTTTGACTATCCTATTCAAAATGTCCGAATGGTGGTCATTTTTGTGCTAAACAATCATCAAATATCAAGCATTTATGGGTGGATTTTGTTCAAACTTGGTACATACATTAGACATTGCGGGTTCCTGATGCTCGTCATTTTATTTTTCAGATTGGATTCAAAATGGCTGACTGGCAGCCATTTTGTTTTAATGATTGGGCTTCGCGAGCCATATCTCTTAAATGCTTTGACTTAGTATATTTAAATTTTATATATTCTTTATACATCATGTTATATATATACATGTTAAATTTAAAAAAAATCATGTTCCCAACATGGTTATATTCCAGCTATATTACTATAAACAAAACTATATATCTTAAATTTGATAACTAACGGGGACTGTGCCATGCATGGCTTGTTGTTACTGTACTACCGGTAATTCATTACATTATTACCCAGCCGATTTATTGCTAGTGCCTCTGTATGTTGTCGTAATCATTTTAATTTGTTTTTGTTTTTCTGCGCTTCATTTATTTGATTTTGTCTTTTATTACCCTCAGGTGGCTTGGTGCTAAGGGAGTAAGACATGATGATATCAACTTTCTTCTTGGTGTTTCATCCAGGAATGAAGTGTAAGTATACGTAAACAAAAAAAAAATTGTCTGAATCAAACTGATTAGTATTCTTGCCTTGTCTTCTCCTAGTATTGAGGGTGTATGTGCCCTAATTCTGATTTATCTACTGTGTTCAAAAGCATCAACCACTCTAACGATACACAATTACTTCTCAGAACTTTTTTTTAGCCTGCCATCTGGTGTGGATCTCACAATATGTGTGTCACTGTTACCTGATCTCTCAGTCAACTTAATACCGAATGATTCACCATCACCTAATTCATGACTTTGATTTTTCACAAAGTGGCTGTTATTTCGTTTTTTTCAATAAATTTTAATCTTGATATTTCAGATATAGCATTAAAATTTTTGAAAGATGTGAAATTCTACTATTGCAAGTTTTAACTTCCATATTGCCATGACAACTATTGGTAATATAATGATACCATGTTTATTGATTTAACTTTATACTCAGAGCTTAAAAAGATTGTAATTTCTTTACGGTGATATTAAAGTGTTATTATTATTATTACCAAATTTACATAACTCAGTTTCTGCCACTTAACCATCTATATAATCTGTGTATGTTTTGCTTTGTAACAGACCACAAGATCAGATGGCATTTGATGTTGACTCACTACCCCACCATGAAGAATCTCTCTGGTTCTTCCCTAATATTTCAAGACAAGAAGCGACGGATATGCTAACTAACAAGCCAAACGGGACATTCCTCATAAGAACTGCTAGTCGGTCTGGCAGCTATGCATGCTCATTAGTGTAAGTACACTAATCTGAAAAGTTAATTGGCCACAATTTTTTTTAGCTCCGCTGTCGACTTTGTCGAGCGGAGCTTATCATATGAGTGATTATCCGCCGCTGTCCGTCGTCCAGTGTCCGTCGTCCGTGTCAATGTTTTACTTTTTCGACTTCTTCTTGAAAACTACAAGCCTGAATGCTTTGATACTTGGTGTATATGTACCTTGGGTAGACCTCTCTCAGATTTGTTCATTTCATGATCATATCTTCAATTCTCTAATTTTGGTGAATATTTTTGTCATTTTTGGTAAAAAGTGATATTTTCGACTTCTTGTTAAAAACCACAAGTCCAATTGCTTTGATATTACATATATAGGTACTACATGTGGACCACTCCCAAATTTGTTCATTTTCTAATGATATCTTCTGTTCTTTAATTGAAATGTGCATTGCTAACAGAGGAGCTATCTCAGCCGAGAGGCTGCTTGTTTTATTTAAACTGGGAATTTGAAAACAGAGAGAGAGAGAATTAGTTGTAGTTGTTGCTGCCTAGTCTGTAATCTTGCCTGTTTTGGTATTGTCGTCATTTATATTTACACAAGTACTTACTCCGACTGACGTCATGGCATCAACTCAGACTCAGTAGTACATGTACTTGTTACTGTCTCATTCAAGTTCAAGTTGCTGGTAAACATTGACAATAACTTTCACCTTTTTGCCATCTAATTATTTTCTTTTGTTTTACAGTGCAAATGGTGAGGTTAGGCACTGTGTGATAAACAAAACACAGAATGGATATGGATTCGCAGAACCTTACACGATTTACCATTCTTTGAAAGAACTTGTGCTACACTATCAACAGAACACTCTTGCGTTACACAACGATCAATTAGACACAAATTTGTCATATCCAGTCGGTGTACCAACGCCGCTAAATGAACCAGATCTCCCGCGATGATCAACGTTTAGAAGAAAACAAACTTTATTTTGTACATATCAACACATGTTTTTTCAGATGTTAAGTGAACATGCAGTTAAACAACAACAAAATTGGCTGATTGAGTGTTTAAAAAGTGGTTTCTATCCTACAATCACAGCATGGGGAATGTGAAGGAGAAGTGACTATTAGATGCAGCTTAATGATTACGATTTGCTAAGGAATGGTTAGATGCAACTACTGATAATAATCAGGGCATATGATGATAAAACAAGATCACCTAGCATTGTATTCAATCTATCGATAGTTTTAAACAAACTGCCTTCTTTATCGTGAAAACGAAACTTATTTTTCAAAAACTGTAATGTTCATATTTAATACTGATCACACAATAACCAAAAATTTACATGTTTCTTGTTCAAATTTCTTTCTGGTTTAATTATTAATTATTTAATTGGTATTTACATTGCCAAAGTCATGATTGATTTGATGTTTTGTAAATGGACTTGGATCCGGCAGATGTGAAATGAGTGGCAAAATATTGTCAATACATTGAGACTTGTGTGCCCTTGTTTATCCAATCTTGGTGAAATATCTGTGCTGTAAAACTAATTTTGATTCATCATGTTAAAAGTTACCAATCGTGTGTTCGGTTATATTTTTTATTTTTATTCTTCTTGGAGTGTAAATGCTCAACTCAAATCATTTTGTATATATTCGTACAAGTAAATTACACTTTTCCATTCCCTTACAAGGTTAGCGTATTCCAGTTGATTCAACAAATTGCCTGTTGACATCACAGTTATACCATTCTTGTAGAGACCGTCCACAGGCAATGTGTTAATGAATTGGTTGTACCACTAGCAAAGATAAGGGTGGAAAGGCTGAAAAACCTTTGTGAAATTTACTATCTGCAGTGCTATATTCAGATAAAAACTGATAAAAAATGCAGTGATATTTTTGTCAGGTTGTTTTTTAAAGTAGATGGTCCTTTTTTCTTTTTCTTTTTTGCAATGGCAGAATATTTTTTTCTAAAAACAAGATCATTTCTTTTGTATGGATAATTTTTATCATTTTTTTTTTTTGTAATCAGTGTTGAAAAATAGAGGTTCGGGCACAAAACTGAAAAATTATGCTGCTGAGAAACCATTTATCTTTCTTTTTGTCAGATATTAGCGTACAAAGTCAGGTCATAAAACTTTCAATGAAAGTCAATGACATGGAAATACTGCTGACAATATTTTTTTTTAATTGTTCAGTCAAATTTTCATTTTAAGTAAGACTTGAAAAAACTATCTTTATTGCCAAATGACATTTTTTTTTTTGGATAGAAGAGAAAAAAAAACTTAGTGTTAAACACATTTTTTTTTACTTAACCATTTCATCGGCAGAATTTACCTGCCATAGTTTTGGTGCCATTTTTTGTCACCTTTATTGTTGACTGAAGTCTGCATTGATATTTGGACCAAATTAACAGTATTTGACAATGCTCATATGTCATTCAAATGAAGAGGGAAAACTAATAACATCCCATAATATTCCGATGGTGACACAATACCAACAATAATAATGAAAGGCTACACATAATGATGTTCAAACCCATCTTCAGGATTTCAAACTGTTGACCCTAACTCTTTGACCTTTAACTCCAAAGTCAACTTTTGTTGCAGAATATATCTCTAAAACCTTTTCTTTATTTTTTTCAAAATTTTAATCGAGATCTAAAGACAATGGGTAAGTTTGCCCATTTGGTCCAAAAATAATAAAGAAATTATAAAATAATACTTAAAAATTTGCAAAATGCTGCACCAACTTATCGATGGTAAAATTGTTGTGGTCATAGGGTTAATGTCAAAGTATGATCAATTAAATATTTTAGTATAAATCATAAGCATTCCAGTCAATATCACTTTTTTTACATCATTAAAATATATAAGGCATGCATATCTTTCATATTCAAACAATTATCTGACAAATTATACAATATATTTCCAAAAATTTGCATTCAGTTACTGTTCTTATATCATCAAAAAAAAATTAGAGTTGCTCTATTTTTAATTGGTAACCTATATTTATCGGCGCACACAGTTATTCAGTGGTGCTGCAGTTAGTGTTTTTATCAACTCAGTAAAACTAGATTTCATGGGTTATTTGATGCTTAAAACATTTATCTTGTGTTCCTTTTGTTGTAATTGTTAAGTTTAAACATGGTTTGTTATTTTTTTTCACTGTACCAGTATGTAAGAGCTCCTATGCTGCAAACAAATTAGTTGCCATGGTAACACTGAGATACATAAAATTAGTATCCAGAATAAAACCTGTTCACATTTGGAGGGGGGGGGTTACCTCAAAATAGTTTCTGCAGTGACTTGTATAAGCAAATGTAAGGTACAAGTCCTTCTATAGAAATTTACATTGGTACTCGCATGACACAAACATTATTCTGAAAGAGGTTTCTTTTTTCAAAAAAAACACGTCTTTTTTTTCAACTACATGTATTAGGAGATTTGATATATGTGTGGCTAGGCACCATACATTTATCTTGTACTCATCTCTGATTTTCAAGTGATGGCCATTGTGTAGCATGTTTTAAAATGTTGTGTAAACAGTGCATTTTACTGTTGGTTCTATATTAAATAGGACACTTCACAATGTTCTATCCTTCTAAGGTATCCCCCCCCCCTCAAAAAATTCTCATCTTTACTTCTTTCCTGTATCATTATTTGCAACGATCTATGTTACCATGGAAACCTTTAAATCATAGTATCATATAATAGGGCTATGACATTGGCTAGATGCATCGTTCCAATGAGTATGGTTCTTTTGTTGCAGAAGCTGACATAATGCATTTGTTTAGTGTTTAGCTCATACCCAGAGATGGCAATACATGCAAATCTATATGACTGTACACTCTGTGGAGTCTGAAGATGATTTTGCTGCCTTTTATCGAAATTAGAAAAAAAAACCTCTGAACACTTGTTATGCATAATTATGTACTCAATTTGCATTAACTTCAGAAAAAGTTTTGCTAAGTGAGAAGGGTTTTAAATTTTAATGGACAAGTAATGCTTAGCTTCTGCAATGATTTGAGACTGTGCCAGTATGAATACTCTAATTAAAAGTTACATCCACCTTTATAAAAAAAATAACTTTATTGAATATTATTTTTTTTCTCAGTCCATGACTGTCTTGGACTTTTAATTATTTTTTTAATTACAGCTTGTTAGTTTTGGGATGACTGAAGCTGTTTAAGACTGTAAAATTTATTGAGGAGGAAAGTATATGCAAATAAAAGACTGTACTATCTATCACTTTATACATGGTTATATGTTTTTCTTTTGAACTGTAATCTCGACTGTCGTGCTTTGTTTATGTTTTGTGTACGCGTGCAGTGACTGCTTGGCACAAAGATAAAATGACCTCCTTTGCACCTGCTGTTATGTCCGGGTTAATAAAACAACTTATGGACAATGTACGTGGTCACAGCTGATCACGTTTTCCAGTAGTGATCAGTGGATGTTTGTTTATCAGACTTTCATATGCTATTTGGCAAAATATAAACATACACGTGTGACATCACAGTGTGACAGTCTGTTATGCATATCATACAAAGGTTTTCATGATGTCATTAGTTGTTTTAGTTGTGCTCACATTTAATTACAAAGAATTCACGTCCCTCCTGGATTTCACAATGTAAATATGTTTTAGAAACCAGGGCTCTGAGAACATCTGGTTTTGTGGAATATTCTAGTCCAAATAAACAAAATTTTGTGATTGGTGTTCATTAAAAGAAAAGAATAATTGGGCGTAATAAGTTTTAGACTAATTTCAAGTTGTACTGAAAGAATTCTGACAACACATTAGAAATTAGGTTTCGTTCCTAGCGCATCATTTTCCTGAAGTTCTATATGATTTGTCTATATGATGTATCCTACTTCTCTGCAACAGGTTGCTTAATATTCTGGTTTGTGTATGCTGCCCTCAATGGTTGTCACAATAGTGGACGCTACTTATAAGATTGTGCCTGATAGGCTACCAAAACACCTAACAGACCAATCAGAGAGCAGATTGTCTGTTGACGCTTATATACTTTTGAACTCAACAAAATCTATAAATTTTGTGTACAAAAACTTGCAACACAGGAAAATATGGCATGGGCTGCTCCTGGGGTTACCCACAAGCTTACTTGCGGATCAAGTATATACTTCTAATTATCCAAGGCCCAAGCATGGTACAGTGGTTACCATTGTTATCGTGTTGCCTTGCATCAATGAGTTCGTGACAAAACCATATACTCTATTGGGTTTAGGAGAATTAGTTTGGGACATAAAACAATTGATCCTGTTTAATTGTCCGTAGTGTATGAAAAAATTATCCTTGATAAGTTCTAGTACCGGTAACTGGAATCTTGTTGCTATTGATCTTTAAGATAAACAGTTAAAAGAATAAATATATTCCAGTACAAGTATCAGTATTTGGCATTGGTAACCATACCAATTTGACAGAAGTGACTGGAATTTATTTTGCCACAATTGAACAAAAATATAATTGTTTTAATTTTGACACAACAAACCAATAACCCTTGATTTGTATGAATATTTATGAATTTTAAACCAACCAACCAATCAATCAATGAGCGCAGTGCGCAATGGCATTTAAAACTTTCAATTTTATTTCATTGGCAAATAGAAACCTGGTTTTATTTTGAGATGTGAAATTTATAAATATTAATAAACATCAATGGGTTTGTTGTCTTGACAGTAACACTCAACAAATAATAATATCACTAAAGGCATCTTAGATAAAGGATTCAACTATGTGAAATGGGGGGGTGACCAGTGTATTTTTTTTATTTTTCTTGAATCTGCAAACTTGTTTTCCCTGCAACACCTTGCTTGCGTTTTTCTCTCTCAGTTTCTAGCTTGAAATTTTCCAGCCACCCCAATGATTTCAAATGGTCATCCCCTGAACCCCAGAGAAAATGTGCATGGTTTATGACCACCATGGTTTACTACTACCACTATTGGTTCAAGTTAGACAACTGCCAGCCAGTTTACCCCTGTAGTTAAAAAATAATGGTATCACCCACCAGTTGCATGGCACTTCTAGGGATTATGGGTAATAACTGTAAAATCTTCAGTTTCTCACTTTCCTGGCAGAAAACACAGGCTCAAAATTTGGAAGCTGCTAGTCAGTTAATGCTTTCATTAGTTGCCATTAATTTCCTTTTTTAACAGGAGATGGCAAAAGTTGTTTGGACTGTCAACGATCTGTTTAATGACAATTAACATCCCAGGTGTTTTCTGTGGTCGTGAGTGTCTCTTCTGCTGTGTTATTTGGGATTCTGACTCAACAATGTCTGCTGTCATGATCATGTTACTTTGCAGCATTGGTAAAAACATACAACACTTGATTCACCACTATCAAATACAAGTAACCTGTAGAATGCTGTGTGGGTAATATTTTTTTATATTGATTTTTGTTGCATTTGCAGCAAATAGTTACCAAACAATGAGAAATCTATAGGATTGAATATACCCCACAGCTGGCTTCACATGCATAGTTCAAGCCTGCCTAACCGGTGCTTACACCAGGATTTAGTTACAGCACCTAGGCGGTATGTGGTTACAGCTTAATGTTCGAGTAATCGCAAGAAATTGACATGACAATAGAAATTCATTAAAGACTGGCACTCCCATGCAATTAACAGCGAGTGAAATTCCTGGGATTGAAACATATATTTTGAAGTCACTGATGTAGGCAACGAATAACTGCAAGTTGACATAAAGACGAGGTAGTTTATTTAATCAGTGCTCAACCAGAGGCTGAAATTATAATTAATTTGTTTATTTCAATTTCTCCTGACGTCAAATAGAATACACTGGTGAAACACGGCAGTAACTGTGGGTGAAAGGATGTTTTGGGGTGTAGTTTATATTGTATATGGAGTGGTAGGGTCGGGTGTAATTTGTTCATTTCCAACTATTATGAAGACGCATATAATTTCACTTAATTTATTTTTGCTGACATGTTTTCAAGCATTACATGTGAATCGAATTTTCACTGCGCTGTGTCTCAATAGAGTATGAGGGGAAATGGCATTTTCCCTGGAATTTATTTCAGGGGGAAAATGTTTTCAGTGATAATGTAGTATTATGACAGATACCCTCCCCGTGGCTTTCATTGCGTATGGAAGTTATTTTCACGAGTGATGTGGTGTATCCTGCTGCCGTACTTTCACGAGCGAAGCCACGGGGAGGGTGTGGGGTTCTGTTATTATACATACATTGTAGGTCCCATATTTGATTATTTCATATTAAAAAAAGAACGTGCAACAAACCGGGATAGAAATTTAGGTCGGGGAACCCAATTGCCCATTAATATATGCTCCAAGACAGTGCTGCGATCTAGCAACGCTTGTCAGTATAGAACGCGTGTCGCTGTACGTGTGAAAATAAAATAATCAGACGTCTAATTTGAGTCATTGTCCGAATAAATAACTCGTGGATGTTTAAGCGCGGTGGTCGTCGCACAGCGCGTGTTCGAATTTCATGTAAATAAACAATGTATTTTACACGCGTTGTATACGTCGCTAAGCAGGCCCGTAGTGATATATTTGATGTGAAACGTGTGAATTTTATAATATTCAAAAAGTGCGTTTGAGCTCTGTTACATACATTTTTATATTCTCGGTTTGAAATTCAATTGGTTTACTTTGTGTTACGTTGGTAAGTTATTCCACATAACATTTTTGAACTATTTTACCATTTTAGAGAAGGGGTCCTAGGCCATTCCCCACCCACAGACAAACACACCCACACCCTTGATCCATTACGGCAAAATGTTGTACACAAAAAAGACAAGACTGTACGTATCTTAGCATTATTGTCTAAGAATGCTATTCATGAGCTTTTTCGCTCTTCACAGATGTTAACGCACATATAAAGTGACACAATTTCATGTCGAAATCTGTCTACAATTATTCATTTTAGTATTAGTCAATTATGTAATTTTATTTCTGTATAAGGCCTCACCACAACGTACTAAATGTAATTGGTAGAAATGAGCATATCACGTTTTAAAAACAATACAACATCCATGTAAACATATGGTACTAAGTTAAGCTGGATTCATATTTATCTCGTCGCTTGAAAACTTTTAAAAGATACAGAGCTAGTTGATATATGGTGTCGCAGTTTATGTAGCGACGAAGTAAGCCCAGACTGTCAGTATAGCATAATTGCATAAAATTATTGACAAAAGATCAGCCCTTAGATCATTATAAAATGAACATATACATGCTAAATTCAAACGTATCACTGCAAAAACTACAAATTTATTGATCTAAATGTATTTTTGTGTGTCTGCTTAATTCAACATTATGTTCATGGCCAAAACAGCGAAAACTCGTCAGTTTATATTTTAGTCTATAATTGCTTGCCAATAAATCTCCCAGGTTATAATACTACATTGATTTTTCCGAAAGTACACAGCCTGGATGATTGTGAAATTGAGGCATGCCATTCTTGCTGACAACATTTTTTTTATTTTTTAAGTAAATATCCCTAAGAAATTTGCAGTATCTGCAACTTGTTTTCCAAACCAGGCAATGCCGAAACCATATTTGAACAGGAGATTTTTACGTGGGTTTCCCAAGTAAGTCTGCCAGTCTTGTCTAATCGTTTAAGCATGATATAACATGTTTTTGGGTTCCAGCTATTTTTTATTTAATTCACCAATATAAGATATAAGATACAACGCTTGAAATAACCACAGCATAATGGCAGCCTTCCACATTCGTCCAACATCGCTACATTTTTTGTACAACTATTAATGCTAAGTAGATACCTGCAAAATGTTGTCTGTACCCTCTCGATTTCCGAATTTTGGTACCCCCATGTCGCTACCATAAGAAATAACTGGCACAATGATTGCATCAAACAAATTAAATGCACTAACCAATGGCATACTATCAAGTTTCTTGCAGTACGTAAATTTGTTGGTTTACTGTAAATCTGTTTTTAGAGGGCGGTAAAATAATATGCATATAGTAGCAGTTTAGGAGCGGTCTCAATAAACTTCAATGACTACATCTCCTTTTTATGAACCCACTAAAAATATAGAAAATTTTCTAAGACATCAAAAAAAACGTGTAAAAAAATATGTTTGAAAAATATGATTTATCGCATAGTTTCAGTGCTGAAGCAACACTGTGGGATAAATTTTTGGCTGCAAGAAGCTTTTCGACCTATACAACTCGTGATGATAAATCTTCGGCAATTTTTTAATGATATGTTCAATCCCTAGCTGTACACTATGTCCAATAACACAGGCTACACGTACTAATACAATAAGTTTACTACATTTGGCTGATACACTTGGAACAAAACAGTATATATGCCATCATTAACTTGAAGAATACAAAACTAATGAACCAAACTAGGAAAGTACAGTGTCGTATTGCCGTCTCAATCCCGTTCGAACCCCACACTTTACTAACTGAGCGAACAATAGCACAAGACAAACGGACCCATTCAGGACCACCACATCCTTCAGAGAGTGACTACCATTACATTATTGTTTCAATGTTGCTTTAATATTTAACATCTGCTGCTTGAACGCGATATTCATTACACCATCGCGGAATCACCGAATAAAAGCTTGCCCATTTATAACAACCTGTTTTGATTGGCTGCTGTTGAGCTGAGACGGCGTAACTTCACGATTGATATTTAAAGCTCGTTTCCACCTAAATGCTCATTACTTTGCAATTTCGACCGAGTCTGATAGTTACCTCACTGAGTCAAGTGATTTAAACAATGATAATTATTTTAAAAAATACTGTTTGTTTTATTATGTTCTAATCTACGATCACAAATCTATTCACTTCCAAAATTTAGGGGGTTCGACCGAACCCCCCGAACCCCCCCCCCCCAAACTACGGGCCTGGGGTCCGTTTGTCTTGTGCTATTGTTCGCTCAGTTAGTAAAGTGTGGGGTTCGAACGGGATTGAGACGGCAACACGACACTGTACTTTCCTAGTTTGGTTCATTAGTTTTGTATTCTTCAAGTTAATGATGGCATATATACTGTTTTGTTCCAAGTGTATCAGCCAAATGTAGTCAACTTATTGTATTAGTACGTGTAGCCTGTGTTATTGGACATAGTGTACAGCTAGGGATTGAACATATCATTAAAAAATTGCCGAAGATTTATCATCACGAGTTGTATAGGTCGAAAAGCTTCTTGCAGCCAAAAATCTATCCCACAGTGTTGCTTCAGCACTGAAACTATGCGATAAATCATATTTTTCAAACATTTTTTACACGTTTTTTTGATGTCTTAGAAAATTTTCTATATTTTTAGTGGGTTCATAAAAAGGAGATGTAGTCATTGAAGTTTATTGAGACCGCTCCTAAACTGCTACTATATGCATATTATTTTACCGCCCTCTAAAAACAGATTTACAGTAAACCAACAAATTTACGTACTGCAAGAAACTTGGTAGTATGCCATTGGTTAGTGCATTTAATTTGTTTGATGCAATCATTGTGCCAGCTATTTCTTATGGTAGCGATATGGGGGTGCCAAAATTCGGAAATCGAGAGGGTACAGACAACATTTTGCAGGTATCTACTTAGCATTAATAGTTGTACAAAAAATGTAGCGATGTTGGACGAATGTGGAAGGCTGCCATTATGCTGTGGTTATTTCAAGCGTTGTATCTTATATCTTATATTTGTGAATTAAATAAAAAATAGCTGGAACCCAAAAACATGTTATATCATGCTTAAACGATTAGACAAGACTGGCAGACTTACTTGGGAAACCCACGTAAAAATCCCCTGTTCAAATATGGTTTCGGCATTGCCTGGTTTGGAAAACAAGTTGCAGATACTGCAAATTTCTTAGGGATATTTACTTAAAAAATAAAAAAAATGTTGTCAGCAAGAATGGCATGCCTCAATTTCACAATCATCCAGGCTGTGTACTTTCGGAAAAATCAATGTAGTATTATAACCTGGGAGATTTATTGGCAAGCAATTATAGACTAAAATATAAACTGACGAGTTTTCGCTGTTTTGGCCATGAACATAATGTTGAATTAAGCAGACACACAAAAATACATTTAGATCAATAAATTTGTAGTTTTTGCAGTGATACGTTTGAATTTAGCATGTATATGTTCATTTTATAATGATCTAAGGGCTGATCTTTTGTCAATAATTTTATGCAATTATGCTATACTGACAGTCTGGGCTTACTTCGTCGCTACATAAACTGCGACACCATATATCAACTAGCTCTGTATCTTTTAAAAGTTTTCAAGCGACGAGATAAATATGAATCCAGCTTAACTTAGTACCATATGTTTACATGGATGTTGTATTGTTTTTAAAACGTGATATGCACATTTCTACCAATTACATTTAGTACGTTGTGGTGAGGCCTTATACAGAAATAAAATTACATAATTGACTAATACTAAAATGAATAATTGTAGACAGATTTCGACATGAAATTGTGTCACTTTATATGTGCGTTAACATCTGTGAAGAGCGAAAAAGCTCATGAATAGCATTCTTAGACAATAATGCTAAGATACGTACAGTCTTGTCTTTTTTGTGTACAACATTTTGCCGTAATGGATCAAGGGTGTGGTGTGTTTGTCTGTGGGTGGGGAATGGCCTAGGACCCCTTCTCTAAAATGGTAAAATAGTTCAAAAATGTTATGTGGAATAACTTACCAACGTAACACAAAGTAAACCAATTGAATTTCAAACCGAGAATATAAAAATGTATGTAACAGAGCTCAAACGCACTTTTTGAATATTATAAAATTCACACGTTTCACATCAAATATATCATTTATTGTTGTTTTTGAACCCCCTATTCAAAAGTGCTGGCTACGGGCCTGGACCCATTCAGGACCACCACATCCTTCAGAGAGTGACTACCATTACATTATTGTTTCAATGTTGCTTTAATATTTAACATCAGCTGCTTGAACGCGATCTTCATTACACCATCGCGGAATCACCGAATAAAAGCTTGCCCATTTATAACAACCTGTTTTGATTGGCTGCTGTTGAGCTGAGACGGCGTAACTTCACGATTGATATTTAAAGCTCGTTTCCACCTAAATGCTCATTACTTTGCAATTTCGACCGAGTCTGATAGTTACCTCACTGAGTCAAGTGATTTAAACAATGATAATTATTTAAAAAAATACTGTTTGTTTTATTATGTTCTAATCTACGATCACAAATCTATTCACTTCCAAAATTTAGGGGGTTCGACCGAACCCCCCGAACCCCCCCCCCCAACTACGGGCCTGAAATGCTGTTTGATGTCCAGTGATATTAACACACCTTTCAAGTTGTGGTATCTAGTTAGCTACATCACATCATCGTCATATATAAATATGTCCCTAACGAACGTACATTTTTCTGAATATATAATAGTTGGCAGGATGAAATAGGTACGTTTTGCAATTGTTTTAAAATCTATCTTATTAAAACAATGAATCTGTAATTTTCAAGAAATGTAATTTAAACTCAGTGGCGGCGGCGCCGGGAGGGGGCAGAGAGCAGCCGAAAAAAATGTTTGGGGCGTCACCCCCAAATCAACCTGTGTCGTGTCAGCAAAATTTGCCCCTCAAAATGCAGAAAATAGCGTTAAAGAGGGTCTAGATTTCAGATCTCGCCACTCATGCACAATTTCGTGCCGCCGCCTCTGAAAGTATTGAGTAAATGCCAACTGATAATGTTCCAAAAGATAACATTCAGCTGACAAGCCATCATTACACGGGATTTTGATAGTAGTAATGTTAGCGTTATAACAAATGTCCTCACCCAGATAGGGGGTGTCCCGATTACAAAAATGGTTGAGCATTTCAGAAACTATCTGGACTGTTCGCTTAAATGTTTGAATGGAATTTGTAATGATGTGTTTCACTGTTGTTTTATTTTTATTTTATCTGTCTAAAGGCAGAACAAAGTTGTCACAACTCGTAATGATTACATATCGATCGTACCCCTTGCTTCATCATTCTAGGTTTGTTTTGTCTCCTAATATTAATCCTTTTTAGTTTCAAGATTATTTTTTAAGCCTTCAATCGTAGTTTCCAGTTCATGAAGTGTTTTGTTTTTCCTTGTACTTTTGAGTTTGAATACGTCACCGTAAATCGTCTTAATTTATATTTGAGATACTCCCCAAAAAAATCATCAGGTCTGTGTGCCAGACATTTCACATTCCCAGTCCTTGATTTGATTTGTTAGACTTGGGACACAGTATCTGACGGGAAGTTGTCGAATTTCCTGTGAAACGTACCATGTTCTGCCCTACGATTCACTCCTAGTACCGAGTAATACCGAGTGATCTGGACAAATTTACGGTTTGATATCTACTGACTTCACAAAATCCAATAGTCAAGATAAGAAGATAGCATTGTTCTAAAGAAGATTTTTGTCGCCATGTCAAACGTTTGCAGTTTGGATTTTTATCCGCCAAATGTCAATTGCACAATTTGTCATTCACTTTTTCAATTAATTAATAATGTTTATTTTAGATTTCCATCGGTTTATCCAGTGTTGGGTCGGGTAGGCATTGAAATCTCTTCGAATTCGTCGGCGAGGGCGCACTAACTATCACTGAACTTGTCAGGCTGCATTCCGTAACCCAGGATATGTATTGGGGATACAATGGAGGTAAATGGCATTCATGGCGGATACTAAACAATAAAATATTATTAGTAAAATTCGTTAAACGTTTTTTCTTCAAATAGTTTTCTTTGGTTCTGCTAATAAAAATCATGTGCAATGTACCGAATGTATTCAGATTCTTCTTTATCTTCTGAACACAAGTAACAAATCGTGAATTTTAATTGAGATTTCAATATTTATAAACTCAAGCAGACTCTTGCACATAAAAAATATTGAAATTGCGCCATAATGCATACTCGGAAATTGACTGAACCAGCCAAACGCACGATTGGAGCTTAATCCTTGAAAGTGAAGTGAACATTCACAGTATCCGATTCACTTATAAATCTGGCTTTTACCTTATTGCATAAATTGGTGAACGAATAATATAAAAATAAGCTCCTTAAATTATTCTATGACATAAATTTATTATAACACTTTCAACAGACAAATTAACTGTGATTATGAATCTATGGTTGTATATATTACAATTATTTTCTTGCGTCATAGAGTCTTGATACGTGTGGCGCACAGTAAACGTGGACTTACACGTGATTAGGATACAAGGTAGCTCTGTGTACAGGTCTGTGAATGTGGAGGCGCTAATATTCGAAGCCCAATGTAAATATCACCCCTACACATCCATGTACGCAGGGCTAGATACAAGGTACCGTCGGAGTCAGTCTGGTCGGAGTGGTAGGTAAGGTTGTTATAGTTGTATTTGAATAACCCGTGGTATGAAAAGACTCTGCTTGTCTCTGATTTTTAATGGATTGTACCGGATAGTGCCAGCGACACCACAGCATCGTGAATAAGTACACAATTGATCATCCAAATCGTGGGATTTAAGTCCATGCCCTCTACTAAACTACTATGAAATTTTAGTTTAGGCAAAAGGGATATCACACATTTCTCTGGTTGTCTTCGCGGAGTGTTTGTTCGAATTCCATGTACTAGTAAACCAAATTTTTATTTTTACAGCAAGTCTCAGAAGTATTGGGGCAGCCAATTTGCAAACTCGCTAGCGAATTGGCTAACTGCTTGGGTTTTGATTAAACAGTTGGCTTTCGAATCTCGCTGGCGCCGGTTTGTGTTCGCGTCCATCTTGGTGAGTCTATATTGCATTAGGGGACATAGAATGTTTTTACGCATCCTCAGGCTGGTACATGTCTGGATTCCCCTGAATGATTTGAGCCCAAAAATTGCCACAGTCAGCTGGCGTGATAATATTATAAATGCGATTAATCTACCGATATTTATTATATGAGGTTAACCTTCTTGAACACTGCTTGAAACCAAATAGATAAGTTGAGAAACAGTTTCCTACAAATCAGGGAGAAAATAACAAACTTTCACACTCAAACGATCCGTTGGGGTAAGCCAACCGCTGAAAAAAATCAACCTCATTCGTCGTTTTTGTGTGGACACGAAGAGCATAGAAGACTTTCCCTGGTATATTTCAAAGCGAAATCACCATTCAACTGTAAAGACCGTCGCTGATTAGCTCATAAAGTATGAGGATCGTCCCCTACTGTTACATAGATTCGTCTTAAGTGGGCGTGACCGCAAGACAGCGTCAGTTAGATTCGAAAGCCAACCGTTTAGTCAAAACCTAAGCAGTTAGCCAATTCGCTAGCGAGTTTGCAAATTGGCTGCCCCAATACTTCTGAGACTTGCTGTAAATTCGTTATATCGAACTGGAAGCGGCGCGACGACCGCCGCCCTTTAAGTAATTAGCTCTTTTCCTTGAGTTCCTCGAAACAAATAATGATCAAAATCATTAAAATAGCTCCAAATGCGGGGGAATGCAGTTTACAGATTTTTATATCACTTTTCCTGCTATAAATGTTCAACTGTTTAATTGGTATAAGTATATGCTGTACACTATTTGATTTTCAAGCAAGGAAATTTGGATGAAATATAACATCACAACATCTGTTGCAAAAGATAAAGAACATGAATTCATTATTATAATAGAAATTTTGCAAATAAGGTAAAATAAATGAAAATTGTTATATTGACTATTGAAAATATAAAGACACTCCTTCATCCCAATTTTGTGGTGATAAAATTATCTATAACATGCATAAGCTAGTAGAATTGAGCATTTGGTAGAAAAATGTGAAAATAAATTTTTAAAGCTCTTTTGCTAGGAAGACCATTCTATGAGTGGCACCTGTATGTAACCATATTCTAAACTAAACTAAATTCCAACCAACTTGAAATACATTTGTACTATTTTAGAATTGATGAAAGTCTATTTTTCACAACAGCAGATATGTTGTACTTTACCCAAAATCCTTTGCTGGAGAATCAAGATGGTGAACTTCATAGTTGAAATTTCTAGAGAATGGAACACCATATACAAAACTGTAAATTGCATTCTGTAGCTCTTTCATCTGAGATTAGTATGTTAGTGTAGATTCAAGTTTATTTATATTAATGTTGTATTCTGTTGCAAGTCATTTATGGGTATACCATTACAAACTTTGTAGGTTGGGGGTGGAAAAAATAATCATACTTGATGAGAGTTTTTAATTACAAGAATTTTAATTTATACATTATTTTGAATTAAATTTAATTTGAATTAGTGAAATTACAAATTCGTTAACTTAACTAGTTAGCTAAAACCACATTTCTTGTGCTTTAAAACTGACAAAATATTTTCTTATCTTCTCTCCTTATCAAATAATCAACTTTTTATTTTGTTACAATTAGCCTGTCTGTGTTTTCGTATGCATGTATGTGTGTGTAAACACAATGTACGTCTCACCATTATCTCAAGAACAGTTTGTAGGATTTCAATGAAACTTGGTACAACTTGGTGACAACTCGCAGACTTGATTAGTTTCTGTTGAAATCCATACATATTACTTAAAGGGCGGCAGTCGTCGCGCTGCGCATGTGCGACATTTGTGTTGATAAACATTGATTTTCCCACAACCTAATGCGCTCTTCTAATGGAAATCACAAGTATGAGGTTTGACCTGGGCGCATCTTGCGCTAATTTCCATCGGTGACTTCTTCGATACCTTCCAACCACCTAAAAATACCTTAATAAAGCTTGGTAACGTCTCAGTTTGTACTTGTTGATCCGCGCAGCAGTCAAAGTCTCCATCTTTGTTTATATGAGACCCATATATCTCGCACGTCTGTGGTGCGACAACTATCGCCCTTTAACAAATTTGCATAATAATCAGCCAATGTTTCAGCTTTTTCATGGTTATCTAAGAACCAATCAACAGATTCCAATAAAACTTGGTATATAGATGCCCTTGGACAATGTACACATCTGATGGAGTTTGGGTTGAAACCATGCATATTAATTACCTAATTTGGATAATGATTAGCCAATTTTCAGTTTTTCCCATGGATATATATCTAAGAACTACTCATTGCCAACAGATTACAATGAACTTGGTACATGGATGCCCTAGTACAATGCACAAATCTGACTGGTACAGACTGAAGTTGTATTCAGGTTTTTTTAAACCGAGGAACAGGCCGCAGTGTCCTGATACTCTCGGCTGGCCCATTCTTACCGAATTGCCTATTGAGCTTTCAAGTCATAAATACATTACTTGAGCCACACACTTCTGTGCTACCGTACAACATGAAATCTTTCTCAAATATATTTTTCTCTGTGAAAACTTCCCAGCAACACCAGCTGACAATGTGTCTTGACACCAAATACAATAAAATTACTCCAAAAATATTTCAATGGTGATAGATACACCATTAAAACGGTTTCCAGGTTGATCCCCCTTGTTCATTTTTTCTAGAAAAAACCCTGGTATTGATTACTTAGTTTGCATAACAATTAGTTTAGTTTTCATGGTAGATAGATGCTCTTGGACAATTTTCAGACCAGATTGGTTTTGGATTGAAATCCGTACATACTAATTACCTAATCTGCATAATAATAGGCACAAATTTCAACTTTTCATACACATCAGATGTCAATGGAGCTTATGATACATCAGTGTTTTTGGATAAACCACACGCATGTTTAGCTTAGAGTTGAATTTTGTGTATATAACCACAACTTAGATACTCCATAACATATTTCTTGGGGGTTGAACCCAAGCACTGTTGCAAATTGGACATTGCAACCAGTACGTTTGTTAACAGTTGGTCATGTGAGCTTATTAATATGCATAATTTTAATATTTAGAGAACGATTGTATATGCAATCCATGCTGCACATGAGAAATGACTAATTATCACATGCCCATATAAGGTCATGTGATCTCATTATTATGCATGTGTTTTATCTCGAGCACTGCTTAAGATAGATATGCAACAAGTGCTATAATGAAAGCCTTGGATGAGAGATGTGACAAATGTATTGATGACTACATACGATTATGTTACCTCATTAATAAGAATTACTGTTATATCTTAATCAATGCTATAGATAGAGGCATGTATTAGGTGGTATGTGTTATTCCGTGAGATACCACAAATGTATCAGATGACCACATATGGTCACGTTACTTAAGCATAACTTTATCATCTCAATACTGTAATTGCAGATACAATGTGTTATATACAAAATAACAATTCATCATATATTTATTTATACATGTACTATAACACTGGGAACCAACTAGTCACAGCTTTCAGTTATGTCTCTAGTAGTATATTAAATACAGTATTTTCTTATTTGTACCTACATGCTTTAAATTATCTTAGCACACATGAGTTGTTTCTAAGGTTTCATTGATTTCCATTTGTATCTTACATTGTAGAAGAATCTTTATGAACTTGCATTACACTGGCATTCATCATGGAAAGGAATTATAGCTGTCAGCAAGAGATGCCAGATAAATCGAGTGCAATATTAAATGAAAGCCATCAGAGAAGTGGTGCTGCTACCAACTTAGCGAACTTGCCCAGGTCAAAATTTGACTTGAAAGCTGAGAATATAATGAATAATGAAGTAGAAAAAACAGTTGTAAAAGAAGTAAATGAAATATCCACATATTCATCTGCAACTAACAGAACATATACAGGTGAGAAACCATATCAATGTAAACATTGTGATAAAAGGTATGCAACAAAAAAATATTTGCGTCTACATATAAAAAAGCATGAGGATCCGAGTTATCTAGAAGCAAAATTACGCCATGAGTGCGAAAGCTGTGGAAAAAAGTTCAGTAGTTCAAGTATATTGAAATTCCATCTTATGGTCCATGATCGAAGCTTGATGCCATACCAATGCAAAGTATGTGAACAGAGATGCAGAAGTCGAGCAGAATTACTGAGTCACTCTAGGAAGCATATGCAAACGTGCAATAAGAAGCAAGAAAGGACTCATAAATGTGACACCTGTGGGAAAATGTTTGAGTATCGCCATGTATTAAAAAGCCACCAACTCACACACATCCCTAAAGAAGCAAGGCCTTGTGAATGTAGAGTATGCAAAAAGAGATTTCATACCCCCATGCAACTTGAAAATCACATGAGAATACACACTGGTGAGCGACCATATAAATGTGATCAGTGTGAAAACAAGTACACATCCAAACATACATTGTATAACCATATCAAGAAACATCATACAAATACAACAAAAGAACAAATGCGGCCACACCAGTGTGAAGTCTGTGGGAAGTGTTTTCAGCTCAAGAGTAAGTTGAAAGATCATTCTTTGTCACATGTTAAGCCACTCCAATGTTCTGAGTGTGGGAAGAGATTTAGTAAGAAATGTCAATTAAATGAACATTCACTGACTCACACTAATTACAAACCATTTAGTTGTTCAATCTGTGGATTTAAGTTCAAGTCCAAATACTATGCCATTCATCATGAGAGGAATCACAAGGGAGAATTTGTACATAAATGTGAAGAGTGTGGAAAAGGATTCAAGTGGAACTACAGTCTCCAGAAGCACATGGTCGAGCATACACAAGTTATGCCATTCCAGTGTGAAACATGTGGGATGGGTTTTCCAGTAAAGGGACATATGAAAGTACACATGAGGACACACACTGATGAGAGGCCATTTGAGTGCAAACTATGCAAAAAATGGTACAGAACCAAGACAATATTGAAAGAGCACAATTTGTCACTTCACTCTGGTAAGACACCATTCCAGTGCCAACAATGTGGGAAATCTTTTGCACGTAGCAAATCTCTAGCGTTACACCTAATTACACATAGTGGGAAAAAACATGGCCAATGCGAGATATGTGGAAAACTATTTACCCGTAAAGGGAATCTTGTTGCTCATAGGAGAATACACACCGGTGAAAAACCTTTGCAGTGTGAAAAGTGTGGGAAAGTATTTTCATCTGCCAGCTGTCTTGCTCAGCACATAGAAACGCACACCAAGAATAAGCAGCATCAATGTGACAAATGTGGAAAGTTGTTCCTGCTGAAAGTGCACTTAAATATGCACATTCTTTCCCACACTGGAGAAAAATCTTTTCAATGCACCATGTGCAGTAGGAGATTTTCTCTTAAATCCAGTTTAGTCAGGCATATGCAGTCACACACCGGTGAAAAACAGTTTCACTGTGAAACTTGCAGTGTGTATTATGCAACTTCATCCGAACTGAATCGTCATGTAAAGAAGAAACATACTTTTGAAAAAACAATATATTGCAAACTGTGTGGAAAGGGTTTTTCCACCAGATATTTACTGGAACAGCACACCACTGAACACACAGGGGAAAAACCACACAAATGTGACCGATGTGGGAATTGTCACCCCAAGGAGAGTGACTGTACTAGACATAAACGAGCACATTTGACAGAAAGTTTGGGTGATGGAGTCTCTCTTACAGCAAGAAATGACCAAGCAATTCAGAAGCAATTTCAAAATATAGACCAAAAAAATTGTGATTCTGTAAATGTTTGCTTCAAGAAAATAAAAAACGTATTTAGGAAGAAACGAGGAGCTGAGGTTTTAGGGATGACATTTCTATTTTAGTTGTGAATTGTTTTTCCAGAGTAAAGTGCTATATTTATTTTTTGCCTAATAGAAAAGTCCTGTCAAGAACTTGTTGGTTTCTTTCATGTTCTGACATAATTTTCTGAAGTTTATTTAACGTTGGTATAAAGGCAAGTCATAATGGAAAACATGTGCACGTCAGTTATTAATTTTGTTAACATTTGACTGGCAGCCAGTTTTGACCCCCAAAACTCCACAAATCAACATATGAAAATGACATCTTATTTCAATCAAACTTGGATTGGCATTAGGCATGTTTTAGTCTATATTTATTTGAAATTCGAATGAACATCACATATGATGGAATACTATTGGTTCAAAATAGAACAGATAGGACCTAATGGTATACATACATGTGTGCACGTCAAATGTGTTTTGGTTTTATTAGAACAAACTAAATGGCAGCCGTTTTAGTCCCCAGAACACCCAAAATTAGTATTTGAAGAAATTCCGAGGCATGCAAGAGTCTGTTAAATTAAAACTTATTATGAATATCACAAATGGTACATTACTGAGGCATGTCACTTTTTTGAAAGAGTTGATACAAAAGGACTGACTGGCGGCCATGTCTATATTTCTGGAGTAATTTTTCTGACACATCTTTATCAACTTTGTTCAAAGACAAGACATAGTATGTACATTGATTTAAGTTCTATGACCTCTGACTAGCAGCCATTAATATGTCAAGTGTTCCCAGTCTGGTACCTGGCTTTGTGATTTAATTATAAATGGATGACTAGCAGCCAGGATGATTTTGTCTTCACCATTTCTCAAACATGACTTGACATATTTTGTTCAAAGATATAACCTTGTGTTCTAAAATGCAACCATATAGACAAATATATTATTTATAATATCCTAAACAATGTATATTTCTTATTGAAAATTGGATACTGTGACAGTTGTCATCATTTTTTCTTTGAAACATTACAGAAATGTTTTTATTTCGACATGTTTAAAGGTAACTGAATAAGTATCTGTGATGTCATAACTGTACTTTCAAACATAAAACACCAAAGCTTGTTCACAATACTTTGTAATTGGGAACGTATTGAATACATTTAGCTGTGAACATTTGCACATTTTTCAAAATCACTACGAAAATGTACATCTGTGCATTTTCTACAAAATTTGCAATGGCTCCCAAGCTTTGTTGAATTGAAAATTGCGACTACCAAAATATCACAAGTTTAGCCTATATATTTTTTTCCTTTCGCTTGCCAATAACTATAAAAAAAAAACATTCAAAAAATGGAAGATGTAATGGGACAAAGTAAAAATGTTCATATGAAAAAATGACTCAATAAGTGGATGAAATTTGATTTAAAGTTGACTAGTCGTACTCAATAAATGAAGCAAGAAAATAACTTTGCTCATGTTTCTCAAATGCCAATACTAAACTTTAAATGGTACAACTTTACTACTAAGGATGCCATATTCCAAAAGTGTAGGGTTCAACATTGATATTCACTGTTAGAAGGTTGTGGTCTGAATGATGACGTAAGCATTTATGTTAACTGTTTATTCTCAGACAGTAAAATAAACAAATAATCATGAACTGAAATTTAGATTGTCTCATTGTTTTCAAGATGGACATGAAACGCAAGGTTGACATTTATTGAGAATTGCAGTGAGCTGCATCATCTGACTACGTGTATGGTCTGTCAATATAAACAAATTCCCCCTTTGAGTTTGAAATTTTACCTTCCCACCATTTAATAGTCAAATGAAACTGATTGGGCTTTAACCATCCAAAAGCTCCAAATTCTGAAAACTAGAACATTGGGTTGGAGAAACCGGCAATAAAGAGGTGCCGGCGACCCAAGTGGCCAGTGCTAACATTTTTCACAAATAGAACAAACGCAAAAGAGTGACAGGAGGAGGGTGGTGTCTGGTAGGTATTGTAAGTTAAGTGCAAGTGCTGATGTATCTGCCACATTGTTTCTGACCTCTACCAGCTAGATGACACCCCTTTCATTTTGTACATGAACTACATCCTCACAAGCAGCTGGCTCTTATAACAGTAGCCATGACACATCAGACTCAATCGGGGATTGAGTCTGTGCTCTTCTGTGCCACATCTGCTAAATTAATCTGTGTCCCTGTATGTAGGATAAGTCTGTTCCTGACTTGCTGGGGTATTTACCAATTGTGTACCTAATAGCCAACCTTGGTGTGTGGTACCATTGTTCACATGGATGAAATTATTCTCATAAAGCTTGTTAGAGCTCTCGGCTGTGCAGTTAGTCTTTCGAGTACGTGACAAGTAGGTCCCTGATCATGGTGCACAAAGTCCTACAAGACCTAGTCATGTGTCAAAGTCTATTCCCTGAAAGACAAGGTTCCAAGTATATGATCTTGATTGTCTGGTGGACGTGTTCTTATAAGCCTGTCATCAAGATATTGATCTATATTTATCTATGGCTATGCTACTAAAATTTCTAGTATAAATTTTGGAGGAAGTGTGTGGTTCAGCCCAAATGGGCGGGCATTGATTTGATACTTTCTTCATTTAATCATGAAGCTTAGTATCAATGGCCTTCAAGTTGAATCATGCCAAACACTGCATGTGCATCATTTGACTAATGAAGCAGCATAGTTATTCAAACAGCATTCACAGCTGACTGGCAAATTTATTTTAATGTTTGAGCGATTTGCTGCAACTCAGCAATGGCCGTGTGACAGTTGCGTTATGAATCTTAGTGCATTATTGACAGACAAAGCATTGTATGTGTTTTCAGCATTGCCTGCAGCAGAGTCCATTGGTTACAATGTTGTAAAGGCAGCTTTGTTGAAGTCTTATGATGAAGGTTATAGAAAGAGATTTCGAACTAGTAGGGCAGAAGGTGGAGAGAGCATTTCACAATTTGTAGCTAGATTAAGTAGTCATTTTGACTGGTGGGTAAGGCTGTCTGGCGTTGATAAAAGTTTTGAAAGAGCTAAGGACTTAGTGATGAGAGATCAGTTGAGTACATTTGGTTACGAGTTGTTTTCATAGGTGAAAGGTCATCAAAGTCAGTTAAGTCAGCCATTTTGTCTGACAAGTTTAGAGATGCACGTAGACAGACGGGTGGTAAAAATCTGAAATCTAGCCAGTTTAAAGGTGGTAGTCAGAATGGTAAAGAACAGGGTCGATTTGCCCAGTCTAAGCTAAATACAGGCTGTTATATTTGTGGTGATCCGAATCACTCTGCTTTTAGTTGTCCTAAGAGTTATAAAAGTTCCGAGCCTCAGGTTAAGTCAGTTACTATGATTGTATGTGATCGAAATAGAAATAATGATTCACGGGAAGTCGATGTTACAAGTCACAGATGAAATTAGGCATCCATGAGCCAGTGTTGCACCGGCTAATATTATAGTGAGTGGTATGCCTGTTGTTCCTTCGTGATAGTGGATGTAATTTGGTTGTAGTACGTAGAGATTTGGTAGAGGATAGTCAATTGACGAGGGAGAGTCGTACCTGTGTGATGATGGATGGTACATGTCGGAAAGCCTCAGTAGCTAGACTATATATAGATACACCCTTTTATGTTGGTGAGGTTGAGGCACTGTGTATGAGGACCCCAGTGTATGATCTTATTATTGATAATATAAGTGGGGCTAGAGAGTCCAAGGATCCTGATTCTGGTTGGAAGCTAGGTTTAGCTCATGAGGTAGGGCATGGTGAGGTTAATTCGCCCTCGGGTGGTGAACTTAGTACTCCTTCGAGTGATGGGACTAGTATGCTCTCTGGTGGTGAAGGTTTTTGTCCTGGTATTGTGACTAGTGTCCCCTTAGGTAATGAAGGTTGTACATCAACTAGTAGTCAGGCTAGTGTGCCCTCTATTGATAAAGGTTGTTCTCCAGGTGTTGAGATAAAAGAGCCTTCAGTTAGTGGGCAAACTGACAAGAAAGTGGTTATGGGTGTGATGAACTGTGAGGGCACTGCTGTTGTAGAATACGGTACTGCTGACGGTGACCAATACCATGTGATAGTTGTGAATTGGAGTCTGTGAAAATTCAGTGTACGGAAATAAATGTTGATAGCCATGTTGCCCATGAGTTGAATGTTGACCAACATAGAGAGATTGATGGAGTTAAGAGAGAATTTTCTGATGTTCTCGCTGACTCCTGGAAAGTCTACAATTGGCGAGCATGATATTTGAATTGGTAACATCTGAACCAGTTAGGTCAAAACCATAACTTTTACCATTCGCTATGACAGATATAGTGAGGTCAGAGGTTAAGACTATAATGGAGATGGGTTTAATGGAACTATCAAATTCACCTAATGCCTCGCCCATTGTTTTGGTAAAAAAAGAAAGGAGGGGTTTTTTGCAAACTCAATCACATTACATTGTTCGATGCAGAATGTCTATTTTCATGATTAAAAGAGGGTTGGTACTTCACCAAAATTGATCTAACCAGGGGGTATTGGCAGGTTCCCAATTGTGAGGGAGCTAAAGAAAAGACAGCCTTTCTAACACCTGATGGTTTATTTCAGTTTCGACGAATGCCATTTAGGCATGTGAATGCACCAGCCTCTTTTTTCTGTATGATGCGTACTTTGTTGGTAGGTTCTTGAAGGTAGAGTTGAGAATTTGATTGATGAGCATGTACCGATTGTACAGAATGTTTTAGTTCGTTTAAGAAAGGCAGGAGTAGCCGAAAGACCTTCAAATTGTTTCTTTGGTTTTACTAATTTAGAGTTTATTGGTCACCAGGTAGGTGACTGTTTTTTGCAAGTATTGCCAGATAAAATAGAAGCCATGCAGCCAGACCTGAAACAGTAAAGCAAGTAAGGTCATTTTCAGACATGGCTGGATACGATCGCAAATTTGTACCAAATTTTGCTACAATAGCAACTCCTCTCAGTGATTTGACAAGAAAGTTCAGCCAAGAAAGGTAGTCAGGGGAGATCCCTAGTTTTATTGAGTAAGCAACCAATTTAAGGTTGCCTGATATTACTAATAGTTGAGATGCGATGCAAAAGAGTGTATTTGGGCATTGCATAAATTTCACCAATATGGTAAAGAATTTATTTCGGAACTGATCACCAGCCATTAATGTATTTAAATAAGGCACGAGAAGTAAACAGTAGTAGGTTAATGCGGTGTTCTCTATATTTGCAATAATTTAGCTACCGCATTATAACAATTAAAAGCAAAGAAAACATTGGTGCAGACTAAGCAGGAATGAGAATGCTTAGAATTACAATATTTTTTGCAATTTTGAGAAATGTAAATTTATTGGCAGTTGATTATTGGACTGAAAATGTGCCATGTAGAGTCTTGATGAGGTGGCGATGTCAGCATCCTTTATTCTATGTTTTTGTCATATTACCTCAAACCCTGCGAATAGAAGTGTGCATTGCCGTGTGATAACTGTCATAAAGGTGATTAACAGGTCATACTACTTTACAACTCTGGAAGGACAATTGGAATATACCAGGTGTGCTTGTGATTTAGATAAAAAAGAATGTTTATGATCTACTGAGTTGCCTACTTGCAAGACTACATACTGATTGGCTCAAGTGGAAACTCAGGTGATGCTCTCTAGAATAACAGCGGTTGTCTGCAAGCAAGACCATGTATTTCTTCGTCATCGTGTTGCAGAAGCAGAAGTAAAGTGTTGTCATAAATTTTCACATTTGGAACTGTGAGTTAATGCACACTATGCAATCCCCTATTTTAGTGAAGTTATTCATTGTATTTTTCTGCGCTTTGTTTCTTGTAATTATTTTGAGAGATATTAAAGCCAGAAGCTTTAACTTGATATTTTGGTGTATGTGCATTTCATTTGCAGTACTATTGTCTTGTCCACACTATTCTGGCAGTGAAAGAACCCCCTGTCCAGTGTGAGTTCTGTGGGTACCCCTCTAAGTAGCAATTAACAGTTTAGAATGTAGCTGTGATCTAAATTGTACTATACTTTTAAGAACTATGTATACAGGTGCAGTCTAGTGCCACCTACTGTTGGATATCGTGTTTAATAAAAGTCCCTGGATGTTCTTGTTATACTTGTTATGGCGCGAAATTATAACCATCTTTAATATGTCTAACTTAATGTATTGGTTCAAACACAGTCCCTCAGAGGGACTGTGGTTCAAAAGAGCTAGTTCCTGAGTTGCCTGATGCCTTTTGTATAATGAACAGATGAACATATAAACGAGAATCAGATGATTGCACCCTTGTAATTCAATGTTGCAACCTATGTCAGAATCACATAAAGTTGTGCTTTTGCCAGATTCCTTGAAAATGGAAAGCAGAGGTGTGAGTGGTATTTTGTATTCTCTTTATCATAATAATCTTACTTCATCAGATCGCGCAAAGTTGAAGAAGGCCGATTGGTATGAGTGGTAGGAGTTCAGGAGCCTCTGAAAGACTAATGATTGTGACCTCATTTATGTACCAATAGGTTCCTTAAAATGGGTGTATAAATGGAAAGATTTTTGTCGCAAATAACCATGAATATATAAGGGTATAATTGTGATGTTAGTTTACCAATCTCGCCAAGTTGGGCGAGATTTAAGCATAACAAGAACGACAAGAAAGCATGTTTCAAGCAATGACTGTCAATCATGGGCTTATGCAAAAGCAAAGTGTTAATCCTGAGCTGTTTGTTCAATCTCTAGGTATGTTTATGTTAGCATGGTGCTAATGATGTAAGTGATATGCTCTAAACTTTTTGTCTTACCACTGTGGAAATAGAAATGTCTTCGTCACATTGCATAATATACACGTGCCTAAATAAAACATTCCAACAACACATGTACAAACAGGAAGACTAAATGGTGTTCACCCGACTGTCACTGTAAAAAGAAGCACCAAGCAAATTTGCATGCCCCACCATAGACTTAGATTTAATGTGTGGATGACCACATGGTTGGTTTATTGAACTTTGGATGACTCCTTAACATAACGGAATAATAATAATTTTAATGTATTCATATTAGATAACGCTATTATGAGAATTTACAAAAGGATTAATTTATCTATGTCAAACCCAATAACGATCGGGCCAGACAGAGCAGGACCGATCTGTGAGCATAATAATAAGTGTATCACATAATTATATACGAGTAATGGCAGAGTTTGTGAAGTCTGGTGCATGTAGGCCAGATTGGCAGCATGAGAGGGATTTGATTCTATGTGTCTTTCAGTCATTACTGGGAAAAAACATCAAGCAGACCAAGCAACTAAAATGGTATTACAAAATACCCTTGTATGATTCTAACACTGTCAGGAGCGAAAAACACAAAACTACAATTGATAGATTGAGTGGATTCCTTAAGTGTTGAACAAAGCATGTCAATAAATCCTTTCATATCAAATAATAGCCTATAGTCCAAGATATTATAGCACAGAATTAACATCTCGAGTTGAAATGATTACGACTGTGTAACAAGTAAATAGCTTGATGCACAGGTGCTATCCCTGAGATTGCAGAGCCACACTTTATCAGGTACTGCGCCTGCTGATGATTATCAAAGAGCAGTTTGTTGTATGGACAGTGGGCTGTCGTACACAAATTAGCTGTCCCTCCAATGAAGTAGTGATTGACAGATGGCTGCAATGAGCCGAACTTGATGAGATTTTGATCATCTCTAGATTGAGATGGTGTGAAAGCCATTTCTTGATTTGGCCTCATGTCTGTGTAAGTATGTATGACTTCAATTCTGAATCTACATGGAGTTGAAACAGAAGCCATATGGAGGCCAGAAGGGCCCTCTGTTGCACTGCATGGAAGATAACAGAGACCGAATTGAACGTAGTACTAGTCATTGTGGTACATGCTGACACATTTTTAGTCCCCGATCGAAAACGGGGACTTATGTTTTGACCCTTGTGGTCCGTGCTTCTGTGCGTGCGCCCGGACCTGTATCTTACAAATGCCTGGACTAATCATAATCAAACTTCACACATACATCATATTATACATATGCACGTCAATTTGTTTCACGATCTGATTTAAAATGGCCAAATGGCAGTCATTTTTGTGCTAAAGAAATCATCAAAATCAAGCATTTCTCGGCTGTTTACAGATGGATTCAAACTTGGTACATGTATATTTATTGTACATTAGACATTATGGGACCTTGATGCAAATAATTTTGTTTTTCAGATAAGATTCAAAATGACCTACTGGCGGCCATATTGTTTTAATGAATGTGGTTCTTGTGCCATATCTCGACTTGTTTTGACTGATTATGTTAAAATTTTTAATATTCATTATACATCTTGTCATAAATATACGGATATATTGGTTTGACAATCCTATTCAAAATGGCCGAATGATGGCCAATTTTGTGCTAAAAAATCATCAAATATCAAGCATTTCTGGTATCTATGGATGGATTTCTTTCAAACTTGGTACATACATTAGACTTATGGGTTTCTGATGCACGTAATTTTATTTTTCAGATCGGATTCAAAATGGCTGACTGGCGGCCATTTTGTTTTAATGATTGGGTTTCTAGGGCCACATCTCTGACATGCTTTGACTGATTATGTTCAAATTTTATATATTTGTTATACATCATGTTATATGCATACATGTATTCAAAATGGTTGATTTTGAATGCTGTTCCAGAGCAATATCTTTCAATATGGATAAGTACTTATTTGACGATCAGATACAAATGTCAATCATTTTAATGTTAAACAATCATAATCATATTCCTGGCATTGTTATTAGTCCCCACAAAGCCGAAAACTGGGACTATTAATTTGGGTACGTTCTGTTCGTCCATAGCTATATCTCGGACACCCATTGACGGATTTCATTCAAACTTTATATGAAGACAATACATGTCAGACATGTCTTACATATGCGCGTCATTTTGGTTGTAAAATTTGCTATTTCTGATACCTAAACGTGTCCGCAGCATTTTCTTGGAGATGACTGGGCCAATTTGGATCAAAGTTGGTATGATGATCATGTATATTGGGTTGCAGGTGTACGTCATTTTTTTTTTTCATGATTCGAACAAATATGTATAAAGTAGCCATATTTGTTCGAATCACAAAAAAATATGATGTGCACTTATAACCATAGACCCTCCAGTAGAGGGTTATAACCCAATATCAACATCAATCTCCGGACATGTAAAAAATGACGATATAACGCTTTTACAGGAAATTTGGGCGTCGGTCAGCCATAATAAATCGAATCACAAAAATAATGTTGATACAAATGTATTTCTTGGTATGCTATCTTTGTACAAAATTTAAAGAGAAACGTTAATTGCATTCAAGAGAAAGTAGCATGGGTACCATAAAAAACAAAATGGCTGCCAGTCGGCCATATTTGTCAGAATCACGGAAAAAATATGACATGCACCTATAACCTATAATGATCACCATACCAACTTTGATCCAAATCCCAGTCATCTCTGAGTAACTGCGGCGGACATGTTTAGGTATCAGAAATAGCAAATGTTACATGAAAAATGGCCGCCAGTCGGCCATTTTTGCTTCGATCATAAAGTAACTTGACGCACATATGTAAGACATTATGTATTGTCTTCATGTAAAGTTTGAATAAAATCCGTCATTGGGTGTCCAAGATATAGCTCCGAACGTAACAAACCCAAATTAATAGTCCCAGTTTTTGGACTTCGTCCGAATGGGGACTAATTAGCAGAGCATGTTTGATAAAGCATGAGCCATTTGGTAGGGTTGTTTCTTGTGAATGTTATCTGTGACTTTAGACCCCAGCATGACACAGTGGGCCATTCAGGCTAAGGGTGTACAGATGATTTTTTCGCTACTTGTTTGAAATCAGCGAGATGTTAAGCAGCCCTCACACATCCATGCCCCAAGTCCCTTCCTTGAGTACACTTCAAGTCAAAGCAGTTTTGTTTGGTAGGCAGACACACTATGGCAATTTATGCAACTCTCATTTTGTCCTATATACGTATGAGTTTGAACAAAATTCATTTGTAAACAGCCAAGATCCGGTTCCAGAATGCCAAAAATGCTGGATTTTGATGATTTGTTAGCACAAAAATGGCCATGATGCAGTCATTTTAAATCAGATTGCCAAACCAATACATTCTGTATATGACATGATGTACGTATAATGAATATATAAAATTTGAACATAAACAGTATAAGCATGTCAGAGTTATGACACTAGAACCACATTCATTAAAACAAAATGGGCGCCAGTCGGCCATTTTGAATCCAATCTGAAAAACAAAATGACGTGCATCAAGGTCTTATAATGTCCAATATATGTATGATTTTGAACAAAATCCATTTGTAAACAGCCGAGATCCAGTTCTGGAATCCCAGAAATGCTTGATTTTGTTGATTTTTCAACACAAAAATGGCTGCCATTCAGCCATCTTGAATCAGATCATAAAACATTGATGTGCCTATGTATAATATTATGTATGTGTAAAGTCTGAATGTAATTGGTCTAAGCATGTCTAAGATATAGTCACATGTACGCATTCGCACAGACACACTATGTCAAACTTTCTACTATCAGTCATTTATTGCATTTCACAACAAGGGTCTTCATTAGTTCTCATTTGCATACAAGTATTCCCCTGCCCAACATAGACAACATACTTTTGTATAATCTAAAATAAACTTTTTTTATTTAACAAATCTAAGACGACAAATATTACACTGTATTATATTAGCACAGTAACAACTTTATTCATTTACGGGAGTATGGACCCATTTCTCTAACATTAACTTTTGCAACCTGTCATCATGGCCTACAATGGTATATTATGAGATTGCTCTGTTTGATACATATAAATAAACATGGTATCATCTATGGTAAGAGCCTGATTCATGTTGTACTATACAATTGGTTACCACCATGCAGATACTAAAACTAGTAAAGATTCAACCAAAAAGTTAGCTTAAATCCTTTTACCTACGGCATAAGCACAACTACAGTAGAGCAATTAAAGTGACTGCACTTTTACTAATGATAGTTAGCCACAATGAGGATGATCCATTATATGATTCATAATACGAAGTGTAAAAGGAAATTAAATTTGAATATGAACTGTATTAAATCCAAACTTAATCTAAGAGCTTAATCTATTTACCGTGCAGTTTATTATATAAAATTTACATGCAGCTCCTAAAAATAAATCTAAGTGTAAATTCTTGGAAAAATCTTAAAGCGCGGTGGTCGTGGCGCAGCGCGTGTTCGAATTTCATGTAAATAAACAATGTATTTTACACACGTTGTATACGTCGCGATGAGTCCCATATCGAACAGGACGTGGCACGACGACTGCCGCCCTTTAATATTAGAAATTTATCGAGTGGGATAAAAATATTCAAAATGTGAAGTAAAAGCTAATTCACTCTTCATGGTTCTGGCTTTCTGCACGATACTGTCCACGTAATGCTTCCATATAACTTAGTAAGCCAGGGCCATCAAGTCGAGAATTTCTTGCTGCTTGAATTAAACGAGTACCCAACTTGAAAACTGCTTTTTGCTTGACAAGTTCTTGGCTTTCTTTGGTGGTAACCTGGAAAACATACAGAATAATAATTTAAAGCAAGTCAGTTAATTTTCTCACTAATTTGTCAACGACTATGCAAAATTTTTACCCTTCAAATTTGTTATTATTAATTGGTTCATCTGTTCAGTCAAGACCAAAAATAATAATAAAACTTCCTGTTGTAGTTAGAAGATAAATATTATATATATATATCAAATGTACATTACTACCGTACTTGTCCAACTTACTTTTACAAATGAAGGAACAGACATGGTCACAAAGAATATGCACATTTTATTATAAGATTAATTACGTACCACCAGAATTTAGTTTGCACATCATTTTGTGTAAAAAATATAACCCAGCATACCTGTTCCTTTTTTATAAGTGAAGCTGCCAACTGCTTTGCTGACTCAGTAACTGACTTTGGTAATGTTGAGGTTTCAGCTAACTGTATTCCTAATCAGTCAAATAAAACACAAAATTATTAGTGGTCAAAAGAAATCCTGAGAAGATTCATATACATAAGTATGCGTGCGATCTGTGTGAAATGCAACATTATTTACTTGACCTAATAGACATGTGTTACTGATAACAATCCAGTGTCCAACATTGTTTGGTCTATTGAGTAGAGCAGGTGAAGAGGAATTTTACATTATTTTATATTAAAGGGGCATGATACTGAATAATCAATCTAACATTTTTTAAATGTGCTTCCAAACTTGTTCTAAAGTTGATGCAAAGGCCCAATTATTTAATTACCTCCCTCAGATCTCTGGATTTCAAGAGAACATCAGAATAATTTGTACTCACCATAATGTTTTATTTGTGTACATCCCTTTGAGAGTACATGAGTATAGGACACTTTATTGTTACCACCACTGGTAGTGTAGTTATGTTGAACTTCCATGCAATAACTGTGAATAAACAATATAAAATATTCATAAATAATGAATACTACTCAAACTACTCAATGGAACTTTACATTATTACCCCTGGTTACTTGGCTATATGAATCGGTCTGTAAATTGTCCTCTCTGGAGTGCATGCAGGCTGAGTTGGTAAAGGTGCCATACAGAGCTGCCTTAAAACATGAACAGTGAGTCCATTGTCCTAAAATGTACAAACCTGAAAAAGGATCACCCAAGATACAAAACCCATACAGCTGACAATTTTAAGGAGAAGTCGTAAATGTAAAGTTCATGTCGATGAACAATCGGTAATATGAATAGCATCTCTCGACTTTATGAACAGCAGAGCTAAAAGGATCATTCCAAGCTATGTATATCCTAACAACGTAGACTGATGGAATTTTCAAATCCTACAATTGTCAATGGCTAGCAGAACCTTGAAAAGTAGTTTTGATGATCAATAATTTGGATAATTGATGATACTCATATTACTCTGTCTCTTCTGTAAAATAGTAGACTTTTATGTTTAGACTTACTTTTCTACATTGGGATAATGTTCAGGAAGACGTGTTAACTGTAGAAAGTGAGTTGCAAAGAATGTGAATGCTTTAAGTGATAAGAGATGTTCACAGACTGCATAACAAATACTCAAACCTTCTTCGTTGCTAGTACCTACAAGGAGACCATAAGTAACTAAGTTATTATTGACAGAACTGGAAAATCTGCATGTAAAATACAATTCTCAAACACAGTTTGATTGTGCAAAAAAGACAACATTTTTAAGCATCAGTCAAGGGATAGGGATGCCACTAGCTTGCAATAATGTTATAATAATTGACCTCTGTAGGCATGCTTTCTTACCTCTTGCTAACTCATCTATGATAATTAATGATGTATCAGTAGCGTTCTGTACAATATAATTAACCTCCTTCATCTGAAAGATAAAAATAATATGAAATCAATGAAATCTGCTATCGTGCAATTTGAATTTAAGTTACAATGTAATCAAAACCAGGCATGTGAATATAAGGAGAGCGCTCACACAACAACGTAACCATGTTTAAGTACTGATATCAGCCAATTTTAAAGATCTGCTAAACATTGGTTGCGTATTTACATGCAAGCTTGTAAATACAAACAATTATCAAAATTATGAGTGCATGTTCAAAGTTAAATTTTTTTTGTGAAAATAAAGTACAATGTACTATAGTATTATTATTATTATTATTGTATTGTATGTGCAGTTTAATTGTATGTGTAGTTTAATTGTATGTGTAGTTTAATTGTATGTGTAGTTTAATTGTATTGTATGTGTAGTTTAATTGTATGTGTAGTTTAATTGTATGTGTAGTTTAATTGTATGTGTAGTTTAATTGTATTGTATGTGTAGTTTAATTGTATTGTATGTGTAGTTTAATTGTATGTGTAGTTTAATTGTATGTGTAGTTTAATTGTATTGTATGTGTAGTTTAATTGTATGTGTAGTTTAATTGTATGTGTAGTTTAATTGTATGTGTAGTTTAATTGTATGTGTAGTTTAATTGTATGTGTAGTTTAATTGTATTGTATGTGTAGTTTAATTGTATGTGTAGTTTAATTGTATGTGTAGTTTAATTGTATTGTATGTGTAGTTTAATTGTATGTGTAGTTTAATTGTATGTGTAGTTTAATTGTATGTGTAGTTTAATTGTATGTGTAGTTTAATTGTATGTGTAGTTTATTTGTATGTGTAGTTTATTTGTATGTGTAGTTTAATTGTATGTGTAGTTTATTTGTATGTGTAGTTTATTTGTATGTGTAGTTTAATTGTATGTGTAGTTTATTTGTATGTGTAGTTTATTTGTATGTGTAGTTTAATTGTATGTGTAGTTTATTTGTATGTGTAGTTTATTTGTATGTGTAGTTTATTTGTATGTGTAGTTTAATTGTAGTTTATTTTAAAAAGCTTTAATACAGCAATTACCAAAACTGAAATGTCAGATTTCGCTAAGGATGTAATAAAGCATTATTCTATTCTATTCTATTCTATTCTATTCTATTCTATTCTATTCTATTCTATTCTATAGTTACGACCATGATTCCTGTTTAGAAGGAATGTTTGTTTTGAGTTGCAAAATAGTGTAATATAGTATGCTTGATATAGAAGATGATCAACATTACAATACTTTTGACTTCTTTGTTCTCAGGGGACATTACCAGTATTTGTAAGAATGCATCCTTACCAGTGCAGTACCTAGATATTGCACCACCGCCAGTACACCACTAGATACAAATTCATGTATTATAAAATTTCAGGAAATACCCAATTTTGAAGTTCAAAGGCACAAGCATAAGCTGATTATGCAGTGTAACTCGTCTACCTGCAATAACTTGCCCAAAATATGCGTGTGCAGAAACTGATATACAGATAATCATTTTAATATGATTGGTCAGTACAAACTCTAGGTATAGTTGAATGTTGGTTAGGTACAGAAAGTTATTTAAAAGGAACATAAAAAAAAGAAACAAAATTATTAAATTCCTCAATTGTCGACGTTATGTAAGCCAGATAATGCACTAATGGTCATGCAATTGTTCAGATATTAAACTTTACTCCAGCGGGGTGTTGTTCAATATCTGAACGATTGCACTTCCACATTATTCTATACAAAGAATATGCACTGTCAATAGTACAACTTTAAAGTACACAGACAGACAGCTTAACTAATGGAATTATTAGCTTGAAATCAGATATCATTTCTTTTCTAAAACTTATCAAACTTTTGTCAATGTATGTTGTTGGACGATAGTTTTATACTGCTTGGTGAAATGGGGTTTAAACTAGGTCTCAAGAGATAACTAACATTTCTGATTCCAAACACAAGAGGGCGCTCCAAATTCATACAACTCACCTCCACCATGAATGTTGATGCATTGGATTCTATATCATCGTCAAAACCGATACGAGTAAAGAGCTGATCAATGATTCGAAATGATGCATACTGTGCTGGTACAAAAGATCCTAACTGAGCCATAATCTGCAGGAGAGCTACTTGCTTCAGATAAGTTGACTTACCACTCTACAAATAAAAAAGTTTTGAATCCATTGAACATCCCAAGTCAAATTGCAGGAAATGGGATAACCACAATTCCCAGAACATTTTGATACGTCTTTTTCATCAGTAATGGAAATTCACTGTGAACATCATTAGATTAGGTTTATAGCTTTAAAATCTAAAATGAATGCTTTTATCAAGTTTAGATTTACTTCAAATTCGATTTTTGTACATACCAAAATATAAAGGGGTCTAGTTTCACTGGATTCGTTGAAAAATACAATACATAAGATATAACATGTCACTGGAATAAAATACTAACATCTCACAGCACCCCCCTTCCACCCCCATTGTATTCAAGTTATTCATTCACTTTTGGTAATCTGATAGATCCGCAAATAAAATAGACAGTGAAGTAGAAAAAATGCTTTTTGTTTAATGTTCTACGACAAGATGTTTAGAGTAACCTCAAAAGACGATTCAACAATAAAGCTAGATTATGAGTAGATAGAATTAACTGACTTTATCATCCATATTGGTTAAAAGTTATTTTTTCATTAGAATCATTGGGATCATTATTATATAAAGTCACTGCTTATATAAATAAATATGTTTGATAATAATCGGCTGAATATTTTTAGAGATATCACGTCCAGCCTTATACGATGTCCACAGAAAAAAAATTATGAAATTGGTCCATGCATGTCATATGAGTGTGCACAGATGGATTCCAAATTTTAAGCCCCCTGCTAGACTAGGCTGATTATAGCAATTTAAAAGCAAAGGAATCACTCATATATTTGATGATATTTATTCACAGTACTCACCATATTGGGGCCAGTAATGATAATAAAATTACTATCTTCAGATGCATACTGAAAAAAAAAAAAAATATATTACCATAATTTGCAGAGGTTTCCCATCAACAAGACAGAATTATTACTCATCTACAACTGCATTCATAATAGAAATAACATAAACTCTAGCATTTATCACCGTACTCGACCACGTTAGCGCCCAGGGGCCTCAACTCAGAAAATCAAAATTTTTTAGGAGTGGGCACTTACCTGAGCACCCCCCTCGAAAAATAGTGCAAATGAAAATTTTGATTCATCATGTGGCAGATTGAGGGGGGTCTTTGAGAGAAAATCAAATTACGTAATTAGTTGCGTCGTCATTGATTTTTACAATGAAGAAACAAAAATGATCACAAAAAATATGCACATTTTATTACAATATTAATTACATACCACCAGAATTTACGAAATTAAAATGCCTGGACATGGTCGAGTACGGTATAACTGTATGTCATGCTTATCAAAATTGTTAAAGAGGAATGTTTCCAAAAAAGTGCTGAATGCAATCTTGATTAAAATTCAAACAAACTAGTATTTATGCCCAGAACCAGAAATTTTTAAGTAGCACCTCAGACCATGCAGAAGAGACTAGCAATACAGCTTTTCATTTAATAGGATGCCTGGCAAGATTGTTTCGGCCGAGACTTAACTTTTCATAAAAAAAGTTTGACAAATGCTATCAAAAGTCAAAATAACAAGGACCATTATAACTCTAAATTTGCTAGTTACGTATAAAGTGCAAAACATTAAAAATGCCATAACTCTTCAAAAAAATGAGCAGAAAACTTAAAGCAGAAGAATGAAAGTACGCTCGGAAATCTGTGGGTAGGCTTATGTCAATAAACTACCAGCATGGTCTGTAGTGGCACTAATCCTGCAGACTAAATCTCTTATTCACACCTACATAAAACAATAGCGATCGCTAGTCTGTTGTTTTAGTGGCCTAAGGATGAATTGAGATAAAATTTCATTTAATTTATCAACATGGTGCCTGAATCTCAAAATACTTATATGAATGACTTTTGAGTGAAACCCTAAAGTGATGCTTACAGTATTGTTTGGTACAGGTAACTCAATGGATATCTTCTCAAGTATTGGGTGCCTTCCTTGCTTGATAGCTAATGTATCAGTGAAGTCTGGTCGCACTAACATATGAGAATTGATAAAACAAGGAAATTACATTACATCAACTATGATGAGGTGTGAAAAAAACACTTGGTTGATAAGTAGATATGTGACACACCCGGTCTTGTAATTTACAGTAGCACACACTTCCAATTGTTGCCCTATGTAGGGCTACATTTTCAAGGTTTTAGAAAATGAGTTTGTCTTTAAAAAAATTAATCTTCCACATTGTACACCAATTGAGTAATATACAGAACACACAATTTTTTGAAAACAAACTACTTTTCCGTTTTCAGTTGAGAAATGTCATTTATGCAAACAATGGACTACCCATTGATGCCAAGGGAATACCAGCATTCCAAACTCGTAGCGCAGCCAGGTTGCTCAGTAAATTATTTAATATTTACTCCACTCACCATACTCTCCAAGAGTACATGCATGGGCAAATGATACCAACATATCCAGTACAGCAACACACTCAGTTAATTTATAAAGACAACCAATTTGACCTCTTATTTCACTCATCAGCTCATTAATAACTCTGAAAATATAAACAATTGTGTTTTACAATTAATCGACCACTTACAAGTTTCTGTCATATGTGATAAAACACACACTTGATCCTATCTGATACACATGCATCATATTTATCCTATTTCATAGCTACACAATTTGCTGTAAGACCATGTTGTGAAATTTGTGTTGTCACAAATATGTTTTGTAAATGCACTCACTTTGCTTCCCATATTTTTGACCATCCAATCAGAATTCCTCTTTTACTTCCACCAATCATGTCTTGCCCCTTATCTTTGTTTATCTTGCACACGCCATTTAGCGTCCCTTCATTGTTTATCCCCTTTGTCTTTTATTCATTCATTCATTACACCTTGCGTAGTTTACATTGATTTCGAAAAGAACTCCATCCTGCCCCCATTACAGGGTTCGACGGCCAACTGTATGGCCACCTCCCCACATTTCGGCCGTGGCAGTGTGTCCTTGACCCCAACTTTGACAGTGATCTGATCAAAGGGGCCCCTTGCCCAATTTTTATTTTAGGTACTTATTGTTTATATTTACAAGCCTTAATTTGACTTGTTTTCAATTTTGTAGTTGTTTAATAGATTGATTTTACAGAGTGGTTTATTTTACATGTATTTGTATTTATTATTTGTTTTTTCATTTATTTTATCTCAATAAATTGCTTGTTTTTTATCCCTTATCTTGGTTGTGATGTGCATTTACAAATAGTTATTGGATGCAGATACTAAAAGTTACAGCAAAAGATGTTATTTAACTATCTAATATGTTCTTGTATATTGTATACACTCCCTATGTAAACCAGCACAGGTAGATTTGGTGTACCAACACACTTAATCATTATAGCTAAGCCACGGTAGTTAGAACTTCATAATGTGAGAGCTAGCTCATATATTCAGGGTTGGATGTGTCTGGAAGAAAAGCTAGAGCATACTTACATGTTTGTCATCAGATAAATTTCATTCATGGACTCATTTATGCGATCTGGAAAAGAATTCATTGCAAGAATAGAATAGAATAGAATAAATGCTTTATTACATCTTAATGAAATCTGACATTTCAGTTTTGGTAATTGCTGTATTAAAGCTTATTTTAAAATAAACTACAATTAAACTACACATACAGTACAATAATAGATTTTAAATAAACTGAAATGTAGCACAAAAATACATTAATTGATTTTCACCTTTTCTTATTTTGTAGGTTTTCTGTATGTAATTTAATAACCCAAGTAGACATTGTTTGTCGGTTGTGTTTAAAATGTGTATAAATTTATCTTTGTTGTTGTAGTTTTTGAAATTTGGATTGGAGAATATACACTATACAATTCTTGTCTATTTTCTGTTTAGAGATCACACTCAGTGAATGGATTCCCTTCCTCAATTATAATGCACTCTTATCAGTAACAAAACACTTAATGATTACCAATGGTTGAGAGCCAAGCTCAAACTCTACCTGGGGTTTAACATTGAAAAGAGCTTAATCCTGAGTGAGTTTGCTATGGCTCCAATAGAGAGAGACCAGGGCCACTGGCTGAGATTCATTATAAAATAAGTGATTTTTTCACTGCAAGATCATGCACAATGCGTGAAAGACGTTGATTGAATGTCTGCCACAAGAGTTGAATGATTTGATTTTGCATTTGTATTTTTTTTATCTACATGTATAAGCTCAATGTCAAAATGCTGATGTTTCTAAGAGGAATATGGCGTTGAGATATTATAACAAACTACATCAAAATTGACCATCATCAAATGTGTATAGCAAATTATCAAGTGCGGAAATACTCAAACAAGTTTTGTGTTTGTCGAAAGAGGGTCTGGAGAGATAAGTGACAATCAATGGAGCTGTTGCAGGGCACCAAATTGAAAAAAGTCTTTGGTTCTTAGCAAGAGCTAAATACATGTAGTCAGATAAAATAATCAGTATTATTATACATCTGTCACTGTAACGCCATAAGTTACAGCATGCCGTAAATTTTGCATTATTTTACGGGGTATTTTCATCCTACCATATAAGGAAATGCGAATTCCAAATATGGAATGTTTATGCATGTAAGCGTCCTCTAATAATAAAAGCAAACATGGCTGCCACCAGGGTTTGACCGGACCCATACAAAAATCTTTGCTGATTCTGTTCTAAACTTTTTGGATTTCGGCATTCCCATGATGTATTCTTGGAAGGAAAAGATGTATAATAATAAGGTTATTACAAGGATACCTCAAAGTCTTCGTGCATACTTTGAGGTATCCTTGTAATAACCTCATAATATTGAACCCTTCCCCACCACCAAACAAAGAAAACTGCTTAAATTTAATCATGTCACTTACCATTCATTTTAATCTGTGAATTGAAGAAAATAGAAAATTAGTGACAAACCTACACCTAAATACCACATATCTCAAAGAAAAAGGTGAACCATGAGGAAGAAATTTCATACAATTGCAGAAAAAACGTGTGAATTGAAGTTGATGTGGTTAGTATGATGGTAGATTACAATTAAATACTTACCAAGTCTGGTGTTGTAAAATTGAGTGTGCTCTTGACCCTGACAACTTTAACAAATACAGGTGGCATATCAGCTGGTGAGACAGAGTTGTCTCGTCCAGCGTACATTTGAATAAAGAAGCCACGAGTACCATTGTAACTTATCTTCAGTGGTAAACTGTATTTTTCACTCAGTTGTTTCACCATTTCTAGCAAAGACAAATTATTTCACAATTTATTCACTTTTCAGAAGCATACAAACGGTTACAAGAAATTGTTGATGACTACACCGACAGACATGGTGACCACTACACTATTACAAGGTTATATCATTATATTATATCAAGAAAAATTGAAAGTGTGTTGAAGGTATGAAGTACCCATAGGGGTATGAAGTTCAAATAAATATTCAAATTAAGTAATTTGTATGTGCAATCAATTTGTATATTCAACCCTTAACACACATGTGGCTTATTCCAGAGTAAGTATGTAGTAAATACACATTGATTAGAACCCTAAAGTACCCAGGTCTGTAGATTGTGCAACCAATTTGTATACTCAATCCTAAACACACATGTGGCTTATTCCAGAGTAAGTATGTAGTAAATACACATTGATTAGAACCCTAAAGTACCCAGGTCTGTAGATTGTACAACCAATTTGTATATTCAACCTTAAACACACATGTGGCTTATTCCAGAGTAAGTATGTAGTAAATACACATTGATTAGAAACCTAAAGTACCCAGGTCTGTAGATTGTACAACCAATTTGTATATTCAACCTTAAACACACATGTGGCTTATTCCAGAGTAAGTATGTAGTAAATACACATTGATTAGAACCCTAAAGTACCCAGGTCTGTAGATTGTACAACCAATTTGTATATTCAACCTTAAACACACATGTGGCTTATTCCAGAGTAAGTATGTAGTAAATACACATTGATTAGAACCCTAAAGTACCCAGGTCTGTAGATTGTACAACCAATTTGTATATTCAATCCTAAACACACACGTGGCTTATTCCAGAGTAAGTATGTAGTAAATACACATTGATTAGAACCCTAAAGTACCCAGGTCTGTAGATTGTCAGGATATATGTACCAAATTTCATCAAAGTGGTTCTTGAGATATCAGTGCAACAGACATACATACATACAGACAGGCTAACTGCAAAGAATCATTGAGTCAACTAAAGATGCCAGAAAAGACAAAAATAAAAAAAGGCAGTATATCTATGAATGCATCTGCAGAACAGGACAACATTAAAGCATAGAATAGCGCCCTTACACAATCAAAATGGTGAGATAATTACTGAGCATGCAAAGACAGTACAACAATAAAACAGAGAAGAGCGCCCTCATATAATCTAAGGTCAAAGCAAAATGTGTTTCCATTTCATGAATTCGTTATGAAAATAAGTCATTGTTAATGACAAAGTCCCCGTTGGAATTAGGGGAAATGTTATTCCTGTAATTTGGACCAAACGCATAGTGGAGAGTGAATAATTGGCTGGTCTAGTATCAACAGAAATAAGATTTTTTTTGTATCCAAACTGAATTTCATTTGTCCAGGCTCAAGTACAGAAATATACTAGTATGGTCAAAAAGCAAGACTACAGGCAGTCAACCAACTTTATCTGATTGTAAAACTAATTGTCATGGACATGCATCCTAACATGTATAATTTGAAGAGCAAAAAAACTTGTCAACAATATACACTTTGAAAAAAAAAATGGCTGATTTTAAACATGAAACAAATCATTATGAACATGTACCTCAACATGTATAATGTTTGTATCAAATTTGACTAAAAACCGACAATTCCTGTCAAAGATACCACATTTTCCAAAAAACTAACTTTGGAACAAACTGATATGAACATGCGCATGCAAAATATGAATGAAAATGATGCAAAAGGCTTGGAAATATAGTAGTTTGGTCAAAAAGCACGGCAATCTTGGATTTGAGTATGAAAGAAACTGACTTGGACATGTACATGTATTCCAATATGTATGATGTATGTGCCAAATATGAATGGTCCCTGAGAAAGACTGCCAGTTGGCCAAATTTGATTTGATTTTAAAACAAATTGTCATGGACATGTAATCTGAAATGCACAATGTATATAATGAATTTGAATGAATATGAGAAACCATGTCCATGTTTTGGACCACAGGGTTCCGAAATATGACCCCGGACTTCGTTCAAAAGGGAACTCATAACCCAATAAACTAGTGAAGTTATCACAAAGTAGAGAAACCATATATGGTAATCATAAATTGTCAGGCCAAAAAGTTTCCATTATTTAAATATTTCAATGGGTTGAAGATCAACAACACAATATGTTCATAAACTGTTCAGCTCAGTAACAATCAGCTCCAGTTTGTATTTTCCAAAAACTAGTTTTATCTTAGATGAATTGATACAGATATATTTCAGAAGAAAATGCACAGCGCAGAACTAACCTAAATTTTACCCAATATTAAATCATAATAAACTTAAATTGAATTCAAACTGCAGTATTGTTTTGTTACCTTTGAAAGTTTACAAAATTTCTGTAAAATAAACATGTTTTTCATTTATACAGACAATGAAGTTGGACAGAATATACTTTATAACATCTTGGTACATTTGTATCTGTATATATATATATATTTGCAAGATATTTCTGCAGGACCAATTAACCCCCCCCCCCCAACCTTCTGTCACAAGCTCCGGGAACTTGAAACTTGACTATGAAAGGTGACATACACAACCCACCTGCTATATCATCGACTATCTCCGTATATGTTCGCCTAGCTACATCTAATAAACCTGTATCAGATAAAAATATATCTTTAAAAGCACATACATAGGGTGGAATTAAACCAACATGGTATTATTATATTAATACTATAAGTATTCAGACGAGCTAGTCTGAAAGTTCTACATAACAGTACAGCAAACAGTCAAATGTTGTACATACCTTACTTGACTGGCTTAGCACCAATGCTTGACTAAAGGCCCACCTCCCACTTTTAGGAGATAATTATTTTTTTGCAGTAAAATTTTACTTAACAACCATCCCTTCTGATAGGCCCCAAATCTGGTCTTGTTTTACTTTTCTGAATAATCAAATTACATCATTTATTTATGAGTAAATGACACTACAATAATGAGCTGTTAACAAACATGAAATACTGTTTCCACACTCAGTTTGCCTTTCAAAAGTTGTTTATCATGACTTTTTTTTTACTGAAATCAATGCCAACAGATCAAACTTCAACATTGATAATTGACTTCTGCAATGTGCCTACTAAGCACGAGGAAGAATATTTGTAGCTGAGTACCCTGGGTGCTAATTTGAATGAGTAAGGTATTTGACCAAAATGAATACAAATAATTCTGTTTACACTGGAGGAGAATTGTAACAACAACAGACCACCTCTTGTGAACTTTACCATTGATATTGGGCTTGACAGCAAAACATTTCTGTGTTCTCATGTTTAAGGCTCCTTTCTGGTATCTAGTGTCTGCATGGATGACTGTCTGCAACTTTTCTAACATCGCACCAAATCTGTCATCACCTAGACACTGCAAATAAACAGAAGAAAATGAACCCCAAATTATTCAATGGATATACACTTCACTTGTGTAATGATCACCACTACATGTATATGTCCTTCTGAACTGCATGTTGACCCATGTGATTCAAACGGGCAGAACTTAAAATGAAGAGGGGCGTCATCTGACCATGCACTAGAATTCAGTCCGAAGCGATATATAACAAATGCTTAATCGCAAGACTCATAGGTAGACACTTAAGATTTGTAAACAGTGACACAATATGGTCGCCTGTTGCATGTGTGACAACTCCCCTGCTTAAATTTATTTTTTAATTTGAGTTGAAGATCAACAACATAATGTGCGACTGTTCAGCTCACTAACAATCAGCGACAGTAGCGTATACACAGTGACAATTCCCCCACTTTGAATTAAATTTTGGGAATTTGTTAGGCTACACCATCAACCAAATGAAAGTGAAAATACTTGAAATGAATGTTTTCTTACATGCATGCCGTTGAGTGGAAACCCCGGAAAACACTAAACCAGTTGAAAAACACTAAACCTATTGAAAAAGACTAAACCTGTTGTGAAATCAGCTGCCGTCGTGGGTTCTGTTTCATGTTTTCGCTTTCTTTTAATCAAATATTCACTGGACGATTATGGTACACCCATAATACACCCTTTACCTCGGGTTTAGTGTTTTTATTGTCAGGTTTAGTGTTTTTCGACAGGTTTAGTGTTTTTCGACAGGTTTAGTGTTTTCCGGGGTTTCCACTCAACGCATGCATGCCTAGTATGCAATTAGCTTATGACAAATTGGAAAAATTTATTTTTTACTAGTACACTAATAATATAAATGTCATACAATGTTGGTATGTCTATGATGAGTTATATGCTTAATAAATTCCAGCTTATGATAAAGCAATTGGTTAATATACTCACTGTGAAATAGGCTTTAAACAGCTGATTGGAAGAGTCTTTGAGAGCAGCCTGCAATGGTTCAACTAATTCTAATGTATGCTTGAGATAGATGACACATGTTATCCGACTGTCAGCTGTTTTGATGTTTTCTTGCTTTGGTATCTGAACTGTCAGCGACAACAGATGATCTACATCAATGAACCTACTTAAAACTGAACAGAAATAAAAGTCTATTATTGTTAAAACACTTTGACACATATTTTTAAAAGTCAGTTTTCAGTTCGATAATTGTTTTCCATTCTATTCATTGTTAAGGGTCGCTTGTAAAATGCTAAGTAGTGTTAAAGGTAAAGTTCTCTACCATAATGCACTGCATATATGTGCAGTAACATGCTCAGTAGTGTAAAATTTGAAGTTCTCTCCCATAATGCATTGCATATATGTGCAGTAACATGCTCAGTAGTGTAAAATTTGAAGTTCTCTCCCACAATGCATTGCATATATGTTCAGTTAAACCTTCTGACAAAACTGCTCAAAAAAGCTAAAAAAAACTATTATTCAGCCAAATTCCAGTCTTCGACTGGAAATACTAATAAAACCTGGAAAATTATAAATAGCATTTTAAACAATAATATTTCTATGTCTCCAAGACAGGTTATTAAATCCAATACGGGGGAAGTTTTGTCAAAGGATATCGATATTGCACAGAATTTCAATGATTTTTTCACTGATGTTGGACCAGCCCTAGCTGCTCAAATCAATTCTCCTGAACATTTTACAAACTACCTTTCTGATAATCATTACACAGCTTCTTTCTTCCTGCGTCCAGTTAGTCAAAATGACGTCATTAATGAGATCGGGCGTTTAGATCCCAGCAAAGCTATGGGCCCAGATCATATTCATCCAAAAACAATAATCCATGCTGCCCAACACATTGCTAGTCCCCTAGCCCATATCATCAACCTATCCATTACTACAGGTATTTTCCCAGATCTACTAAAAATCGCTAAAATTACCCCCATATATAAAAAAGGTTCACCTTTAGAAATAAGCAACTACAGACCCATTTCCTTATTGCCAATTCTAAGCAAAATTATTGAATCTGTTGTTAAATCCCAACTTTTAGCGTTCCTTGATAAATTTAATATTCTTTTGCCGACTCAATATGGTTTTCGCAAACATTACAATACCAAACTTGCACTTGTAGATCTAATTACTGACATCACAGACAAAATGGACGCAGGTTACATCACATTTGGTATATTTATAGATTTAAAGAAAGCATTCGATACAATTGACCACCACATTTTATTACAAAAATTAGAGCATTATGGGATTCGGAGCCTGCCACTTAAATGGTTTCACAGTTATCTAGAAAATCGTCTCCAGACAGTGGATGTCAATGGTACCGTATCACCCCCAAACCAAGTTAAATGTGGAATTCCCCAGGGTTCAATACTCGGCCCTCTATTATTTCTTCTCTATATTAATGATATTAACTCCAGTACCAATGCCTTTGATTTTCGTTTATTTGCAGATGACACTAACCTATTCAACTCACATAAATCTAACCAAATTAATCTTAATACTATTAATACAGAATTTAAAAAAGTCGTTGACTGGTGTAAAGCTAACAAACTAACAATTAATGCCAACAAAACAAATTATATGGTAATTAAAACTCCACAAAAACAAGTTCATATTAATGGATCCCTAGAAATTGATAATGTACCGTTAGAGGGCGTAACATCAGTATCTTACTTGGGTGTCAATATAAATTCGTCTTTGAACTGGAAATCTCATATTAACAAAGTCACTAACATACTTAGCTCTAAAATTGGTATAATCTCACAAATTCGACATTATGTCCCAAAGTATATTCTTATTCTATTATATAATACCCTGATTCTTCCACATTTAACGTACTGTGTTGAAATATGGGGAAACGCTTATCCTACCCTTCTTGAACCGATTCTACGACTCCAGAAAAGACTTGTGCGGCTTATCACTTTTTCAAAATGGAACTCGCATTCTGCAACACTGTTCCGTTCTCTTCAAATTCTGGACATTCACAAACTATGTAAATTCCACTCTTGTCTATATATTTTCGATTTAAATAAAAATCGTTTCGCACGCTGTCCTGATACCTACATCAACACTCCTTCTCATAATTATCCCACTAAAATAAATAGAAGTGGCAGCCTCTCTATACCAAAAACAAAACTTTCTATAACCCAGCATAACATAAAGTTTGCATCAATTAAGCATTGGAATTCACTAAGACCAGAACTACAAAATGCCAATATTAGTAGATATTTTTTTAAAAATTGTCTGAAAGCTGAACTTATATCTGAATATTCAGATTAATTATACGACTATTGGTTGACAACTCACTACAGACTGACTGATTAACTGATTGACAAGCCAACTAATTGACTGGTAGTTTGTACAATGTGATTGATTGTTTTGCGATTAGAAAAATATTAATTTATTTATTTTGCAATTAAGTGACTTATTTATTCAATTGAATTATAATTATTCACCATATCAGGATAGAGCATAAAAATCACATATACATATATATGATTACCTTTTGATATTTGTTTCATTGACAGACTGATTGTTTGCTTGATTTTGCAGTTTAGTGATTAGTTTATTTTGTAGAAAATGATTTATTAAATTTAGTGATTTGTTTATTGTGCGACAAAATAATGTTTATATTCACTCAGCAATTTCAATGACTTATTTATTTTATTTTGATATTTAGTAATTGAACTATAATGTTGCGCCACTTCACGATAAAATATATGTATATGATAAATTTATGATAATCCGCACGTCAGTACAGTATTATTTCTTATTCCGGGTCTAGGACTCGACTAGCTCAAATGAGCTATTTCCATGACCCACACCAGAATCCTTTTCAGTGGTAAAAAGGAAAAATTAATTGTGTTATGTATATTTTCTTTTTCTGGTGTAAATAAATAAATACAAATACAAATACAAATAACATGCTAAGTAGTGTTAAAGGTAAAGTTCTCTCCCATAATGTACTGCATATATGTGCAGTAACATGCTCAGTAGTGTAAAATTTGAAGTTCTTTCCCATAATGCATTGCATATATGCACAGTAACATGTTCAGTAGTGTAAAATGTAGTTACCTCCCATAACGCATTGCATATATGTGCAGTAACATGCTCAGTAGTGTAAAATGTAGTTATCTCCCATAATGCATTGCATATAAGTGCATTAACATGCTCAGTAGTGTAAAATTTAGTTATCTCCCATAATGCATTGCATATATGCACAGTAACATGCTCAATAGTGTAAAATGTAGTTATCTCCCATAATGCATTGCATATATGCACAGTAACATGCTCAGTAGTGTAAAATTTGTAGTTATCTCCCATAATGCATTGCTTATATGTGCAGTAACATGCCCAGTAGTGTAAAACTGACTTAAGTTGCATTTTGATGCCTTCAATAATTCAAGAATGAATAATTTCATGAAAAACATGCAGGATCGATTTGTTTACATATTGATGATTGATACATTATGATAAAGAAATACATGTACATAGAATATAAAAAGGTATGAGAATGAACATACCAGACTGTAGATTATAGAACATCTCTTCATTCTCTGTCAATTCACTGACACAATCTTGACGCAAAGTAATAGTTTCCATATCTGAGAAAAAAAAGTCTATTGTCGATCATCAATATTATTATCTGCTACCATAAGTTACAGACTACAGCAATTTTGTGGTATTTGATGTAATTTGTAAATCCTATTCTCATATTTTAACAGATTACACAGCTAATAAATACATGCAGCTTTGAAAAAAACACTCTTGAAATAGAAACTACAAGTACTCATAATATATTAATACTCAAAATAAAGCTTCCCATATGTTCACAGCCTAGTAGATACTGATTGATCTCATTCATAACTTACCACATGGCGGCTGTAATATATTAGATCTGAGCATACGTGCTGAAAAAAAAGAACAATTTTTAAGATGATCTTACTTGTGCATAATGGTCACCATATATATACAATATGTTTTTCTAATATGGTAAAAATGACACCTTACCTCCTACAGGTGTTTTAGTGTAATTCATTACACCATATAAGGTATGTTTTCCTAATATGGTAAAAATGACACCTTACCTCCTACAGGTGTTTTAGTGTAATTCATTACACCATATAAGGTGTGTTTTCCTAATATGGTAAAAATGACACCTTACCTCCTACAGGTGTTTAAGTGTAATTCATTACACCATATAAGGTGTGTTTTTCTAATATGGTAAAAATGACACCTTACCTCCTACAGGTGTTTTAGTGTAATTCATTACACCATATAAGGTGTGTTTTTCTAATATGGTAAAAATGACACCTTACCTCCTACAGGTGTTTTAGTGTAATACATTACACCATATAAGGTGTGTTTTTCTAATATGGTAAAAATGACACCTTACCTCCTACAGGTGTTTTAGTGTAATTCATTACACCATATAAGGTGTGTTTTTCTAATATGGTAAAAATGACACCTTACCTCCTACAGGTGTTTTAGTGTAATTCATTACACCATATAAGGTATGTTTTCCTAATATGGTAAAAATGACACCTTACCTCCTACAGGTGTTTTAGTGTAATTCATTACACCATATAAGGTGTGTTTTCCTAATATGGTAAAAATGACACCTTACCTCCTACAGGTGTTTAAGTGTAATTCATTACACCATATAAGGTGTGTTTTTCTAATATGGTAAAAATGACACCTTACCTCCTACAGGTGTTTTAGTGTAATTCATTACACCATATAAGGTGTGTTTTTCTAATATGGTAAAAATGACACCTTACCTCCTACAGGTGTTTTAGTGTAATTCATTACACCATACAAGGTGTGTTTTCCTAATATGGTAAAAATGACACCTTACCTCCTACAGGTGTTTTAGTGTAATTCATTACACCATACAAGGTGTGTTTTTCTAATATGGTAAAAATGACACCTTACCTCCTACAGGTGTTTTAGTGTAATTCATTACACCATACAAGGTGTGTTTTCCTAATATGGTAAAAATGACACCTTACCTCCTACAGGTGTTTTAGTGTAATTCATTACACCATACAAGGTGTGTTTTTCTAATATGGTAAAAATGACACCTTACCTCCTACAGGTGTTTTAGTGTAATTCATTACACCATACAAGGTGTGTTTTTCTAATATGGTAAAAATGACACCTTACCTCCTACAGGTGTTTTAGTGTAATTCATTACACCATACAAGGTGTGTTTTCCTAATATGGTAAAAATGACACCTTACCTCCTACAGGTGTTTTAGTGTAATTCATTACACCATACAAGGTGTGTTTTTCTAATATGGTAAAAATGACACCTTACCTCCTACAGGTGTTTTAGTGTAATTCATTACACCATACAAGGTGTGTTTTCCTAATATGGTAAAAATTACACCTTACCTCCTACAGGTGTTTTAGTGTAATTCATTACACCATACAAGGTGTGTTCACTCTTGACGTCACCCGCATTCTGTATTAATTCCAGCATACTTGCAGTTGCCATATCTTGAAAATAAAGCAGTTAATGAAATAGTCAAAAAAAGTGAAAGTGGCGACTCTAGTGTTGATATTGCAAATACTGTTTTTTAAAATATACTGGATATACCCATCACTAATCAGTATGGAATAGTCCCAATGATGAAATACATATATGGTCTGTAATCGTTTTATTAGTTGAATCCCTCAATTAGTTGTAACAAATGATTTTAATTAAAAAAAAACTCTAGAAAAGACCACATTTGTGTTTATTTCCATATTTTACACTTTTGTTTTCAAATGTTATGAGTCACCACTGACTAAAACCAACTATAATAATTCAACCACTTATTTGTACATACATGTAAGATTGAAGTAATGGATAGAATTACATGATACTTGCCTATCATAGTAGTCTGTTCACTGCCTTTAAATACAATCTTCAATGAATTGGGTGCATACACTATATTCTGTATGTACTCTATGTACTTCAATAAAGCTGCTGTTGTAGCTAGACAGTAATATCTATTGCAAGAGTTAAACAAGTTGATGAAATAGAATGTCATAATTCAGTTGTTACTCCGATATACATCACTCCAACTCACCATTTAAAGTAATGAGAGTCCTGTTTTTTAGGATTATGTAGAGTTAAGTTCTTTTTCAGAATATGTAAAAACGCTGACTGCTCATTTTCATAGATTTACAGTTTTAATGTTAATTTAAATATATTTTTAACCTATTCTAAAGATGAGGGAAGGCTGTAAAGTGTCTGAAACCCACTGAGACAAGGTCAGTGCTATGTGACAAAACTTGGCTTGAAATCAACATTGAATGTTGTGAAAATATCATACATTATTATTATTATTATTATTATTGTGTAATTATATGTATGAGTTTTGACAATACTGCATAGGATTATTACCTACATGTAATTGAATACAAGACATTACCAGCATACTCACTTAGCATTGACCTCCATTTCTACTGTCTTGTACTCCGGAACACATAAATGTTTTATATACTGCAAACCTGCATGAAACAAATTATCAATTTATTAATTTTTCCAATCATTCTACTATGTATGCTTCATGTAATGTGTTTATAGCGCCCTCAACTTAAACTTCAAGTTAACATACTAGACATATATGAAGTCAATGAAACATAAATTTCAGATCAATCAGTTGAGTTGTTTGTGAGAATTTCTTTAAAAATCCAATATGGTGTCACCGAACCACATGACCAATCAATATTTTGAAAGTTAGGTGCACCAATTCCAATCAGACCTAATAATTGTATAGTTTGAGATAGTTACGTTCAGAGGTTTTTGCAAATAAGCAGAATAAAAAACAATAGAACTCCAAGCCTGAAATAAATATATATATATATATAACATTTTTTTTAAATAAAAATTGTTATTGAGAAGCACATTCATACCTTTTGTTTCATTGAAATATTTCCTTTGTACCGTGGCAATATTGGTATTTTGGAAATGATCTGATATTAACTTGAACATTTTTGTCATATTCCCACTCTCACAGGCAGTATTTGGCATTATGATCTGCAAAAATAGAAATGTTCCATAATGTCAACAGTATTACCGTAGTTGCTCTATTAAAAGTGCACCTCCATAAAACAACAAAAGGGAATTCTTTGCACACTGCATCATTAAAATATGACTTATTGGGTCAAAGACAAATACCTCAGTCTGTCATTTACTTAAGTGCAGGTACTATTAATGGTGTAAACACGATATATTTATTATGCCTTATCCAGGCAGGCTTAGGCATAAGGTCACAAGGGTTCTGTTTACATGTACCAAGTAGGCATGCATGACAGATTTAGAAAAGTCAAAGCATTACTTTCCATGTAGCTACTAAAGTAGACAGCCAGCCGTGTCAACTAGACCGGATTTGCCCTGATGCCTATAGGCGCTTTAAAAATCAATGATAACAGATCTTCGACATTGATATACCATTTTCAAGTTAATTTGTGTTGGTCAGGAATATTTAGAAATTCATGGATGCATTCAGGTGCACCACACAGTATTCAGGTCAATAATTAGCTAACCCTATCAGGTCAAAAGGCACAGTTCCAGGTCATCTTGTGCACGGAAACAACATGCCTGTAAGTTTCACATTCAGTGTTTATGTGTGTCTGTAAACATTTGTTTACAATGAAACTAAGTTGAATTTTACTTGCATTATACATAACAATTAAACCAACAAATGAATTTTTTGCACATTATTAAAATCATGACTGAATGTTTGTAAAACACTTCAAAAACAAATATTAAGTTAAATATCAAGTTAAAATTATTCACCTGTGAAACAGCATGAATGGACTGTACCACTGTTCATTGAGCAATGAGTTTGTGTTTGTTTCTTATTTGAAACTTGTTCTATACTTTTCATTACAAACAAAATGAAAACCAATGCATATTATAATAAAATTACTGAATACTTTTTGTTATCATGTGGAAATGCTGAGACTTTTTTTATTTTAAAATGTCAATTGTTTGTAACATCTATTTTAGAACTAAATGACAGCTGGCTTTCCTAGATTATCAAGTGATGTCTAAATTATCAAGTGATGTCTAAATTATCAAGTGATGTCCAAATTATCAAGTGATGTCTAAATTATCAAGTGATGTCCAAATTATCAAGTGATGTCTAAATTATCAAGTGATGTCTAAATTATCAAGTTATGTCTAAAATATCAAGTGATGTCTAAATTATCAAGTGATGTCTAAATTATCAAGTGATGTCCAAATTATCAAGTGATGTCTAAATTATCAAGTGATGTCTAAATTATCAAGTGATGTCTAAATTATCAAGTGATGTCTAAATTATCAAGTGATGTCTAAATTAGATTACACATAGTATAGAGTTCAGTCTCACCTCAAGTGGCTGCAGTATTTGTAATTTTGTCATGACTCTCACATATGCTTGACTATCTGAAAACTATAAAACCACACAGTGAATTCAGTACTGCATCAGGAAAAATAGATGATATGATGCAATACACTATGATAGGTAATATATACTGCAATATGTAAAACATACAATAGGATATGTTTCTTACGATGAATGAATAAGTGTTTGATTGATGTTACAATCATGCCAGGAACATGTTTAATAAAAAGACAGGAAAAAGACAGGTTTTTGACAGAAACAAGACTTGTCTGTAACATAACTAAAAGTATTTTAATTTTGTCACTAAACTTACTGTGCATGAGTGAATTGACATGTTCGTAATATGTTTCTAATGATATATTATTGAATTCAATGACAATTTTTCAGACAGGTTTATTTTGAAAACCCCTTCAATAAATAAAATTGTCAATCATTTGTATGATCTACCAATCCATACAAGTTGATCAAATAACATGTATAAACCTAATATATTATATTCACAGTCATATTTACATGATATACAATATTCGAAAATCAATAAAATTGACAACACACACTGTCTTGAATATCTCTTACACAATATAGTTACACAATATAGTTGTAAAATATAACTGATTAGATCAACTTGCAACAAACTGCAGTCTTCTGCATACTAAATGATTAAAAGCAACATGATTATTTAAGAGCCATTCAGTCATCTTGAATCAGATCATAAAACAAATGTAAGTGCATATGTCGCCCAAAATATGTGATGTATTTGTGAAGTTTAAAGTGATCAAACCAGGCAAACAGGTGGTGACGTACACAAGGAGGTCAAAGCACAAGTCAACAATTTTAGACTGTGCCCGTACAGGGACTAATATTATGTTGTAGTCAATTGAAACAAGCACTTTTAATCTCCAGCTAGTCCAATGGACAGGCAACTTAAATTTTAATTTAAACCCCTTGATACAAATTGCGATCAAAAATGTCTGCAGTCTGAGAAATCTACAGTTTCGAACAGGTTTGTGGAGGGACGGTAGGGACCTAAACTAGTAGTTCTCGTCATCAGACTTCATTTGAACAGAGACTAGAAACAATTTACCACAAAATAAGGATCATAATAGAAAATCTTATTTAACATCTCACTGTTACCGTACATTTTTTGTATGATTTTCTTGACTTGGATAAAACACGTAAAGAGTGATAACGTTTTGATATATCGGTACACAATGTTCTTTCAATCTAAATAAAACAAGTGTGACAAAATCCTGGCCAAGCCAGTTTTTATAGTCATGTGAATGGAAGTAAGGCAATATGAAAGCAGTTTGAACATTAAATGAAATAATGCCAATATCTCAATAAAACATCAAGTAAGTATAGCAGCACAACTATTAAGTATATTTCATGCATCACTATACATGTGTTTGAAAATAAGTCAGATTAGATTGGCAATTCCCATTTGTATATTGGACATTGTACATCGTTTAAATATTATGAAAATAATCAGTCAGTCCATATGTTTATGTGAATGTATTTATATCAACAAAGCATAAATACATGTACTGTCATGTGCAAATAGACACACCTGGGATACAATCAGTTCTGGTTTCTTCAAATCAATACTAGCCATTCCAATCTGACCACGAGCTTGACCACGCCCTTCTACTATTGCTGTAAAAGACATTACAAACATAATGATAAACAGGATTTTAATGCACCAAAGAAACATGAAGAACATTTACTAAAATAGAGACATCTTGCATACCACAAAATTCCACTGGTGCATACTGGTATCTGATGTATGGCAAGTGCTAGAAAACAAGTGTACTGAAGTAGATTGAGTGTCTAGCAGCAACATGTGTATATCTGTGTCTAGTTTGTGTCATGAAGTAGCACAAAAAATTATCATTCCAACCAAATCTGCAATAACATTATGGAGACTATCTGCATGCACCAGAGGTTGATGTTATTCGTTCAATCCGGACATTCACCAATTTTTTCAATAGTTGAGGAAGAACTTAATCTCCTCAAAAATGAATATGAAAACAACCGTAATGATTTACAATTTGCACAAAAATACAATCATAGCATATGAATACAACCACAGATTATATTTTACACATGAACATAGTGGTTTACAATTTACAGCAGTTAACAATCTGCATATGAATGAAATTGTAGTAGTTTACAATCTGCATATGAATAAAACAGTAGGGATTTACAATCTGCATATGAATAAAACAGTAGGGGTTTACAATCTTCATATGAATACAACTGCAGGGGTTTACAATCTGCATATGAATAAAATTGTAGTGGTTTACAATCTCCATATGAATTCATGTAGGGGTTTACAATCTGCATATGAATACACCTGTAGGGATTTACAATCTCCATATGAATACAACTGTAGGGGTTTACAATCTCCATATGAATACAACTGTAGGGGTTTACAATCTCCATATGAATACAACTGTAGGGGTTTACAATCTCCATATGAATACAATTATAAGGGTTTACAATCTCCATATAAATACAACTGTAGGGGTTTACAATCTCCATATGAATACACCTGTAGGAGTTTACAATCTCCATATGAATACAACTGTAGGGGTTTACAATCTGCATATAAATTCATGTAGGGGTTTACAATCTCCATATGAATACAACTGTAGGGGTTTACAATCTCCATATGAATATGATTACAACTGTAGGGGTTTACAATCTCCATATGAATACAACTGTAGGGGTTTACAATCTCCATATAAATACACCTGTAGGGGTTTACAAGCTCGATGTGAATACAATTATAAGGGTTTACACTCTCCATATGAATACAACTGTAGGCATTTACAATCTGCATATAAATTCATGTAGGGGTTTACAATCTCCATATGAATACAACTGTAGGGGTTTACAATCTCCATATGAATATGATTACAACTGTAGGGGTTTACAATCTCCATATGAATACAACTGTAGGGGTTTACAATCTCCATATAAATACAGCTGTAGGGGTTTACAAGCTCGATGTGAATACAATTATAAGGGTTTACACTCTCCATATGAATACAACTGTAGGCGTTTACAATCTGCATATAAATTCATGTAGGGATTTACAATCTCCATATGAATACAACTGTAGGGGTTTACAATCTCCATATGAATATGATTACAACTGTAGGGGTTTACAATCTCCATATGAATACAACTGTAGGGGTTTACAATCTGCATATAAATTCATGTAGGGGTTTACAATCTCCATATGAATACAACTGTAGGGGTTTACAATCTCCATATAAATACACCTGTAGGGGTTTACAAGCTCGATGTGAATACAATTATAAGGGTTTACACTCTCCATATGAATACAACTGTAGGCGTTTACAATATGCATATAAATTCATGTAGGGGTTTACAATCTCCATATGAATACAACTGTAGGGGTTTACAATCTCCATATGAATACAACTGTAGGGGTTTACAATCTCCATATGAATACAACTGTAGGGGTTTACAGTCTGCATATGAATACAACTGTAGGGGTTTACAATCTCCATCTGAATACAACTGTAGGGGTTTACAATCTCCATATGAATACAACTGTAGGGGTTTACAATCTCCATATGAATACAACTGTAGGCGTTTACAATCTCCATATGAATACAACTGTAGGGGTTTACAATCTGCATATGAATACAACTGTAGGGGTTTACAATCTCCATATGAATACAACTGTAGGGGATGTACAATCTCCATATGAATACAACTGTAGGGGTTTACAATCTCCATATAAATACACCTGTAGGGGTTTACAAGCTCGATGTGAATACAATTATAAGGGTTTACATTCTCCATATGAATACAACTGTAGGCGTTTACAATCTGCATATAAATTCATGTAGGGGTTTACAATCTCCATATGAATACAACTGTAGGGGTTTACAATCTCCATATGAATACAACTGTAGGGGTTTACAATCTCCATATAAATACAACTGTAGGGGTTTACAGTCTGCATATGAATACAACTGTAGGGGTTTACAATCTCCATATGAATACAACTGTAGGGGTTTACAATCTCCATCTGAATACAACTGTAGGGGTTTACAATCTCCATATGAATACAACTGTAGGGGTTTACAATCTCCATATGAATACAACTGTAGGGGTTTACAATCTCCATATGAATACAACTGTAGGGGTTTACAATCTGCATATGAATACAACTGTAGGGGTTTACAATCTCCATATGAATACAACTGTAGGAGATGTACAATCTCCATCTGAATACAACTGTAGGGGTTTACAGTCTGCATATGAATACAACCGTAGGGGTTTACAATCTCCATATGAATACAACTGTAGGGGTTTACAGTCTGCATATGAATACAACTGTAGGGGTTTACAATCTCCATATGAATACAACTGTAGGGGTTTACAATCTTCATATGAATACAACTGTAGGGGTTTACAATCTCCATATGAATACAACTGTAGGGGTTTACAATCTCCATATGAATACAACTGTAGGGGTTTACAATCTCCATCTGAATACAACTGTAGGGGTTTACAATCTCCATATGAATACAACTGTAGGGGTTTACAGTCTGCATATGAATACAACTGTAGGGGTTTACAGTCTGCATATGAATACAACTGTAGGGGTTTACAATCTCCATATGAATACAACTGTAGGGGTTTACAATCTCCATATGAATACAACTGTAGGGGTTTACAATCTCCATATGAATACAACTGTAGGGGTTTACAATCTCCATCTGAATACAACTGTAGGGGTTTGCAATCTCCATATGAATACAACTGTAGGGGTTTACAATCTCCATCTGAATACAACTGTAGGGGTTTACAATCTCCATATGAATACACCTGTAGGGGTTTACAATCTCCATATGAATACAACTGTAGGGGTTTACAATCTCCATATGAATACAACTGTAAGGGTTTACAATCTCCATATGAATACAACTGTAGGGGTTTACAATCTCCATATGAATACAACGGTAGGGGTTTACAATCTCCATATGAATAAAACAGTAGGGGTTTAAATCTCCATATGAATACAACTGTAGGGGTTTACAATCTCCATATGAATACAACTGTAGGGGTTTACAATCTCCATATGAATACAACTGTAGGGGTTTACAATCTCCATATGAATACAACTGTAGGGGTTTACAATCTCCATATGAATACAACTGTAGGGGTTTACAATCTCCATATGAATACAACTGTAGGGGTTTACAATCTCCATATGAATACAACTGTAGGGGTTTACAATCTCCATATGAATACAACTGTAGGGGTTTACAATCTCCATCTGAATACAACTGTAGGGGTTTACAATCTCCATATGAATACAACTGTAGGGGTTTACAATCTCCATATGAATACAACTGTAGGGGTTTACAATCTCCATATGAATACAACTGTAGGGGTTTACAATCTGCATATGAATACAACTGTAGGGGTTTACAATCTCCATATGAATACAACTGTAGGAGATGTACAATCTCCATCTGAATACAACTGTAGGGGTTTACAGTCTGCATATGAATACAACCGTAGGGGTTTACAATCTCCATATGAATACAACTGTAGGGGTTTACAGTCTGCATATGAATACAACTGTAGGGGTTTACAATCTCCATATGAATACAACTGTAGGGGTTTACAATCTTCATATGAATACAACTGTAGGGGTTTACAATCTCCATATGAATACAACTGTAGGGGTTTACAATCTCCATATGAATACAACTGTAGGGGTTTACAATCTCCATCTGAATACAACTGTAGGGGTTTACAATCTCCATATGAATACAACTGTAGGGGTTTACAGTCTGCATATGAATACAACTGTAGGGGTTTACAGTCTGCATATGAATACAACTGTAGGGGTTTACAATCTCCATATGAATACAACTGTAGGGGTTTACAATCTCCATATGAATACAACTGTAGGGGTTTACAATCTCCATATGAATACAACTGTAGGGGTTTACAATCTCCATATGAATACAACTGTAGGGGTTTACAATCTCCATCTGAATACAACTGTAGGGGTTTGCAATCTCCATATGAATACAACTGTAGGGGTTTACAATCTCCATCTGAATACAACTGTAGGGGTTTACAATCTCCATATGAATACACCTGTAGGGGTTTACAATCTCCATATGAATACAACTGTAGGGGTTTACAATCTCCATATGAATACAACTGTAAGGGTTTACAATCTCCATATGAATACAACTGTAGGGGTTTACAATCTCCATATGAATACAACGGTAGGGGTTTACAATCTCCATATGAATAAAACAGTAGGGGTTTAAATCTCCATATGAATACAACTGTAGGGGTTTACAATCTCCATATGAATACAACTGTAGGGGTTTACAATCTCCATATGAATACAACTGTAGGGGTTTACAATCTCCATATGAATACAACTGTAGGGGTTTACAATCTCCATATGAATACAACTGTAGGGGTTTACAATCTCCATATGAATACAACTGTAGGGGTTTACAATCTCCATATGAATACAACTGTAGGGGTTTACAATCTCCATATGAATACAACAGTAGGGGTTTACAATCTCCATATGAATACAACGGTAGGGGTTTACAATCTCCATATGAATACACCTGTAGGGGCTCACAATCTCCATATGAATACAACTGTAAGGGTTTACAATCTCCATATGAATACAACTGTAGGGGTTTACAATCTCCATATGAATACAACGGTAGGGGTTTACAATCTCCATATGAATAAAACAGTAGGGGTTTAAATCTCCATATGAATACAACTGTAGGGGTTTACAATCTCCATATGAATACAACTGTAGGGGTTTACAATCTCCATATGAATACAACTGTAGGGGTTTACAATCTCCATATGAATACAACTGTAGGGGTTTACAATCTCCATATGAATACAACTGTAGGGGTTTACAATCTCCATATGAATACAACTGTAGGGGTTTACAATCTCCATATGAATACAACTGTAGGGGTTTACAATCTCCATATGAATACAACTGTAGGGGTTTACAATCTCCATCTGAATACAACTGTAGGGGTTTACAATCTCCATATGAATACAACTGTAGGGGTTTACAATCTCCATATGAATACAACTGTAGGGGTTTACAATCTCCATATGAATACAACTGTAGGGGTTTACAATCTGCATATGAATACAACTGTAGGGGTTTACAATCTCCATATGAATACAACTGTAGGAGATGTACAATCTCCATCTGAATACAACTGTAGGGGTTTACAGTCTGCATATGAATACAACCGTAGGGGTTTACAATCTCCATATGAATACAACTGTAGGGGTTTACAGTCTGCATATGAATACAACTGTAGGGGTTTACAATCTCCATATGAATACAACTGTAGGGGTTTACAATCTTCATATGAATACAACTGTAGGGGTTTACAATCTCCATATGAATACAACTGTAGGGGTTTACAATCTCCATATGAATACAACTGTAGGGGTTTACAATCTCCATCTGAATACAACTGTAGGGGTTTACAATCTCCATATGAATACAACTGTAGGGGTTTACAGTCTGCATATGAATACAACTGTAGGGGTTTACAGTCTGCATATGAATACAACTGTAGGGGTTTACAATCTCCATATGAATACAACTGTAGGGGTTTACAATCTCCATATGAATACAACTGTAGGGGTTTACAATCTCCATATGAATACAACTGTAGGGGTTTACAATCTCCATATGAATACAACTGTAGGGGTTTACAATCTCCATCTGAATACAACTGTAGGGGTTTGCAATCTCCATATGAATACAACTGTAGGGGTTTACAATCTCCATCTGAATACAACTGTAGGGGTTTACAATCTCCATATGAATACACCTGTAGGGGTTTACAATCTCCATATGAATACAACTGTAGGGGTTTACAATCTCCATATGAATACAACTGTAAGGGTTTACAATCTCCATATGAATACAACTGTAGGGGTTTACAATCTCCATATGAATACAACGGTAGGGGTTTACAATCTCCATATGAATAAAACAGTAGGGGTTTAAATCTCCATATGAATACAACTGTAGGGGTTTACAATCTCCATATGAATACAACTGTAGGGGTTTACAATCTCCATATGAATACAACTGTAGGGGTTTACAATCTCCATATGAATACAACTGTAGGGGTTTACAATCTCCATATGAATACAACTGTAGGGGTTTACAATCTCCATATGAATACAACTGTAGGGGTTTACAATCTCCATATGAATACAACTGTAGGGGTTTACAATCTCCATATGAATACAACAGTAGGGGTTTACAATCTCCATATGAATACAACGGTAGGGGTTTACAATCTCCATATGAATACACCTGTAGGGGCTCACAATCTCCATATGAATACAACTGTTTACAACTTGTATAAAACAAATTAAGAGACAAGTGAGGAATTATATCATTCTTGGTTATGTGACCCATTGTTCTGCTCGATGGTGTATATCTGCAATTCGCTACAGATAACTTAATCGTCATTGATTTAGCTCTAAACATATTTTGTAAACTGCTATAATTGTAAATGAGACTATGCATTAAGACTGTGAAGCATTAGTCAAGGTGCAACATCTGGAGTTGAAAAGAAGTCAAATTTGTTTCTAAACTATCAAAAAAGTTGGCCAAGCAAAGAGTTCAAACCAACAACATCAACCACAGCAGGCAGGGTCTCCAACAACTGAGTTATTGCAATCTCCGATGTAGATTCTTTGGAAAAAACAGGCATTAAATGGATCATTTCAATGTTCAAGTGGAATGCTTTGAATTACTCAAAAGCAAATGAAAATGTATCTATCTTTTGTCTTTATCATATTTATTCAAAACTATTATTTTTTTAAGTAACAAGTCAGAGACACCCTTACCAACAATAACTGAGAGTTGAGGCTGAGCAGGAGTAGCACTTGTTGAAGTCAGTATAGAGGATGTGCCAGTTCTTCTGACTGATGACAGTGGTGTGCGAGTATAACCACTACCGCAAGCTGGAGTTCTGCTAGTGCTACTAAGAACTCCTGGAGTCCTGCTAGTGCTACTAATAACTCCTGGAGTCCTGCTAGTGCTACTAATTGTTCCTGGTATTCTACTAGTACTACTGGTGTATCCTGGAGTTCTGGTTCTACTGTATGGCGTGAAGGATCCATGTCTGCATAAAAAAACATTTATGCAGTAAAAGCTGTGTTAGTAATCACCTTTAATATATGAAGACTACCTTTCGGACAGTCCAAACACAGTTTACATGTGTCCTGTATATAAAACCACCTGTCTTATTTGACAATTGACCACTAATTTGGCAATGGTTTCAAATGAAAATGAATTATATTTAATTAATTCACTATTTAGAAAGACACAAGAATTCTTATACATAGAATCTAACCCACAGCATTCTTTTGTTATTAACAACAGAAACCTGTGCCCATAATAGATTAGATTGTGTATTCTAATTTCCTTGGCACTTTTTAATTCACAATGATTTACTTCTGTGAGTTAATTCAAAGTAAGGCAAAATCTCTCAGAATCTTTTTTTTTCCTGCAATGCACACCAATTCAGACCATCAATTATAACACATAATACCGGTAATCACAAAACCTTAATAAAGCTTTATAAATGCTCTCAAAGTGCAACTTTATGTTTAATACATTTTTTTCTTACTTACTTAGGAAGAAACGCAGCTGATTTAAAAACAGATGCTGATTGTTCACTGGTTGCAGTAGTACTTGTCTCTCCTGGAGTTACCAACAAACCTAAATCTATAAGAATATTATTACTGCTATAATTGGTTCATTAAATAGACGACTTGCACACATCATACAATCTGCTGTCTAGTCAATGGCCAGTCATGCAATAATTAATTATAATACTCCACTAGACTTTTACCTATCATATTCACACCTGTACTGCATGGAAGGAGTAAGCGTGTTATTTGAAATAAAGCTACAATTCTGAAAAATTGCAGTTGTTTTCCCTCTCATATGTTCATATGTGCACGTCATGAACCAACTTCAATCTATGAATGATAATTATATTAGCAGTGGTTTATGTTGATAGATCACTATGTCACTATTACCGGTATATGATGGTCTGAATATACATGCATTGGCTCACCAGTGTGTGGTGTAACTAAAACAAAAAGGGAACCATGGATATCGAAGTTGCTTATATAATAAATAATATTTCTATCTGACTTTCCCAGCTGAGAAGTACAAGTTGACATTCTGAATTACTCACATACTCACTATATTTAGGTTGCCTAATGTCTGTCATCTTCACACAAATTTGTTATTCTAATTTCCTTGATCTAGTCGTGAAATTAAAAGAAGAAACAAACTCTAATAATGCAAAAAAGAAATATCAACATCTTAGTCAGTGCACTTCATGCTAAATGTACAGAAGAAAAAATATTCCTATTTGTTGTTTTCACATCATATTTTTGGCAGATTTCAATTTTTAACAAAAAATTAAACCAAAACCACCATTGACAATTTAAAAAATGTTTTGGGGCTTACTAGTACCTGAATGATTATGGTAATAATGCACTAGATGATTGTCTCTAAAATGCTTGGGGAGGGGGGTATCATTGTTGTTAATTTTGGTTTGCCAGTAGTTTTCTCGATCAAATTATTAATTTCAGACTACATTTTAGAGATTTCAAAAAGTTGAGAATATCTTTCCTAAGTTATATTCATCAGCCCAAACTAAATCAGTTTTTTTTTTTCTGGGGACAAATAGGGTTTATAGAATCAACGTCAAATAAAAATAATAATACTGATTACTGAATATGAAACAAAATTGAATGCTCCCTCTCTAATTTGCATAATTTGATAAACATCTCATATCTCAATTTGCAAGTAATATCTCAGTTACTCAAGTAACCAAAATAAAAAAAAATGATATATCAAACTAATCGACCCGAGATGTTGAATATAACTAAATAAAAATAAATTGGAGAAGGTCCTATATATTTTTTTAGATTTTAATAAAAAATCAGAGGCTTTTTTTCACAGTTCAAATTATCAACATGAACAGTGTAATTTGGAATACAAAATTGTGATCAGAATACAAATTGATCCAGTATTTTTTTAAATATGTACATTTTAATGACAAAAATTATGCTTTTTGTCGATAGAAAAACAAAACAGAACAGCTGGTTGCCAGTGAGCCATATCTTTTAATGCGCTATATACAAAGTTAGTTGGTTGATAAAAATTCTTTAACACGCCCATAAAGTTTTATAACATTCTATTTAAAGGTGAAAATATTGGAATGGTCCCTACTTAATTTTGCATATTTAGATTTAGGAAATCGGCGCAATCATAATATGTTTCACACACAAGTTTGACAATGTTCTTGTATGCTATCGATAAAGAACCATTGCATATTATCTACTATATATCACGGGTGATGGGACCAGAGGGCATCAAACACACTCAACCATGTAGGTAAAAAAGGAGCTCTATGACTCAAGAAGACATCTATACAAAAATCGAGATTGACGACATCAGACGGACGACTATACTTATTCATTATAGTTTTCGGATAAGTATTCAGATTACTCACGGATATTTGCAGCAGTTCAAACCAAAATTAGATGTGAAAAGTCGTCATCATAACAGCTGTGATCTGGAAGAAAAATCAACAGACGAGACCAGTTACGAACGACAACTTCCAAACATGGCGCCCTGTCCTGTTTTGCATTCGTTTTCACAACGGCCTTTAGAGGGCGCTTCTAAGTTTAGGCTACTACATGTACCAGTAATATTGAATTTGTTAGCAGCGAAATGCTAAGTGACCTCCTTATATGTACAACTCACTATGACTACTACAACAACAACAACAATAACAATAATAATAACATATGCATTAATATCGACCATAAGTGGACGGTTTGTAATTTGTTGACGCGGATACCGAATAATTTAATATCTGTCGCCGTCGCCGTCCACCACATCACGTATTATCCGACAAATCGCCTGGTTTGGATGAATTTCTCGCGTCGCAGAGCTGGGTAAGCTGACATATCGCATCTCACCAGTTCACATCACCTCGTGGCAAACATTTTCGTACTTTTTCACGTAATCGTCCTGCTTTTTAATAATAAATTAACAAATAATGAGATCCAGCTACGTAAAGCTTTTCAATGTTTTGTATTGTTCATTTTAGTGCTTGTGGAATTTACAATGCCACTTCGGTAGGACAACTTGATTATATGCCTGGTTTATGACACGGAAATTCTCGTGTAGTAAACACGTACACATGTTATCCGTTATAATGGCATATGGCACAATTGGTTGCTTAAATATACAAATATATAGTTTATATTTTCAAGTTCGTCTATGTTTACAAAATCAAATATGGTTTGAAGTATCTAAACATGTAACTATTATTATTTAGAACAAATATATAAATATATAGATAACATTCAATGAACACATTCTACTACGTTGTTAAAACTAATTAACAAATTTAACATTCTTGACAAGAATTACAACCAATGACAATTTAGTACACATACAAAAAAGCAAACACATTACGAAAATATTGCTAAATGTCTGTACTTCATTTGAATTTAATTTTTCATAGTTAAAAAAAAGTTACTTCCTTCCTTTTTCACATAGAAATGAAAAATCGTCAACTGGATGTGATACTTACTCACATAAATTAGGATGTTTCCGCAAATGACACTAACAGGTGTGGAGGCTAAATTAAAAATAAGCCAAAAAAGAGAATCTGATTGGGGGAAGAGAGGGTCTGGGAGAAGATTATAAGCAAAGGAATTTTGGAATGGTGATTGAGAGGCGATGTCAAGATATGTTGTGAGAGGGAATGCTGAGAGGGGGTAAACGATCAAGATCGGACAGGAGAGACTGTTAGTTAGGTGCAGAGGATGGAAGGGGGATTGCAAACAATAAGAGAATGTCGTAAAATAACTAAGCATGAGGGGAGGCCAGAATGGGCAAAGCACAGGGGAAACACAAAAGCTGGGGGTGAGTGAATGAGGGAGGCTAGAAAAGGCTTTAAATGAGAGGGAAAGACTGGACAAGCTCACAATTGGTAGAAGATGAGAAAACTCATTTAAGGGTTCTCGGAGGGGTGGTAAGTGAGTAAGAGAGATGTGGTGGCTGGTAAGAGTCATAAACAATAAGGAGAGGTTAATGTTGCTGTCGGTTGGGGCTTCAGAGACTGATCTGAAGGGACCGGGAAGAATGATAAAAATGAGAGGGAAAGGTTGGGAGGTGCCATAATCGAGAGGGAATGGCGGAAAAGTGCCAAAAGGAACAGGAAAGGGTGGAAGGAGCGTAGGCAAGAGGGAGAGGTCAGGACCACGAGCAAGAGGATTGGGCCAGGAGAAGAAATAGGTGAGAGGGGTGCGTTGGAAATTGTCAAGATGGGGAGGGAAAAGAGGGTAAAGATACTTTGCCTTCTAGCCTCCTGTTTTAATCAATGGCTCATTTTGACTATTCACTCATTCTTATGATAACTCCGACCATCTCCCTATTACTTACCATCAAGCCCAGAAAAGATGAGAATATTGCTCACGATCTTTCACCTGAAACAGATTCTTCTAATCTCTCCCACTTACTTATAGCCTCTCCTGACCTCCCACCTACTGCTACACACCCTCACTCAAACCTACATGAACCCCCGCAGCCTCCCCTCTCATTTGCATTCCTTTCCAGCTACTCATTTGTGACTCATGCATAACTCAGCCCAGTTTTAAGCCACTCCTTCTCATCTCACAAATCTCTTCTGATAGTTTACCACCAACTATTTGTCATAAGCCTCTCCAGCCTTCATTTATCACTGATGGCCTTTCTCAACCACGCTCACTTGTGTACTAACCCTTCCAGAATATTTCTTATGATCTTCTGCTAGCATGTCATTTACCAACCTACCTTCCTACCCATGGTTTCTCCAACGCTCACTCTCTTGTTTATGTTCCCTACTGGCCACTCCATCTTGCATGCAAGCTCCCAGTCATCCTTCTTTTTTATGGCCTTTCCGAATGTGTAATGATCTCCCCTTCCAGCTAAAACCCCCACAGTGCTCCCTCATGGCCTGGCTTGCCATCTCTCCCACAAACCTTCTCTGATTCCTCTTCTCTCCTATTGCCCCTCCTACTACCCTCTCCTGGTCCATTCCTACTGCTTACGACTGTTTTGAGCATTTCCATCTCATATGTGCGTGCCCAAGAACCCCTCTATTCTTCGGCCGTTGCTGGTCTTCCTTACCATTCCATCTTGCCTGCATTTCTACATTACGATTTTCTGCTACCTAGAGCCCCCAGCCCCCTATCTTTTCCTGGAATCTGTAAACCAACCAAATTTCTGGTCAATTTTAACTGTGACATTCCCACATAATTGCGATAACAGTAAAAAGAAATCTTTCTTGTGTTTTGTAGAGTCCCTATGTGTATTGAACAATAATTATCTTTATTGCGTTTGTATCCCGATTAGGATTTTGAATAAAATGACACAGATGTGAATAAAGACAAAATCTGTTTACAATTGTTTTCAAATTTCGTTTTTCTGATATTATTTTATCTATAATTACATTGTTCGCGTTTTGCACAAATGGTCTATATTGAATATCAAACTATGTATTGTCAAATTGAGTAACAGTGAAATAATGTACCCATGGGACATAACCGTCAGACTTAATGATTTATTTTATGGAGATGCACGATCACAAAAAATGCCAATAGCTTACATAATGATTAATATTACATTCACATAAAACTGTTCAAGCATAATCACTATAGTAACTTATATAAAATGCGATGTTTCGTAAATTAAACAGAAATAATGTAAAAATGAAATGAATTACCTTATCAGGGCCATACTTGAATTATTATTATATGAGATGTGCGTGTGACTGTTTGGTTTGATGTTACCACGACAGAAAAATACTCAAACAAGTTCATGGCTTCCGGGCTTCACTCTTTCTTATGGCCCCTCTATTGGGCTCTCACAAAATAACAGTAAGAAGAAAACGTTCTATAGGAAAGATATAATAATGCTTTAATCAGTCTTGTCTTAAATATTAAACGATGTATTTTAAAATAGAGCAACGGTGAAATTATGTATTCATGAAAAATATCAGGTAGACTTAATGACTTATTTTATGGATGAACACGATCACAACAATCACCAATTAATTATATAATGATTAATATTACATTCATTTAAACCTGTTTGAGCATTGTCACTATAGTAACTTATATAACAAATGCGATGTTGCGTAAAATTAACAGAAATAAAATGAAACTGAAATAACCTTAACTCAAAACGACTATTATTACTTGACAGTTTGGTTTATTGACTCAAAACAAATAATGACAATATTTTTTTCAGGCCAGTCAACAAGAACGATTATTACGTAAATAAAAAAACAGACGTCGATATGAAGAAACAGATGACGGTTTGACGAAGTCAATTTACACATTTGAGAAACTGAGAACTAGATGAGAAAAATGTTCAAATGTTCAATGTTCATAATGCATGTAGGCATTAGATAGTAATAGTAAACTACTTTTAGCTAATGGGAGAGAGTGCATGAAAAACAGAATAAAAATTAACTAAACTATTTGTCTTTGTTAAAAGCTTAGAACTTGTTTTTATTTTGCTTACATGAACCATTGTCAGTTGTATTAATAAGTTTGCGAAATGGATGTTTCCTCCAATATGTGAAATGATATAATGAAGTTGGTCGAACTGGCGTAAACATGCTATATAGTCGTCAACTCGTCATTGTCGACGGACAGTTTTCCCGTTCACACTACATCCATGGTAGTTTATACCACAATACGATGTAATCTTATTATTTAGAAAAGTAATTTTGAGATTTTCTCAAGATGTACGAAAGTTCTGTTTGTTATGCATTTATGAATGTTATTATTATATTTTTATCACGTAGTTTGACGCCGTTCACGGCGACTGCGAATACAATTCTCGTAATTTAGTTTAATAAATGGACAACAATTTGATAGTAATTCGAGGTGTGGAGCCAAATGTTCGAGAAAAATTGTTTCAATCTTAACATTGGGTTCATGAGGCCTTGAGAGTGGTAATACTTTGACTCAATAATAATTTATTAATAGACATCTGGCAAGAAAAACAATAAAATTTCCGTCATAAACACACACTGGACGCGTCATTTGGCATGATCAACACTCTTTTTTGAAGTATTTTCCTAATAGTTACAGAATAAATTATAAGCCTATGTCATTATTGTATAACAACAGGATAAGAAAGGGTTGTGCACAATAATCAGCGAGACGCAGTCAAGCCCATGTTTAAGCGAACATAATGTCCAAGTTATCAAGTAATATTGGGCAGTGTCAAGTCCTTCCAAAAAACAAGAATCGACAACAAAATAATCGAACATGTTATTACACACTGTATCTAAAGTCGACGACGTCCACAGGCAAAACACGCTCATAATTTTGCAGGTTAAAGTTAACAAAATTTTCTAAAATCAATGAATCATATTGCTGTTTTTTGCATGATCTTCTCGAAAGCGTGTGTTTGTCTGATAACTGGACAGCACGTGGTACCGATCTCGACCAATGAGAACACACCATATAACAGAACTACCATATTTGTTCATGTATTAATGATATTTAATGAATAAAACAACGTTTCTCGGTTTACACAGTGATACACATTGAGCAAGAAAGCAGGATGTTCTCTCAATTGTCCAACAAGTGTCTGTTCAATATCATCTTACTTGGCATGGTTAATACAACGTGTCCATCACTAACAAAAGTTATACACACCCCGAGTTTCGCTATTTGTATGACGTCATGTATTACATATGGAAATATGTGTTTGTCAGTCCGATACAATCGCGGTAGAGATGCAATTTGTGAAATGTACAAGGTTCCAACTAGTGACATTGCACATGAAGACCGTGACGTGACTGAATTGGAGGGGGACTTGAATGTTGATAACAAGTCGAAAATAGAAGATATAGAAAATGAAAGGAAGATTCTAATTGGCAAAATACAAGTAATAATATTAAGTTTGAAAAATATGTTATACCAATTCAACCAACAGTATATACAGATTTATATTGTAATAACCAAAGACACTGGTGTCTTTGTAATAACTAAATGTCATCAGTAAATATTTAAAAAAATACATGGAAGTATAATTTAATTAACCATAGTTAGAAAGAAACAATATCTTTACATGTTCTAAAACAGAACACAATGTATGGACTAGATAAATTAACAACCGAATGATATTGCGTTATGTTTGCAAATTGGTCAGACGTTTTCATAGCAATGTATGTAAGTCATCATTAATCTACGAACAACAACATATACATGTTTGAGTGTTTTTGAATCATTACAATGTAGCGGTCACGTGTATTTAAATTATGTGCAAACAACATTGTCAATCGTATACGTTCGTATAACCAGGCTGATGTGTTCTGCTGTGCGCAGTGAACAGTAGTATTACATTGACAATATGGCAATTATTCATTCAATACGAAGCGATTGCGCAAAGCGAAAAGGCGATGGTCAAATCAATATATTATTAGTCATTTTGTTTGAAAAAATCGTAGTAAAGTATGCATGAATGTACTAAATTCTTCGTATACACTGATAATAATGGGGCGAGCGTGACGTTATGTGAAGTGAAGCAAATTTTCCAGATAAAGAAGACGACCGTAACACATTGAAACACGTACTAACGACTGAGATATGTATAATAATAAAAGTTCCGAACAATTGGAACCGCTAATATTACTACATTCCTAGCATTAGCTTTCAAATGTGTATAAATATATAGACACGAGAGTACACTGAAATTATTGCAGAACTAACCTTCCTTCATAAATTACTCATAATTATTAAGGATATTTTGACCCATTCATTAATCCACAATGTTAAAATGTCAGTTCATTATTTCGTTGACATACACATGCACTCTGATAATCTTACCTAATATAATTCTGTCATTTCCCTCAAAATTGAAGAACTTGCAGCCGCCACTTTTTTGAAACGTCTTCGGTTGACACATATCATTTGTCCGACCTATACTTAGCTCTTTTTTCGCAGCGTTATGAATTGCTACAATCTGTAAAACAATATCGCTTCTTTTCAGAATCCATGTAGTTTAAACCCTTGTAATGACCATGGTTGGTGTGTTACACTGTCAGAAGATAAATTTATATGTACTTGTAGAGCTGTGGATGGATTTACCGGTGATAATTGTGATATTCCCAGTATGTATTATTCATTCAACTTATCCTTTCCCTAACTCAATAATTGTAGGATTATATAACTATATTGTTCTATTAGTTTGGGTAGAATAATTTCGACAGTGATTTTTTATTGTTTCATGTATATCACATTGTAGTAACTGTTATAGACAGTGTTTGGAGTATATGGTCTTCGTGGAGCGACTGTAGTACAGCTGTTGGTGTAGGATATCGCGAAAGAAATAGACACTGTATCTACGGAAATACATTAGTCAGACGATGGTGTATAGGAAAGCCAACTGAATTTGAAAAATGTTACTTTCCCGTAAAAGGTAACTGCAATTTATAATAATGTTAAGAGTACTGTTTATAGAAATACACGTATGAAAATATAATTTGTTTTTCATACATGCAAGTGTGTTATCTACTGATTTTTATTGTTAAAATATCAGTCACGTGATTGATCTATTGTTTTTATTTCCACTCTGTGGAGTAGCAGTGTAAATAATGCAACCATTTCAATACGAAACATTTTAAAATATTGTTTCTGAACTATATGCAATTATTCCAGATTACTATGTAATGTCTTGAAAACTCTGCTTTGCGGTTCGCAGACGACGGCGAGAAATGTAATGATGTTTTATTTCCCTAGAAAATAACATCCAATAAACAGGTTGGGATGTCTACATTAATGAGCAGCATGGATGCTCATCGGTACGAGCAGAAATGTATCTCCTGAGAGTATCTCCGCAAGTAACCGGCTGTACCACTAGTTTCGTCGCACTGGCTTTGGTGAAAATCTCTAGTTTTCGTACCTCATATTCCATTGCTGTTTCCAACACAACAGTATAATTTATATTTAAAATAATGTACGATATTTTCATGCTGGCCTATTAGTACATTCTGAAAGAAATCAACAAATTGTTCTTTATCATTGATTAATAATGACTTTCGTTTTTGTTTCAGACACAGTGGCCCAGCACAGAGGTATATCATAATCTTATTTTGTTTAAACAAATAATTGATGTCAGGTATTTCGAAAATAGTGAAAACAACCTGCTACACATGTAGCACCCGCCATATATCTTTCTTTATGAAACTTGATGTCAGAGAAGAGACATTAAAAACACCAATGTCTTAATAAAAAGTCTGCAAATGTACTACAGACTCTGGTATAGCGAATGAGCTTAGGGATATATATCATATAGGTAGGAGCAAGTGGGTATTGCTATAAAGATATTTACATCTGGTGACAGTGAAATTAAATCTCTTTTATCATAAAATCTAGTAGAAAACTGACCCTGAAGTTAAAGAGTATGTAGCAGAGGAAACAGATAAAGTAATATTATCATGCATCAGAATGGTCGACGTCTCCCAATATTATATTCTTAACATACCTAATAGGAATTCACTTATTTGTGGAATGGTTGGGTGAATGGACTAGTGTAAGTGGTTTGGAGCAATGTGATTTCAATGGTGGCAAAACCACATGTAGAAATACTGATGATCACTGTGACGAAATCAGTGAGTACAACTATTCCTTTTAACGTGTCAAACAAAGATCTAATGTTCTAATTGTTAAATTTCTTAATTAGTGAATGAGGAATGTGAATCATGTGAAACAGTAATAAAGTTTTTTTCATTTCGTTGCGGTATAATTTGTATCATTGACGCATCAGGGCCATGAAAACAAGTTGTACTTAGAACAAACATTTTGTGTTGCGTTACCCAAGCAATCACTGGCAATACATACAAAACAATTCATGGAATATTATAGCACTTTCACAATCCCACTATTGATGGGTCTGGTTAATATGTCCATAGCAACCAAGTACATATCTATATCTACCGTTCAACCACTACACAACATTTCACATCTAACAAGCATGACCTTAGTATGTGAGTACAAAATCTTATATCTCTTCAACGTATTGACCAGTTTGACCACTGCAATATATGAAACAAAAACAATCAACTATAAGGAATAGTAACTGTGAAAATATAGCTAGGTCGATCGAAGATGTGATGTTCAATTATTTGTTTTATATCTTCTCTTATGTACCTGTCAGCTATCGCTAATGATGGTCATTGCTTATTGTATTTATATTATACATATTTCCCAATTTGTGCCTCAGGATACTGCCGAGTTGGCTGTATTGCAGAAGGTACCAGGACTAGAGTCATTCCGCCTCTGGAAGGCTCGGGCCCTCGGCTTGATAGTAACTATCCAGATCGAGTAGATGCAATAGAAAAATGTGCAAAGGTAGCATGTGATCGTGGTTTCGAGATGCTTGCTCTACAAAACGGTGGTTGGTGCGGATCCAGTGATGATGCACAGAATACGTTTGATATGTATGATCCATCAACAGCATGCCAGCCTGATGGAAAAGGTGGTGGTCAAGCAAATGATGTATATGTACTATTGTGTAAAGGTAGGCACAAATTATCATACGTGCATTATATCTGGTATATCTTATACTACACTTCAATAGAACTGAAATTATATTACAAGAAAATTAGTGGAGCATATTTTCCCGATACAAACTATGTTGAAATTCGATTTGACAACACAACTGCTCAATCAACTTTACAAGTGGTACCATATGGTCAATACATTAGTTACATCAGCTATATCAATCTTCGGTAATTACTCAATATAACCAGAATAATACAAGAAAAAAAATTGTCTGGTTATTATATATTGAAAAATCACCAAATTGTGTATTGGAAGTTGAATAGATACGTCACGCGTTGTTTGAAAATACCAAGATCCAAATACCGACTTCAGGCCTTTTACTATTAACAACCTATTAACCTTTTCACAACCTAACATTCCCGCCCAGATTTGTTTGCACTTTTTCTCTTATTTCAATACCTTTGGAAATGAACTTTAATTTTGAAGCCAACAGACAAAATTTTAGTCAATTTTCAGTTTTTACTCAAATAGTTTGACAATTTTGGTTCCAATCTTCTGAAGGAATGTGCAGACTATAAATGGGACTATTTTGTGAATTGAATTTGTGGTGAAAAGATGGAACTGGTGGTGAAAAGGTGGTGAATTGCATATTTTGAGCCTTACTTCATTGTCATTGCAGTGCTACTAATTGTAATTACATTACACGGCATTTCCCCAGTTTTGTTTTTGCAACATCAAACTCCCCTATTTTCAGCGCAATTGTGCCGCCTTGGTCGTACAATGCGATACTGGGAATAAATTGATGTTAATTACCTTACCAAAAGCGCAATCAGTGTTACATGAGGCAAGGCTGGAGTTGAATTTAAAATATTTCAGAGACCAGAATGGTTCTATTAATTTGCTTTATCGTCATCATTGCTCTAGATGAGTGGACCGCGTGGACGTCATGGAGTTACAGCTGTTATGATAAAACACGTACACGACTGTGTTTAGGTGATAGTTGCAAAGGGATATCTGAACAGCGACAACATAGAGTTACGTTATGTGAGTATCCCAATGTTATTACTTGAAGTGTGGGTGATTTTATGGTGAATGATGCTATCAATGTTAATAACCATTAGGGCAGTTATAGTGGTGTAGAGAGGCGCGCCTTTGATTACAGTCTAGGCGCATTTGAGGTTTGTTTTTGAAATACAGATGCAAAGGCCAAGTCAATAATGAAGTATTATGTAATGCTGGAAAACATTTGCTTTTTAAATCAGCTTTATTCTCATATTTTATCATATGTCGTTTGTGCCTAATTATACTAAACTAATCATGTCTTCTTGTTTTCAGGAACGGAACAAGCCGATGCCATGGCATAATTCATCATGTCATTTTCTGCAGTCTAAATAATTTTTCCAATCATGAATAAACACAAATTGATCACTATGCATTATGACTTTGCATATAGCATACATCCGCCACAATTTCAGAATGCAAACTGTCAAAAGATCCGCGCTCAGGCTCACGTGTTCCATTTCCACGTTGCGTAATAAATTATGTTTTCTGCGGTTCGTCAATATAGCGGGGAAACTATTGCTGGGACTTGATGATCTAATTCAGGAAACTATTCTAAATCGTAGCGAAATTTCGTGTTTTCGCTTTATGAGACAAATAGATTGTGAACTTGTTATTGAGATCAATTTGTTTAAGCCAATTTATAGATTTAATCAATTGTCGTCACTCCTCCATATGCATTTGTCTAATGTGTTAATCATAAGAATAATTTACATTTTCTTCAGTTATTTATTATTATTATTAAAAATCGAATTGTTAATAATGCGACGGGTTCAGGTTTCCTCGGTTAGGGGCTTTACTCCAGGTATTTTTGGGTAGACTACCAACTGTTGGGTCGATTCTCTTGATCATTGCTTTATGCTAATTTTCAAATTGTTTTTATAATTTAATCTCAAACAAATGAACAGTGCATATTTTACCATGCATCAGTAGAACCCCTATATTGAGTTTTGTGCAATATTTACATTAAAGTGACTCCACATACTTGATCGGACAATGTGCTATTTTCCCGACTCGACAATGTGCTGTTCCAATGAATCTAGATGCATTTCACAATGAATTAGATTCAGATTTCCAGGGATTTTTCTCTCAAACAGATGTTTTACTCCTGTTTTTTTCATGGTGGTCAATGTGCTTAGGTACCGTATGTTCGTTATGTATGTATTGCTAGCTTTGAATAATGTAGCTGTACGAATTGTAATCTACATAATATGATGTCATCGTTTTAAAAGTACTGTCTTCACAGTTTAGTTACATGTTTGCTGCTCTCAACAACATTTTTCTCAGGTATTTTAACTGTAGTAGCACGTCACGGTCACCGCCTCATACTTACCAAATGTTACGTGTAACGTGTTATTGTATCGTGGAGGTTAAGACAAGTTCTAGAACTTTTACAGCATATTCCATTTGAAAATAGCTGTATGGTCTCTTTTCCCATAATGCATGCAGAAAAGTTGACAGGGCTGCAAAAGTACCTGAATTCTCCCAGAATGTCGGATAAAGCTAGAGTATGTGATCTATTCTAGGATTTTAACTTTGACCTATATGAATTGCACCACAGCAGAGAAATTGTTCCTTGTGTCAGACTTAATATCCCATAATAAATACATACTGTAGGCGTGGAGTTGTCGTTTCAACATACTTCAGTGTGTTTGCCATACCATTTGCCTTCCTCCCATTGAATGACATCATTCACGCATGGCATTGTGGGATAACTGTGATCGAGTAACGAGAATCTTAGTGGGCCCGCGAGTCAGGGGCATCCCATCTAAATTCGGCCAATGTTGTATTTTACTTTCAATTTACAGGACGATCATGTCGATCTCTATAATTTAGACAATATTTAGATCAAGCTCTCCGCGGAGCGAGGCACATTGTTACGAGAGAATCACCTGATTGATCACTTCACTATTCAAAAAATGATTTCACAGAATTTCGTTCCATTTTCGGCGAACAAGAATGTTGATTGATTGAATTATTAAGTACCAATTAAGTAAATAACCACTTTTATGTCGGCGAATGGTATAGAAAATACACTTATAGTCCGGCGAATGGTATAGAAAACACACTTAGTCCACTGACTACAAAAAAAAATGAACAGCGCATTTGATGGGTACGACCACAATTTAAAAAAATGTGTGTTGTGTCATCAGTTGATATTTTCATTATTAACTAAAAACATGTAATATGAAATTTGTGCACACTATATCCAACACATCTTAATAAAGGTAACTGTATACATAAATCAATTTATAAAATATTCATATATTTCAGTACTTTGCCACTACTTTTCAGTACTTTGCCACACTTTTCAGCACTTTGCCACACTTTTCAGCACTTTGCCACTATTTTTCAGTACTTTTCCACTACTTTTCAGTACTTTCCCACTACTTTTCAGCACTTTGCCACAACTTTTCAGTACTTTGCCACACTTTTCAGTACTTTGCCACTACTTTTTAGTACTTTGCCACACTTTTCAGCACTTTGCCACTACTTTTCAGTACTTTGCCACTACTTTTCAGCACTTTTCAGCACTTTGGCACTACTTTTCAGTACGTTGCCACTACTTTTCAGCACTTTGCCACAACTTTTCAGCACTTTGCCACAACTTTTCAGTACTTTGCCACACTTTTCAGTACTTTGCCACACTTTTCAGTACTTTGCCACTACCTTGCCACTACTTTTCTTCACTTTGCCACACTTTTCAGCACTTTGCCACAAACTAATCCAATAATATAACATACTGGGAATATCGTAATTATCACAGATAAATCCATCCACAACTCTTGTGACAGTGTACCAAACCAACCAATCATTACAAGGATTTAAAGTAAATGAATTCTGAAAAGAAATATTTTTTTGTTAAAATGTTTGGATTTATAACACTGAGAAAAAATGAAATGTTCACAGAAGAATATTAAATGAAAAGTGACAGCTGTAATTACTTATTACGTATATTACGTACGTTTATCAGATGGAAAGCAATACCTGAGCTTTCAACATCTATGAATCAGTAACTGGGTCAAAAATATCTGTTAAGTGATAATTCATAACGGAAAGCTATAAAAATATATTATCGTATTTATATAGATTGATAAAAAAATATAAAAGCTGGTATTAGAAGTGTAATAATATTAGCTTTACCATTTGCCTTCAACTTTCATTATTATACGCGTCTGAACTAATCAGTTTCGGCCATCTTTTATATTTGGGAAATGTGCTTATCCGTTACGTGTCTGTGGGTACAATATATATAGTCAATGAATATTATATGTGTATATACATTCAATGAATATCGTAGATTATACATGACATGCATAATCTTCGATATTCTCGTAAAAACTGTAATAATATGGTTCGACTATCACCTAATGGCTTTATTAATCGACCGAATAATTGCCATATGGCTACAGTGAGACACTTGTTGACCTAGACTTGCTTGCAGTCTGTTGCGATTCCGATGAAAAATTCTTGAAAAATGTGACCGCGAAATCCCAAATTGCGCCGTCAGTGTATACACAAATTTACAAGCCCGAATGTGAGGGTAATGTAGGATTGTTTAGGATCAACAACTTGTATATTTAGGGTAGACATTATAAAAATATATTACAGGACTTTTATAAATATATTGTTTACTAATTGAATTTAGTAGTGGCATCTACGCAGTGCTTTAACCATGAGACACATCCCTGGTAATCACGTGATCGTGCCAACGACTGCAGTTATTGGCTGATCGCATATTTACTCTGCCACGTCTGAAAGTTTCGTTGTAGCGTTTTAAGATTTGGAGAGAGGAAGGAGAGAGAAGTGGACAGCGAGATATGACTTCAGCTGATAGTTTGGATAAATAAAGAAAGCTGGACTATCTGTAATTACATAATGTGTATTCCTTTGGGTCGAACTTGTCAGCAAAACATGTCAAAGTTCCCCTGAACACAAAGCTGTGTTCACAACACTGGTTAACATCCTTGACCGCTCGCCACTACTACTACCACGACTACAACGTATGTAGAACCCAGTTCACAAGGGATAACATTTTTTAACCATCTTTTTAGTTATTCGTGCATCCTCACACACTGCACATTCACGTTTAATAATTTACACACTCGCAACAGCATTTGATTTATAGTGTTCTATCTAAGGACACTTTAAGGTGGTTACCAAGTATGCTCGTAAATCCAGCTTACTAATCTCAATTCATGAATGAATTGTGCACTCGTTAACAACACATATTGAAGAGTTTTTCCGTATTACACAGCACATGCGTCATCCCAGTGAGGTCAATTGCAGTTTACGTTTTATGCAAGATAAGGATTTTTTGTTATTTTTTAGTTGCATTTTATGACACGATTATTTTTTTTCAGTCATTATGATGTAAGTTCCCAAACTTCCTTAGCTTTCACTTCTTACCTAATTTGAAGTCGATAATATCTGGTTTTATACATTTTCTGGTCGCCTTCTACAATTTTGTCACAATATCTAGAACATGTATTCTACTTCAACGAACTTTCTAATTCTGGTTCCCCGTAACTCTGGGTTCTACATACATAGTAGTATTACAAATGATGGTACCAGAGTAAATGAAAATCGTCGTACGTGAAAATAGGTCCGTTAATAACAGAACTTTTCAATTTACAAGACCTCTGTATTCAGACAATGTTTAGATCAGTGACCAAGCTCTCTGTTGCTGAAGCGAGATTCATTCTTACGAGGGAATTATCTAATCACTTTTAAAGATCTGTCCTCATCAACTGTTCAGGCATGTTGATTGGCACTTATTTATTAGGTGTGACGTGTTGTGTGTCACTGCATTGATGAAATATCTTCAAAACATATTAAGACCTTAATTTGTTGATAATCATGTAAAACGAACTCACAACTCCAAATACATCTTGTGACATATCAAAGGTGATTTAATATAAATACATATTTCCGAGATGCTATTTCGAGACTTATTTATTTCCTAACAATCTATGTACTTCATAGACATCCACAGTGTCTTGTATATCAAAATATTGATAACTGTACGAAGAAGTGTATTTTGAGTATATTTAAAATTCCTCAAACGTGATAATTAATTCCATATATGCCAGGTCGCAACATTGTCAATGGGCCACGCAATGTTGCAATACGACGACTGTCTATTTCATTTTTGTCCTAATGACTATCTTCGTGATTGTATTTGTCAAACCCAGAGAAATGGTGGTAGAAGTAGCAATATTATGCAGTAATAAGGACCTTGTGAAATCAAGATGGCCAATATATGGCCGAACTAAAAAATATGTTTTTAAATTATAAACTAAAATGCCGATTACGACTTATAAATCTGAAAAAAATGTTTACAGAAGTTCCATATTGATTAGTCACTGGCCACAGTATATGCAATATATTACTAAAGTAAAGTATCTAATAAGTACAGATAATTTTATATTGAAATGGAGATCTGAGATTATTCCGAAGCTATATTGGGGCTATTATATAATGTGCTTAATGATATAAGCATGTGCGAATTGCAGGTAATGTTAAGAATTCACCTAAATTGAGTTTCACAAAAGTGAAAAGTAAAAGTTCTTGAGAGCCGGAGCTCTGTTTAAAATAGAACTAAAATCAGGCGTACAATCAAAAACATAAAACGAAACGATCAATCTATCTGGACGCTTTGAAAATCATTGAAAAAAGTTCATTACATTTTCCCCTACAGTTTTTCAGTATAATCCCGATATTTTCATCAAGTCTAGATGGTTACATTTGCTATGGTTGCCAACCGTTTATATTAGGCTATCCACCAGCATACGGACGTGCTGTCTGTTGGCACATGCCTTGTCGAGCAGGGAGCACATTGGTTGTAAAATGAAATATACCATGTTTGAAAGCATTCTTAAAAAAAACAACGCTCATTCGCTATGCATCTGTTGATACAATATAATACAATTTACATAATAATCACATTACATCATTACCATAATTGCTTTTTTAATTAGTTTTCCGTTAGTGATAATTAATGAACAGAAATAAATAAGCGATTCTCGATTTTTCCTGCAATAACAAACTGAGGGACGAAGCCGGGTGTACTCTCAATATTCAAACGAGCGTTTATTAGCTATCACCTTACTAAGGATGGTCAAATCAATGCGATAGTTTCGCGCTATGTATGAATACGTTTATTACATATAGAGATATGCGTTTGTCAGTCCGATACAATCGTAGTAGGGATAGAATTTGTGAAATGAACATTGATTCACATAAAGAGGTGTGTCACAGTGTAAGGCCTGCTTATCGCAATTGAGAGGGCCACCCACAGAACTCACACCGGACAGGGGGTTCTTTTACTGCTAGTATGGGGTAGACAAGACAATAGTACTGGAAATGAAATACACATACACCAACATATCGAGTTAAAGCTCCCGGTTTTAATACTTCTCAAAATAATTACAAGAAATAAAGCACAGCAAATACAATGAATAAAGTCACTAAAATAGGGGATTGCTCAGGGAAGTGTGCATTGGTGATAACTCACAGTTCCAGGATTTAGAAATGAACGACAGTCAATGGCTTCTGTAACTGTGACACAACAACAAAGAAATACAGGAGTTTTGCTTGCTATTTTGGAGGGCACCGCTGAAAGCAGGAGATCGCAGAGCAGTTCATACAAGTCTCACAGAATGATGGTCGAAGGCTGTATCACTTGTCTGACAATATCGCAGCAGCTACACAGAAGATACACAGTAGAAATGATGGACCCCAACTGTTCTCAGTCTGTCTAATTTATAGGTATGATTCAGTGACACCACCTGGGTTTCCACATGAGCCAATGTGATCTTGCTAGCAGCTGTGCCACATAGGCAACTCAATAGATCATAAACATCCTTTGTTATTCAAATAACAGCACACCTGGTAGATTCCAATACTTCTTCCAAAGTTATAAATAAGTATGACCTTCAATCACCTTAAGACAGCTATCACACGGCAATGCACACCGTTTCTTCCCATGATTCCATGCACACTTCTATTTGCACGGTTTTAGGTATTAGGAAAAAAAAACATAAAATAAAAGTTGCTGACATTGCCCCCTCATCAAAACTGAACATGGCAAATTTTCAGTCCAATAACCAACATCAGCTGCCAATAAATCTACATTTCTCAAAATTGCAAAAAATATTGTAAATTATGTAATTCTAAGCATTCTCAAACCTGCTTAAATAGTCTGCACCAATATTTTCTTTGCCTTTAATTGTTATAATGCGGTAGCTAAATGATTACAAATATAGCGCCCACCACATTAAATCAATGGCTGGTGATCAGTCTCCAATATAAATTCTTTACCATCTAAATATTGTTGAAATTTATGCAATACCCAAATTACTGTGACAAGGTGATTAAATAAACACCGTATTTACCCAACAGAGTGAGGACGATCTAGTCGTTCAAACGAACTTTCTTCGGGATAATGTGTTGTTATTTTTGGAGGCTAACCAGGCTGACGTGTAGTTCACGAAAAGTGTTCTGTCAGATACAGTTAACAAGTGTCTCACATTAGCAATAAGGGAAATATTTGGTCAATACAATATGCTATGATACACTATGATACGCAAATCATATTTTTACAGTTTTTAAGAGAATACCGTAGATTATGCATGAATGCACTAAATATATTGTATCCACAGACTCGTGACGGATAAACAAATTGTTCAAATTTAAAAGGGCCGTCGTAATTGCGTATTTCAGACACGTATAATAATGAAAGTTAAAGGCAAATATGATTACACTTCCAATATCAGCTTTGATATTTTAACAATCTATATATACACAAGAATATATTATTATAACTTTCCGTTATGAATTATTTATTAAGTGATATTTTTTACCCAGTTCATTCATTTTGATGTATAAGACATTAGTGTTGAATATAGTGTGCATAAATTACATATTTTTTTTTCTATTTTTGAGTAAATAATAAAGAAATCAACCGATGGTCACAACATACATTTTGAAAAAAAAAAAGTCGTATCCATCAAATACGTTGTTCATTTTTGTGTGGTCGCCAGACTAAATGTGTTTTCTATACCTTTCGCCGGCATGAAAGTGGCTATTTACTTGATTGATTGAATTATTAATGAGCTGAGTGCTGATTAATATTCTTGTTCGTCGAAAATGGAACGAAATCCTGTGAACTGATCTATCAGGTGATTCCCTCGTAACAATGCGTCTCGCTTGACGGAGAGCTTGGTCACACATTGTCTAAATTATAGAGATCGACATGACCGTCTTGTGAATTAAAAGTGAAATACAAGATTAGCCGAATTTAGATGCCCCTGACTCGCATGTTCACTAAGATTGTCGTTACTCGCACCCAGTTACCCCACAATGCCATGCGCCAATGACGTCATTCTAAATACGTTAGGGGTGATTGGTTTACGTTTGCAGTACAAAAGTCATACAACTCCGCTGTGGGGTGAAGGCAAATGGCATGGCAAACACATGGTGAAACGACAACCTCACCCCTACAGTTTGTATTTTTTATGGGATGTAAAGTCTGACACAAGGAAAAGTGTCTCTGCTGCGGGGCAATTCATCTAGGTCAAAGTTCATATCCCAGAATGGTTCACGTCGGTCTTATCCGACTTATAAACCATCTCCTAAAATGTATAGACGTACATTTTTGGAGAATTCACATGCAATTACAAGAGTTATTGAAAGGTCCAGAAAAAGCATGTTGAAAATAACTGGAAAAATTGCTGTTGAGAGCGGCAAGCATGCGTATGACAAATCGAAACTTAGACGACATTACTCCTGAAACGATGACATCATATTATGTCGATAACTCTTCCAACAGCTATATTAGTCACAGCTAGCAATACATACATAGCGAACATACGACACCTCAGCACATTGACCACCAGGAAAAAACAGGAGTAAAACCTCTGATTGTGGTATGTGCCTAGATTCATTGAAACGGCATCTTGCTGAGTCGGGAAAAATCAGTCTGGGATGAAAAAACTGCCAGTCACCAGAAGCCATTACTCGACACATTCTCTTATCAAATATTTTGGGTCACTCTAATATAAATATTACACAAAACTCGAAAAACTCACAAAACTCAAAAGGATATAAAGCATGATAAACTGATAAAGTAAAGGGTTCTACTGAAAAATGGTAAAATATGCATATATATGGAGACTGTTACCTCATAGCTTGAAAATATATCTCAATAACAAGTTCACAATCTGTTTGTCTCATATAGTGAAAACACGAAATGTCGCTACGATCTAGAATGGTTCCTAAAACCCCGGTTACCCGATTAGGTCATCACACCCCGGCAATAGTTTTCCCGCTATATTGACAAACCGCGGGAAATATAATTTATTACGCTATGAGGAAATGGAACTCGTAAGCCTGAGCGTTGACCTTTTGACAGTTTGCATTCTGAAATTGTGGCGGATGTATAATATATGCAAAGTCATAATGAATAGTAATCAACTTGTGTATATTCATGATTGTAAATATCATTAGCCTGCAGAAAATGACATGATGAATTATGCCATGGCATCGGCTTTTCCTGCTCCTGAAAAGAGAAGACATAGTATAGTTTATAGAAGTTTAGTATAATTAAGCACAAACGACATATGATAAAATATGAGAATAATGCTGATTGATATTGTGCAATACATCATTATTGACTTGTTTTGTTCATTATATTAAACATAATATAATCAAATGCAAAACTGTCATCGATTTGCGCATGTGCATAAGGAGGGCTCACATTACAACGAATGTTCAAATATTGAATAGGGGCCAGTATTCAGAGATCTGCTAAACGTCAGATGCGCATTTACAACCAGTAGTCGTCAGTCCCTGAGTTATTCGCCTGGCGGAATATCCACATATAATGAACACGCATCACGAAACTTGAACTCAAATGCGCCACTGCATTCAAAGGTGCGCCTCTCTGCACCACTATAGCTATATATGGTTAATAACATTGATATCATTCACCATAAAATAACCCAAACTACAAATAACCTTGGGATACTCACATAACGTAACTCTATGTTGTAGCTGTTCAGATATCCCTTCGCAACAATCACCCAAACATTGTCTTGTACGTGTTTTATAACAACAATTGTAACTCCACGACGTCCATGCGGTCCACTCATCTAGAGCAATGACGATAAAATTAATAATATCATTCCTGTGCCTGATATACTTTAAAGTCAAGTTCAATGTGTTTATTCGCAGTATCGTATTGTATGATCAAAACGTCACAATTACCCTGAAATTAGGGAAGCGTGTCAACTTCCGATACACATAGTCTTGTAATATTAATGCGTTTTCAGAATAGAGAAATTTCAGTATGTATACAGGCAGAAAATCGGTGGAAGGTACTAGAACCCATAAATATAATTACAGTATTCGGTGATTTTTCAATATAACCAGGCATTTCGGACAAGATATTTTTTCTTGTATTATTCTGGTTATACTGATGTAAGTAATGTAATGAGCATACAGTATCACTTGTAAAGTTGATGAAGCAGTTGTGTTGTCAAATCGAATTTCAACGTAGTTTGTATTGGTAAAATGCTCCACTAATTGACTTGCATTGTGGGTAATATCTTTTCAGTTGTATTAAATAACAGTACTATAAGATTTACCGGATATTAAATGAAAATATCATAAATGTACTAATCTACACGTATGATAATGTGTGCCTACCTTTACACAATAGTACATATACATCATTTGCTTGACCACCACCTCTTCCATTAGGATGGCATGCTGTTGATGGACCATACAAATCAAACGTATACTGTGCATTATCACTGGATGCACACCAACCACCGTTTTGTAGAGCAAACATCTTAAAACATCGATCACGTGATACCTCTGCACATTTTTCAATTGCATCTACTCGGTAATTATAGTTACCATCAAGCCGAGGATCTGAGCCTTCCAGAGGCGGAATGGCTCTAGCACTTGTACCTTCTGCAAAACAACCAACTCGGTCGTATCCTGAGGCACAAATTGCGAAATATGTATAATGTAAATACAATAAGCAATGATCATCATTAGCGGTAAATGTAAGATAAATAATTGAACCTCACATCTTAGATCGTCCCAGTTATATTTTCACAGCTGCACTTACTTTTAGATGTTTGTTTGTGTTTCATATATTGCAGTTGTCATACTGGTAAGTATACTTATTTGTACGAGTACTCATAAACTCGGGTCATACTTGTTAGATGTGAAAATTTATTTATTTATTTATTTATTTATTTATTTATTTATTTATTTATTTATTTATTTATTTATTTATTTATTTATTTATTTATTTATGCATTTATGCATTTATGCATTTATGCATTTATTTATGCATTTATGCATTTATTTATGCAATACCTTTTAGGTTGTTAAAGGATATATTAACCTGAAGCCATAACCAGTGTTATGCACATAATTCCATGATACACCTACAATTACGTATATGTACTTCAATATGGTTAATATGAATGCCATCGAATCATACACAACACATTTTCTGCACAGTCTCGTCTATGATAATTAACTAGATCACGCTTATGAATATTTATTAGTTCCCTTGACACATACAAATCTGCATGCACTTTAGTTTGATGAGTAATAGAATGTGAAACTGCTATAATATTCCATAATTTCTGTGTGTATGTATGGCCAATGATTCCCAGAGAAACACAACACACAATGTTATTTTTTAACACAGATTGTATCTGTATTATTTTCGGAAGTGAGCTTTTTAGCTGAAATGATTAATAGGTGTCACACGTTTGTAATCCTTTAATGATATTTATAACTATTTTATTTGAATGGTATTTGTTGTGTTATTATTACTAGATCAAAATCATGACTCTGATGAGTCAATGATAGAAATTATACCACAACTTTAAGGTCATTTCAGCCATAATGTGATAAAAAAAAACACATTAAGATTACGAACAAAAATAACTGTTTCACATGATTCACATTCCTCATTCACTAATTAAAAAATGTAACACATTAGATCTTTGTTTGACTCGTTAAAAGTAATAGTTGCACTCACTGATTCCTTCACAGTAATCTTTAGTATTTCTACATGCGGTTTTACCACCATTGAAATCACATCGCTCCAAGCCACTTACACTAGTCCATTCACCCAACCATTCCACAAATAAGTGAATTCCACTATCACCAATAACGTCTACAGGCTCGTGTAGTATGCCTGTTCCGAAGTGAAATGATGTAACATGAGTTCGTAAAAGATATATTAGGTATATTGAAATTCTGATGCATGATAATGACTCAATTTTATGACAAAAGAAATTAATTTCATTTCATTCTCATCAGATGTGAACATTTTACAGCAATATCCCACTCGCTCCTACCTATATGATATATATCTTTTAGCTCATTCGCTATACCAGAGTACATTTGCAGACTTATTATAAAGACATTAAACCAATGGTTTATTACTAGCCTTTACATTCAAAAAAGTGTTTTAATGCAATGATCTTGTAATTAAACAACAATATGATCAAAGATGGTGTCAATGTCACTTCTCTGACATCAGGTGCCACATTTGAAGCACGATGTGTTCACTATTTTCGAAATAATTGACATAAATTCATGTAATAGAGTCCATATAGCTTTCTGTTACTGGGTTGACTGTGTAGTGTGGCGGATTTGGCGTTTAGTGTTCGTGGAAACTTGTTTAAACAACGAGATAATACATTTCTTCGCAAAATAAGATTGTTATATACCTTTGTGCTGGGACACTGTATCTGAAAAAAAAAGAAAGTCAATATTTATCAAAGATTATGAACCGTTTGCATATTTCTTTCAGAATATACTAATAGACCAGCGTGAAAATGCCATACGTTAAGTTAAATATATTAAATTCCATATATTGGACTGAAGATGATTACATATGCTTTACATGATAGTTCTAGACATTCGGTTATTATTGTGAACAGAATGAGGCATATTGTACCGTTAAAACATGAAATAGAAAGGTCCTCTAAAACCGTGAGTGTTATGGTCATTCTACGCTATGTTGGTGACCACAATTGCACTAATACGCTGCAAAATATTTCATAGATTGTTGTCTTCAACTAGATTTGTATTATATACTAGAATGTGAAGATCATTAAAAATGTTGTGATAATTTATGTATATAGTATATATGTAGTGCAGAATTACATTTAGTATTCGTTTTAGGGCACAGTTCTATATTCTATTTATTCTATAGCCACGAATGAAATGTGAAGAAAGAAGATAAACCGAGTATCACCAATTATTTCTAGAATAATTTAGTGAAAAATGTAATAAACCGACCACCAGTAAGTCGGCTAGTTTATTGATTATTTTGTTCAGTTCAGAGGACTCGTGCATATTTCTGCAGTTGAATGTGACATATTTGTTTATATAATATGGGAGTTTTGTTTATAGATTACATTTATTAATATAATATTTCTGGCTTAATTTTCTATTGTATAACTGTAGTGATTCGCGGGAATATCGTACATAAAACGAGTGAAGGGACACGGCATCGAATAAACTCTTTATCATACTTGCAGCATCATACAAAGTGCACTAAAATAAGGTTGGATTTGAACGGCCGACCTCAAATGACCCGTGGCATAACAGTTTTGATGCGCGGATTGTTGTATAACACACTCGTGACATGGCCGTTGTTGAAGCGCATCTAGGAATTGAGTAGCATATCAAATAAGTGATATTTTCGACACTAAAAGCTGTTCATGCATACGTAAGTTACAATATAATATATTATAATGTAGCACTATTTCATGTAACGTTAGGTCATGTCTCCCGGGGGGAAGGCCACGGGAGACATGACCTAAAGTTAGGCGATTTCATATGGCGTTTCCTGCTGTACTGCACGAAAAGGAATTACACTTAGACCTCATTTAAACATATTCAAAACCGAATTGTTATTCACATTTTACAGTGTTATGTATAAATTCGAATAATTAATAATATCAACAATTGAATCAGTCGGTGTTCATTTGGAATTACTGTTCTAAAGAGCATAAGCACATACTCGCAATTGCTAGAAATGTTGATATATCTGCCGTTAATTAAAAACGCGTGTTATTTTCTCAAATCAGCAGATTGCACGTATAATAATTATTTGTATCTGGGATCTAAAAATTGCACACACTGAAAAACGAATCTTATTTCCATACGTGAATTTCTATAAACACTATTCTTAACATTATTATAAATTGTTGTTACCTTTTACGGGAAACAAACATTTTTCAAATTCAGTTGGCTTTCCTATACACCATCGACTGTCTAATGTATTTCCATAGATACAGTGTCTATTTCTTTCGCGATATCCTACACCAACAGCTGTACTACAGTCGCTCCAAGAAGACCATATACTCCAAACACTGTCTATAACAGTTACTACAATGTGATATAAATGAAACAATAAAAATTCACTGTCGAAATTATTCTACCCAAACTAATAGAACAATATAGTTATATAATCCTACAATTATTGAGTTAGGGAAAGGATAAGTTGAATGAATAATACATACTGGGAATATCACAATTATCACCGGTAAATCCATCCACAGCTCTACAAGTACATATAAATTTATCTTCTGACAGTGTAACACACCAACCATGGTCATTACAAGGGTTTAAACTACATGGATTCTGAAAAGAAGCGATATTATTGTACAGAATGAAGGATTCATAACGCTGAGAAAAAAGGGCATCATTTGTCAAATTTGAGCATATTGGCGTGCAGAAATTAACTGCTTGTGGAGTTGAACCGTCAAACGTTCCACAAATTGGTCATATAATGCAACATATATGATATAATTGTAAAATCAATAAACCTCGTGGGAGAACTATGCCATGTTTGAAAGCAGCCATGGGTGAAAATACTACTTTCGAATTTAATGTTTCGAAATCTTTATTTATTATCGCTTTACAAATGCTCATATCTATCTTAAAGAATATAAAATCAAATCACGACTGATTAAGCTACTTTGTATGAAATACGCAAAACATAGCGTTATTTACAATACCAGCCTTGACGAAGGTCAAATGTTTCTAGAGGAGTGATAAGTATAGATCGTAAAGACTATGTTACAATCGAAGACGTTTTAAAATAGTGGCAGCTGCAAGTTTTTCAACTTTGAGGGAAATGATAAACAGACTATCTAGTGTAACTAATACAAATACAAATTTCATAACTTGTATTAGCGAATTTGTATATAAAAAAAATTAACATTTTAACATTATGGATCAATGTCTGGGTAAAAAAAACCTTAATAAATATAAGTAATTTATGAAGGGAATGTAGTATTTATATTAGCGGTTCCATCGTTCTTAACTTTCATTATTCTGCATACATTTGTGTATGTCAGCGTACGGCCGTCTTATTTATTTGGACAATTTCGTAAAATTACGTTCACTCAGTCACGTGTGAGTAAATACAATGAATTAAGTGCGTTCATGCATAATATTATAATGATTCGACCGCCGCCTTTTCGCTTTCTTCGAACGTTTCGTATTGACTGAATAATTTCGATATTGTCAATGAAATGCTACTGTTCCCTATTCGCTGAAGAACACATCAGCCTGATTATACGAACGTATACGATAGAAATGTTGTAAGATGTGCATAATTGAAATACACGTGACCGCTACATTGTAATGATTCAAATACACTCAAACATGTTTACGTGGTGTCCGCACATTAATGATGACTGTAGTATGTCATAAATGAAATGTTGCTATGAAAACGTCTGGCAAATTTGTAAACATGACGCATTATCACATCTCACTTTTGTTACGCATGCTGTGATTGGTTGAGACTCGGTCACATGACATTGAACAAGAATGAATATTACATGGTATATTGCCCGCCAAGTGGATATTACATGGGTATATCACATGGTGACGTCACTAAAACTACTGCGCAACGATACTGCGCATAACAAATTGTCGTTCGCTGCACTGGTGCACTAGTGCTGTTGTTTTCGGGGTTGCTTTCAAGGTTTTGAAGAAACTTTAGCCATCCGAAATAGACAGTGAACGTGCCAGAATGAATATTAAGTAAGATACTCTGTTTTGATGGTTATGGTATTTTTTATATGAAGCAAAAATGTACGGCAAAGCCGCCACTGAAACGTCGCAGCCGGGGTCGTTGCGGAGCGTTCTACGCTGTGAGCATTTCTACGCGTTCCACGCCGATGCTAACCGAAAACACTCTAAAGCTGTGTTGGCTTGTGAATAGGTGTGGTACGTTCGTGAGAAGGTAATTTCAGTCACTTCCACGGCACTCTGACATTTTTATCTGTAAAGTGATCAAATAACTTGCGTTTGAGAATTTCTCAATTCATTTCAAAAATGTTATTCTCGATAATTTGAGTGATTCACACTGCTGAAACACGGTTACTAAAAAAGAGTATCTGTGGCTGAAAATAACATTTACTGAGTGTATTTTTTAGCAAATAATGTATGTATGTTATTGAGTAAAAATGTGAAACTTGTTATAATAGATAAAATAAACTATTGCATACTTCAAATATAAGTGTTGTTATTTTGTGGGAGAGCGGGTGTGAGTGATGTATGGTAGCTGTGATTGTCATGGTGGATGTCCGTTCGATGTGATAAAATAAATAACACGTGGTTATTCGGGCAATATCACGATTTGTTGTCTGCCCTCGGGCTGTTAGTCATGACCATAATATTGATGATGCCCTCGCCTTCGGCTCTGGCATCATCTATATTATGGTCATGACCACCATCTCTTGGGCAGGCAACAAATTGTGATATTACCCTCACAAGCATGTGTTATTATTTAAATATCATTCGGTTGTTAATTTATCTAGTCCATACATTGTGTTATGTTTTAGAATATATGACGATATTGTCTATTCTAACTATGGTTAATTCAATTATACGTCTATGTTCTTGTTAACATATTTACTGATGAAATTTAGTTATTACAATATATATCTGTAAGTTAAAACACGCCAGCAATATAACCCATAATATATCTGTATATATTGTTGGTTGAATTGGTATAACATATTTTTAACTTACGTTTATTTTGCTTTTTAGAATCTCGTCATCTTCTATATCTTCTATTTTCGACTTGTCAACAGTCCAATCTCCCTCCAATTCAATCAAGTCTTCATGTACAATGTCACTGGTTGGAACCTTGTACATTTCACAAATTCCATTCCTACCGCGATTGTATCGGACTGATAAACACATATTTCCATATGTAATACATGACGTCATACAAATAGCGAAACTCGGGGTGTGTATGATCTTTGTTAGTGATGAACACGCTGTATATACCATGCCCAGTAAGATGATATTGAACATACACTTGTTAGACAATCGAGATAACATTCTGCTTCGTAGCTAAATGTGTGTCGAAGAAGCAATTTAGCAATTATGTTTTATTTCGTATTATTAAATATTAATTAACAAATTATGGTAATGTTGTTATTATGGGTTATATTGCTGGCGTGTTCTCATTGGTTGGTCAATACCACGTGATGTCTAAGATATCAGAAATATCTGGGCAGTGTTTCGGCTCGGTGCATGAACGCACTTCTGAAGATCGTGCATGAATCAGCTATAACCAATTTTTGCCCACATTTGTAAGGTAGCGGCGGATCTAAGCGGAAATTACAAGTTAATGCTCAATTGCATGTTAAGTCTAACAGTTATGGTTTCACGCCAAAATACTTGCTCAATATCAACATAATACAATTTCAACAATAAACATGCTTTTACTATACGTCGTGAATCTAAATAATCGTCTCCGTGAATTCAGAAACCAGAACGTTGTAATAACCATAACAAACAGAACTAATTTCACGCGCTCGTTATGGCTGTCTGAATTTAATGAAGTATAGCAACATTATAATAACCATAACTCGGTGGCGAGTTTCAGATGATATATTCCGTGTTTGGGCGAAAAACAACGATTCAACGTACCTAGTTTATGGTTTAGTAATCAACGAAGCAAAAAAAAGACATAGAATAGCTGATTCACTTTTCAACTTTATGTTGTTTACTGCAGCTGACTAAATCGTACTAATAATATTTTGATATTATGTACTTAGACTGTGTCTTCTTATTTCTGTTTTGAAAGTCTGGGTTGACATATTGTACCACGTTGTTCATTCTATTTCTATGTTCAGTTTATAATTCACAGTCCATATGATTCTATTTCATTGCAGTGTGTCGTCTCAGTTCAATTGGTGTTTTTGGTTTTGTATATCGACTTGTTGCTAATGCTTGTTTGCGGTTACTTGTTCGGAATTGTGCTATTGCTTTGTTGTATTCTGTTATCAATACGGTGTATGTAATGTTCCAACATCATAATGGTTTTGAAGTACTGTATGTTCGTCATTTTGCTTTTTCTTTCATATTTTGCTGTAATATTCATTGATTGATGTTGAAAGCGCTGAGTATGATAATTTTACAGTGTAGGTCTAAAGTTTTTAGAGTTTGTCGCAGTTTTCTTGTCCATGATCCAGTGTATATTTTATTACTACACAGTACATTTTATTAGGTAAATGTACTTTGCCTAGTTCCATTCGACAGACTATTTTGCTTGATTTATTAAACTCATGTTTTGTCTCATGAAATTGGATTAATGAGTTTTTCACAGATTTCAATAGCATGAGTCAATATTGTCAACTTAATTGTAAAATTGTTTGTATAGCTCGTATATAGTTGTGATTGGACTCTCCGGGCCTTGTCTGCTTTGTATGTCAGTCTGTTTGTCGTGGTTTTCATTGTTCCGTTGTATTTTAATATTACACCGAGGTATGTGTACTTTTTTCGGTAATTTCATGTCTTCTTGGATAGATTTTGTTTTCCAGGAAATTATTTGTGTCTTCCTTGTTTTAACTTGCGAACCGCGGTCTACTGTGTACGTATATAGGATGTTCATTGCCTTCTGCAACCCTGAGCCAATTGTGAACATTATAACAATACCATCTGCGTATAATATGCACTTGATTAGCTTTCCATGTAGTTTTTCTTCATTTCATATTTTTTTATGGATTGGATATGGACTTTTATCATAATGTGTAGTGTAAGTATATGGTTTACAGTTCGAAGTTTGCCTTTGAAACCATCTTGGTTTTGATGTACTATCATATATTGTTTTCAGATAATTTGAAATAAGTTCGTTGATTATCATTACCGATATACCTCGGTAGTTGTTTGTATCTATGTTGGCTCCCTTTTAATCTTATCGTGATCAAGTAATCAGCAAGAGAATGGAATGG